>NC_142135.1:46550789-46865657 GCF_024610735.1 Ursus americanus
GGAACGAAGTATGACAAAAGGGCCTTCCTTTTAGCATAACCTGCCATTCCTCAGTGGCAGTTGTAAACATGGATGGCAGTTTTGTTTTGTTTTGTTTTAGACTCAGAGTTGAAACTTTTTTGTAACAGTCCACTCTAATGCAGGGAAATTCTACCCACTTAGGCAATTTTTACAAATTGCCACCACTTTGCTACAATAATGCCCCAAGTCCTCTAGGGTTTCATTTTTATGCTATAGTAAAGGCTTTAATTTGGGCCACAAAGGACATCAGACCATGGGTGAGGCAACTAGTTAGATTTCTATAAATTTCCCTTCCCTTCTTTTCATAGAATTCTCCAAAAGGTCCAAATATTGCTTTCATGAGCTAGCATGACAGTCCTTCCTTTCTCCCTTGCCTTTCTCCCTTTCTTCCTCTTTCCTTTTTCCCCTTCCTTCCTTTTCTCTTTCCTTCCTTCTTTTCCTTTCCTTTCCCCTTTCCTTTCCCTTCTTTCTTTCCCTTTCTTTCTTTCTTTTCTTTCTTTCCTCTTTCTTTTTTTCTTTCTTCCTATCTTCTCTTTCTGCACCCTCAGCCACCAGCACTCCCATCTTGATATATATGAAAGAAATTATCTAAAGATTTTGAAAAAATTGTTTTCAACAGCTTTCTGGAGGCAACTACTAAACTGGGCAATTAGTATAGCAGACAAAATAGCTTCACCAGCACTTACATACTAAACAGTGTGAAGACCATCACATGCACTTGGGTGTTTTGGTTTTGTTTTGTTTTGTTTTGTTTTTGCCTCAGGGACTGCTTACCATCTTCTCCTAGCCAATTCTTACTTATCCTTGAACTTCAACATCACTTCCTCAGGGATGCTTGCGCTGATCTTCCAGTACATTATCTGCTATTAACATAAGCACTCTCAGTGGAAACCGCCTCCCACCCTGTCACTTCAGATACTTATATACTTTTTTTTATTATCTCTTAGTGCCTGTCAGTGCCACCAAGCCATACCTTCTGAGTAGAGACTTCATGCGACTTGTACTTAACACATGGTCAGTACTCAGTTTATATTACTTAAATGAACAAACAAATGATAAAGCATTATCATAAGATTTCTTCCAGATAATGTAAATTTTTGCTTTTATTTTTAGAGAAAAATAGTGCAACAATTATTATAGTTCTGACTTTAAAAAAACACAGTGACCATCTCATTCAGCAGACCTCAGAACTTCAGAAATTTTGGGGTTTTATAATCATAAAAAGGATAGTTTCATTTGTTCTAATGTGAAATACATATTTTTCAAATACCCTATGTATACCCAAATACCCTGAGGCCAGATTCAAGCTAGCATGAAATAAGCACTACTTAGATGTAGCTGTAGCACATGGGTAATTTTCACAATGCTAGGGAATGGAATGGAGTCCAAATCTCAAAAGAAAACCACAAGCTAAGAAAACAATTTTGCAGAGATTTTTTTTTTTAAGTCAGTCTATCAGAATCCATTTGCTCTAGGTTTTCAGTTGCTTCATCTCCTGATATTCATCTTTGTTTTCCAGCATTCTCTGCACTTACACTTTTAGAGAGAATTTATAATCCATCAAGGTAGTATGTGTACTATACCAAATAACTGTTTTAAAATGTGTCTGGAAAAAATATATATATTACAGAAAACTTCCACATCACTTTAACCCAAATCAAAGGTACATGTTACTGCTGCTTTTAAATATAGAAGTAAAATTCTGAGTTTCAATTCAACTAGCTGGGATGTCCTAGTCTCTTTAGAATCTAAAGTCCAAACTGAAGCACTAACTCTGCACAAAACATGCTTTGACAGCATTTGGAGAGATTAGTAATTCGGCCAACAGAGCATACAGACTTCTGGGCTCCTCAGAAGCATCTCAGCAGACCTCTCCTGGTCAGGATGCCTTTAGCACACCGAAGAATACTCTTAGTAAAATCTTGGGATTGGTGGGCAGGAAGCACAGTATAGCACACTGCTAAAATACTTTTACTCTTCCCAGGTCAAATTATTCAGTTGTAAGTTATATAACAGAAGCTAAATTAAAATGGTTTTACTAAATTTTACCATTACCTGGTTATAAACCTGTTATAACCTGTTATAAACCTGAAACTCCTTCTAAACATAGCAAGTTACTCCTTCCTTTTTGACCTTATTTGATCCTATGTCTAATTAGAATTAAATTTTTTAAGATAATAGATACTGTTGGACTTCATTAAAATTCCTGAATAAAAATATACCAAAAAATTCTAAAATGCCACACTCTGAATATTAAGTGCAAAATTTGATCTGATGATAAATTTGATGAGACAAGTACATTATAACCAAAGCCCATACACAGCTTTGTAGTTTAACATTAAGATAAGCCCATAGACAAATTAATAAATGTTTAAAAATGTGGGCTAAAATTTCCCAGTAGAAAAGTTGCAATTTAGTCATTTTTTTCATTCTCTAAAAGAAAAAGAATTATACTGTCTCTAGGTTTACTATCCAAAAAAGTAAGTCAAAAGATTTATAAAAGTCAAATAAGAATACAGGCTTCCTTGTAAATATGTGAATTCCTACCCTCCCAAAATGTTATTTAATAAATATATCTTCAACAAAGATTACCACATTCTGTGGCATGTGTTATTTGTTTTCTCAGTTACTATCATTTCCTTAAACTTCTTTTCCTCCAGAAATGAACTGATAAAAAGGTGTACTGATTAAAAGTCTATGTCTTTTCTAAGAAATAACAAGTGTCGGTGATGATATGAAGAAAAAGGAACCCTCATGCACTGTTGATGAGAATAAAAATTGGTATAGCCACTGTGGAAAACAGTATAGAGTTTCCTCAAAAAATTGAAAATAGAAATACCATACAATTCAATAATTTCACTACTAGGTATTTATCCAAAGAAATTAAAACACTAATTAAAAAAGATATATACACTCCTGTTTATTGCAGCATTATTTATAACAGACAAGATATAGAAGAACCACAAAATGTCCATTGATAAATGAATGGATAAAGAAGATGTGGTATATATACAATGGAATATTACTCAGCCATAAGAAAAGAAAGAGATCTTGCCATTTGCAACAACATGGATGGCTCCAGAGAGTATTATGTTAAATGAAATAAATCAGACAGAGAAAGGCAAATACCATATGATTTCACTTACATGAGGAATCTAAAACACACAAAAAATGTATAAACAAACAAAAGCAGAAACAGACCCATAAATACAGAGAGCAAACTGGTGGTTTCCAGATGGGAGAGGGGGATGGGCAAAATGGGTGAAGGGGAGTGGGAGATACATGCTTCCTGCTATGGAATGAATAAGGGACAGGGATAAAGGCACAGCCTAGAGCACATAGTCAATGGTATTATAATAGCACTGTACGGTGACAGATGGTAGCTACACTTGTGGTGAGCATAGCAAAATATATAGTGTTGCTGAATCACTATATTTTACATCCGAAACTAATGTAATTTTGTGTGTCAACTATATTTCAATTTAAAAAAAAATTTAAGTCCGTCTTTTTTTGTTTAAAAAAGGGTGAATATTAAACTTGTTGAAGAGAAGAATGCAGTGATTTGTTACTGTTAGTACTATAGGCATTAATTTGTTATTGTTGCTGTTGTTGATTAACTCATTTGAAAAGAGACAGAATTTCTTGACAGTTGGTATAAATCTACATAAGACATCAGTGCCTATATCTATAGTCCATTATAATAATAAGAGCTAGTACGATTAAAAAGTTTTTTCCATGCATAACTCTGAAGTAGGATATTAATATTATCTTCTTTTCCTGAGTAAAAACAGAGCAGTCAATATTCAGAGACTATTCCAGTCATGCTGCCACAACTGGGCAAAACAGAAACGATATAAATCCAAGTCATCTGGGTGAAAATTCAGTGCTTTTTAAAAAGAATTGACTATTTGATATCCCATGTCTGTGAATCTACCAAAAATTTACCTTCTCTCTAGTTAATTCATAAATAAAATAAATTTTAGATAATCATTATAGTTCTGAGCAGTTCTTGACCTCATTTTTGCTCTGTATTCACATTTTTTTGCTCAGGTAGAACTGTTTTGCTATGTCTCAGCCCGGTCTTCCATTTATTTGCATTAATGTGGCATTGCTCCAAGTGGATTTAATGGTTGTATGAAGCATTTCTTCTATTCTCCTGCACTTCAATATTTAGCAAATGCCCTGCCATCAGGCATTTTCACCAGATGTTCACAACCAGACACATCCCATACTTCAAAGTCTAGCTATTATATCTGTCACATGACATTTAAGTTAAATGAATTATAGAGTGCTGAATATGGCAATAACAATAGGTAAAGGCTATTGATGAATAATTTTAATAGTGCAGGTATTTAGTGTCTGCCAAGATTCGTGTTTCCTCATCAATTATATTCTTCCAAAAGCTTCTCTGAACTACCTGAGCTCTAGTCCCACTATCCAGACATATATGGGCTCATCACATTACATGAAGGACCAGTGTAAGCTAAGCTTAGAGATTTAGAATTTCTTAATATATTTTATGAAATTTTATTTTAATTCAGTTTAAGGTATTTTTATTGCTACTTTAGAGTAGTTTCTTTCTGGCTGAAAATATAAACGTTTTGTACTATTTAATAGCCACCTACTGCATACATTACATGTAAAAGCATGATTTTTTTTTTACTATGAGATATAGATACTGAATTACACCAAATACCTTCTCAACATTGATAGATCATACAGTTTCTCCTTGAGCTAGTAATACTATAAAATTATAGCAATAGCTTTTCTAATGATGAACCTTCTTTACACTCATGAGATGAAGCCAACTTAACCATGATGTACAAATCTAATACACTATTGTATTATTTGCTAAAATTTTATTGTGTATATTTGCTTATATAATCATAATTAAAATTGGCATTTCTTGTTTATTATTGTAAACACTCGTCAAATTTTTATATCAGAGTTACACGTACATGGCAAATTCACAAACTATTTTTTATTTTCAACACTCTGGGAAAATCAAATTGCATAGAAATTACCTTTTTTTGGACATTTGAAAAGAACTTCTAGTGATATCACTCAGACTATGGGTTTTTAATTTTTGCTTTTGTTCTTCTTTGCTTCAAAATATGCTTTTGAAGAACACTTTTCACAATTTCTATTTATACCATAATAATTTTTTAATTTTATCTTCTTGAATAAATTCAGTAGCACATTTTTTAGAATATTAATCAATAAGATCTAGCTTATCAAATTAGCCTTAAGTTATATAAAGTATTCTATCACAATTTATAATTTTCTTAGTTTTTTTGTATCATTATTTGTATTATCTTTCACATTCCTAATAGTATTTTCTTTTAGTATGTTTATTATATAAGGCTAGTTGCTTATTCATTCTAATGATAAAACTAAAGGAGCAACATACATTTATTAGTCCTAATTATCATACCATATAATTAAAATTCTTCCAAAACGATTGTGTGAATTTACTCTTCCCTATCAAACTCCATTTCCTTGGCAGCTCCCTAGAGTGGAGTGCTGGAAACAGATCAAATACTTTCATTATTTGAGTTCCATTTATTCTTTAATGTGCACACACATCAACCTTGCTTCCAAAAGAAGACATCATTACCTTTTTCCCTCCTGTTTGAAAAGTTTAGGCAGTCTGTGTTTTTTCTGCAGGAATATTTTAGGATATTGCTTTATAAACATAGTGTGAGCTGATAACAGAGTGCAAGAACTCCTGTTTTAAAAATAAAAAGAGAGAAAAATTAAAATTTAAGTATCATCAGATAATAGTTTCCTAGGGAAAGAATTTTAACTTATACAACTACTTAGCCTAAAAAGCAAATGACAAAAATATGAAACCTAAACATTCTGTGCTTTAAAAATATCCACTATATAAAAATTGTCCATAGTGTGCCTCGGTGAGAAATATTTTATGAACATCAGATTTATGGGAATATCAACGTCAAAAATTTAATTTTTAAGTTGAGCCTTCTTAAAACTTTTATTTCTATAATTGATGAAAGCCCTTGCATAAAATATGCTACATACTTAAATTTCTCCAAAATGATTCAAATAGGGTTCACACATACATTACCAAAAAGTATATTTGAAAAGTATATTTATCTGAATATTCGCAATGATTTATGAATATCTCATGCACTGTATTTTTAGGCCTGGAATAAAGACGTGTTAGAGCAAAAGATCAGCATTTCCCAATCCAGATCACTGGAATCATTGGGATGCTTCTTATAAGTACAGATTTCTGATCATTTTCCTGAGGCAACAAGATCTCCAAGGATAGAAGTCCGTGTGGACTTCTCTATTTTAAATATCCTTCTCCAAGGGGCACCTGAGTGACTCAGTCAGTTAAGTGTCTGCCTTCAGCTCAGGTCATGATTCCAGAGTCCTGGGATCAAGCCCCACATCAGGCTCCCTGCTGCTATTCCCTGTGCTCATGCTCGCTCTCTCTCTCTCTCTCTCTCACTCTCTCTCTGTCAAATAAATAAATAAATAAATAAATAAATAAATAAATAAATAAATAAATAAAAACCTTCTCCAGGTGATTCCTATTTGTAGCCAGGTTTCAATCCATGGCAAATAACTAAAAATGCCAATAGTAAGATCCACTGGATATAGTAAATTATCATTCAGTGTCAGGTAATGACATATATTTCTGGAAAATCTGCTTCATTCCATTTTTAATTGACAACCACCATGAAAATTTGGTCAGTGTTTTAAAATGCTAAGCATTCATCTTGACAGCTTATTTCAATAATTTCAAAAATGATCATACTTAATAATGAACACTGACAAACATCTTAGTCAATATTTGCCACATGGCAATGAATACAAAAATCCTTGAGAAGGCTTTTCTTGTTTCACTGTCAATGTAAATAATAACAACACATTATAAAATATTTGTAATAGCTTTTTTCTCCTCGCCAAAGTTCCTAAAACACCATATTAATTCTTTACACAAAACAAATACTATATGCTTTAAGAATGCTATGTAAGTTAACTTAATTGAGTCACATAATGCAATGTGAATTTGATTTAATATGACATTAGGCATTTTCATGCCTAATCTCACACTATGGAGATACACAGAGCAAGAATCCACTCTTTTTTAAATCTAGTCACTGATATTATTAGAAGCTTTTCCAAGATCCTTTTTTTCCCCCATTTGGAACTAGCATTCTACAATCATCTATTTTAACACATCTATTTGTAATATATCAAGTACTTGTTATATGCCAAACATTGGACTAAGATCTTTACGCTATTTCTGTCTCATTATATATTTATATAACCTGACAAGGCTGCTATTCTTTATTGCCCATTCTACACATAAAGAAATCACAAACTTGATTCATATAAGTAGGAAGTGGAGGACACAGGATACAAAGGAAAACTAAATTGACTTGAAAATCCATTGTCAGGGTGCCTGGGTGATTCAGTTGGTTAAGCGATGGACTCTTGATTTTGGCTCAAGTCATGAGCTCAGGGTCCGGTGATGGAGCCCCAGGTCAGATTCCATGCTCAGCAGGGTGTCTGCTTGAGGATTCTCTCTCTCCCTTTCCCTTTGCCCCTTCCCTTGCTTGCCCTCTCTCACATTCTCTCTCTAAAATAAATAAATAAATAAATAATAGATAGATAGATAAATCTTTTAAAAAATTGTCTTTACCTTTTGGACATACTGCCCCCCTAAATAATAAAATGTATTAGTTCTTACTAAGTGCTAGCCATTATTCTAGGCAGTTTAAATGCTTCAGATAATTTATCCTTATACAACTATATTAGCTGATATTCTAATCATCCTCATTTTGTAGATAAAGAAATTGAGACCCAAGAAGTACTAAAATATGATCTTTTTCCTTTGTCTACATGGAGCCTATGCTACAAGACTTGGAAACTTACCCCAATCTGTGATCTGGGTAGATCATCTTCAGAGTAGCTAAGAAGTTTATACCAAAATGCTAAGACCTTCACTCTTGTCATTTTCTATATGTATGACTGAGTTGCCTGTTTCATCTTATCCTTGAGAACTTTCAAGATATGGTGATTGGTGTACATGGACCAGTGTTTATGATCTGTCTTCAAAGTAGTAAAAGATGTGGAAAATTAAAATGGGAAGAGTCAAATGTTAGAACTAGAAATGATATAATATTCAGAATGAGGCCCTAAGTGCCCCATGATGCTGTGATGTATATTCTATATCACAAAATGTAATTTGACAGTATATTTCTATTTCTGAGTCTCTTTTGAAATAAAAACATATAGTTCTCAGAATTCAGTAGGTATGCATTATTGTCTAAAACTATGTGAAGTCTGCCACTAAATATGGATAAAAGAAGTAGATTAAGAAGTAGATTAAGAGAAATGATATAAATATAATTAGAAAGCCAGGGACACAGAAAGATTAAGAATTATGGCAAGGTTAGAGAGTAGAACATGGATCCAAATAACTATTTCACACTTGAATACTGTCCACAAGATAACTTTCATAACTTCCTGGGTACAAGTAAACACTGTCTATGGAAAAAATTCACTACTTTATTGATACTCACCTGCAAGGAAACTCATCTAAAGAAAGAACGTCAATTTCCTCAAGCAGATGAAGAGGAGATACATAGATTTACACACCTATAGATTACAAACCTATAGATTTACACACAAGAGCTCTAGAACTCTTTCAGGATGTTCTATATTCAAGGATCACAATATTAAATGTTTAAAATAGCAAAGCAGGTATTAAAAGGCAGGGACTGTGCTGAAAGGGAAAGAACGCCCATAAAGCCACAACACCCCTCTCTCTCTGTTATTGGTGTTTTCTTGTTTTTGTCATGTATTAAGATAAGTCAAAAGTGGTCAGACCTTGAAGGTTTTTGTTTTGTTCTGTTTGCTTTTACAGAAGCCAGAAGCCTGAAGTTTCATGTGAAATTTTGATTTTTAAATATTAATAACTGCTGTAGACTGAATTATGTCCCCCCAGAATTCATATGTTGAAGCCCCAGCCCCTAATGCAATTGTATTTGGAGATAAAGCTTTTAGGATACAAAGTTAAGTGAGATCATGAGGGTAAGGACCTAATCTGATAGTATTGGTAGTCTTCTAAGAAGAGGAAGAAAAAGATCTCTCTCTCCAAATGCACACACCAAGGCCAAGAGAGGACACAACAAGAAGGCAGCTGTCTGCAAACTAGGAAGAGAGCTTGCACCAGAAACTGAATCAACTGGCACCTTTATCTTGGACTTCTTGCTTTCAGAACTGTGAGAAATAAATTTCTGTCGTTTAAGACAATCTGTGGTTTTATGTTATGGCTGCCTGAGTAGACTAAGACAGTAACTTACTTTTTAAAAAGTTTAAAATTACCATGTGAATCAATCAAAATAATCTTTGGGTTGTACACCAATTACACTATCCCAGGCCAAGGGAAGGAGCACCGGTTAATGGCCTTGGCAGTGTTCCCTAATTGCATGACATGTAGTTACTTCTTGTATCCTCTACTAGACTGTGCCTATGATAAGAAATAAAAGAATCATAGTCTCATGGTCAAAATAACCTGAATTTGTATATTAATTTTTCTACTTTATATAAACTTAAGCAGGTCATTTAAACTTTGTATGTGAGGTACCTGGGTGACTTGGTTGGTTAAGTGTCTGCCTTTGGCTCAGGTCATGATCCCAGAGTCCTGGGATTGAGACCCACGTCGGGCTCCCTGCTCAGCAGGAATTCTGCTTCTCCTCCTCACTCTCCTTCTGTGCACTCTCCCTCTCTCTCTCTCAAATAAATAAATAAAATCTTTAAAAATAAATAAATAAACTTTATATGCCTGAGTTCCTTATATACCAAATGATAGATACATGTCAAAATAATAACAATTCAATTTTTAATATACAATGATTTTTTATCAATCTCAAAAACTTCTCTATACTACAACAAACTATGTCTTTTTCTTCCTAGCCACAGAGCTAAACTTCCAACCTCTCTTGCACTTAGATGTAGTCTCATGGCTGAGCTCTAGCCAATGGAACATGGAAGAGAGGTTGGGAGTAATGTGTACCATTCCAGACCAGGCTCATCAAAATCTGCCCCCAATCTCACCAAAAAACTCTCCTACAAAATATTCTCCATGTATTTTTCCCTTCCAGCTTGAAGCAAATGAGCAGGGTAGACTTGAAAACCACACACAAAGATGGGAGAACAAAAGTTGGAAGGACTGAGTTCCTAAATCAGCCTACCAATCAAAAATAACCCTATAAGGCTTGATCTGAGAAATAAAGAAACTTCCATTATGTTAAGCCACTGAGATTAAGGGTTTGTCTATAACAGCTAGAATACCCTAACAACTTATATCTCCTACATCCTATTCTTGCTTACAAATCTGGGAACATAATAAACTTTTAATAAAATACTTATTGATTAATTATATTTATGTGACTTCCCAAAGGCAATTTACATTTTTCATTTTAAATTAATTAAAACAAGTCATAAAACTTGGATCTATTCAACCTCTTAGAGATTTTTTCCTCCTGAATTTGTCTTTTAAATATTGTAGCATCTACACATTTATTTGATGAAAATTGAAAAAAATGTGAATGTTATTCTAGTACATTAGAAGAAGGTGCAGGTATAATTTGATGCAAATTAAGTTCACTTTACATATATATATAGAGAGAGAAATAATATATTATACATTACATAAAATGGATTTACATTTTATTTTATTTATTAGTATATACTACATTGTATATAATGGATTTTATTATTCTATTGCAATATTAAGTTCAAGAAAAAATGCTCTGTAATAAGGCCAATGTATTTAACATGCCCTAGCTACTAAATGAAAAGATCACTCAATCAGTAATCTTCAGATAATGCCACTATAAAGTGTCACTCTGTTCAGTTTCCTCTGTACTTACTTTTAAATTTTTTGGAAATGTTAGTCTCTAGTTATGAATTCATTTGATCATCTTCCTTATCTATGGATACAGCTCATTACCAATGAATTCATGGCTTCAAAATCATTTGATTATTTTTTCAAAGGAGTTCCACTCTTATGCCATTATAATTGATTAGTAGATATATTCATCATAAAGATTAATCCCTAACTTTTTGTTTTCATAAAGTTCCTGGAAAAAAAATTAAAAGATCTGTTTTGACAAAGACAATTCAAAGATAAGACTTGAAGACCGAAACTAAACCTTTTAAGGGATATTGATCTGTCATAAAATTTTACTTCCCCTATTTTCAAAAGAAATATCTGATTAGCATATAAACTGAAGTTGTGCTTTATCTTTTATAAACTATTTCAACTTCTCATTTATTTATCTCTAGAAAAGGACTATCTACCTTTAGGATTGTTGTAGTAGTTCAAAGTAATAAAAGCAAAGCTCTGGCCCATTGTTTATAATATATTAGGCATGTAAAAATAATAACTATTACTATAAACCCAGTAATATAACTATTACTATAAACTACAGAATATGTAGTATATAATAACAAATTTTAGAGTTATAGGGGTGGCTCAGTGGCTCAGTCGGTTAAGCATCCAACTCTTGGTTTCAGCCCAGTTTGTGATCTCAGGGTCCTGAGATCAAACCCCACGTCAGGCTCTATGCTCAGCATAGCGTAAAGTCTGCTTGAGATTCTCTCTCCCTCTCCCTCTGCTCCTCCTGCTTGTGCTCTCTCTCTCTAAAATAAATATTTTTTTTTAAATGTAGAGATATAAACTCTACTTTCAATGAAAAGAGGACAAGAATTTGAGTCAATATTAAAGCCTTCTTTAACAACACATATGAAGTTCTTGTGTTAAATGTTAAGACTAGAATAGTCTAGCCATGAGAGAGACTTCTTTATTAAAAGGACTTAGACAATGAGTCTAAGGGAAACTTTTCATTGTTGTAACAGAACTATTATAAAGAAAATATCTGGCACTCATTGTGTAGAACATCACACCTTAGAAAAAAAGATCGTCACAGTTTCTACATCACGGCAGTCTTGATTCTCTAAAGAACTCTGTTGTTGCACACATCATGCATAAGAACTTTCTGTTGCATTGTTGATCTGGCAAGTAGTAAGTAATTGGGGTCTCCAAGGGCTACCACATTGCAACAAAAAGGAAATGAAAGTAAGTGGGTACCTGAGATGTGAGCAAGAAGTAGACAGGAAGGGCAGGGTTTTGAGGAGTGCACTAAGTAAAGCACTGCTAGGAGGAAAATGCAACTTGACCCAGGAACAGAAGGGGGGAGCCCAGCCTGAGGACCTTGCTTTAGAGAAAAACTCTTGAAGGAGAATGAAGTAGCGCCAGGTTCTTGATACACCCTGGTTCTAGGAAGAAACAGTTATAAATTCTCCCTGGGGGAAATTATCCACAATTTAGGTCACATGTTATCACATGTTAAGAATAAGCAAATCTTTCACAGAAAGATTATCTGCAAAGACAAGTTACCATGAGTGGAACATTAGATTTACACTCCTAAAGACTATAAATCTGGGTATGTTAGATATAGAATATAGAATGGTATAAAATATTTGTAGAAATGAAAGATAGAATAACGATGATCATGCGGCGCCTGGGTGGCACAGCGGTTAAGCCTCTGCCTTGGGCTCAGGGCGTGATCCCGGCATTATGGGATCGAGCCCCACGTCAGGCTCCTCCCCTGTGAGCCCGCTTCTTCCCCTCCCACTCCCCCTGCTTGTGTTCCCTCTCTCGCTGGCTGTCTCTATCTCTGTCGAATAAATAAATAAAGAATCTTTAAAAAAAAAAAAAGAATAACGATGATCAATAAAAAAAGACTATCAGGAATGAACAGACAAATTTGAAAAAAAAACTTGGTTGAACTTTCCAAAATGAAAATTAAAATTATTAAAATTAAAAACAAAATGAAAAGGTTAAAGATCAAATTAGAGAGAGTTGAATAAGAAATTAAATTTGAAGATGTATCTGTAGAAATTCCCAAACACTTCAGAGAAATAATATTGGCAACAAGAGTAGACAAAAAGGTCGATGAAACAGAATAGCAAGCCCAGAAATAGATCCACATGTATACAATCAAATGATCAAATCAAAGGCACAAATGCAGTTCAATACAGGAAGGATAATTTTTTTCCAAAAATGGTATTATAACAACCGGACATCTAACTGGGGAAAAAGACACATGGGGACACAGACTTTACACCCTTCACAAAATTATCTCAAAATGGATCACAGACCTAAATGTAAAATGCCTAAGTATAAAACTTGCAGGAAAAAACATAGGAAAATAATCTAGGTGACCTTGGGTATGGTGATGACTTCCTAGATTAAACACCAAAAACATCATTCATGAAAGGAAAAATTAATAAGTTAAACTTTATTAGCATTTAAAACTTCTGCTTGCAAGACACTATTGTGAGAAAGAAAAGACAATACACCTACTGGGAGAAAATATTTGCAAAACACCTATTTGATAAAGGACTGGTATCCAAAACATAAAAATAACTTTTAAAACTCAACATTAAGAAAACAAACAACCCAATTAAAAAATCGGTAAAAGATATGAACAAACACCTCACACAGAAGAAATACAGATGGAAAATTAGCATATAAAAAGATGCTCCACAACATATGTCATCAGGACATGCAAATTAAAATAACAAGACATCAGGGGCGTGTGGGTGACTCGGTTAAGCGTCCAACTCTTGATTTCGGCTCAGGTCAAGATCTCAGAGTCCTGAGATCGAGCCCCATGTAGAGCTCTGCATTGAGCGTACAGCCTCCTTAAGATTCTTTCTCTCCCTCTCCCTCTGTGCCTTCCCCCACTTGTGTGAGTCTCTCTCACTAAAAAACAAAACAAAGCAAAACAAAACAAAACAAAAACAAGATTATCACTACACACCTACTAGAATGGCTAAAATTCAGAACACTGACAACACAAATTGCTGTCAAGGATTGGAGCAATAGACACTCATTCATTGCTGGCGGAAATACAGTGGTACAGACACTTTGGAGGCCAGTTTGGTGGTTTCTTACAAAACTAAACGTACTCTTACCACACAATACAGCAATTGCACTCTTCAGTATTTACCCAAGCAAGTTGAAAACTTAACATTCACACAAAAACCTGTACATGAATATTTATAGCAGCTTTCTTCATAATTGCTAAAACTTGGAAGCAACTAAAATATTCTTCAATTGAATAGATAAACTGTAGTACATCCATACAATGAATATTATTCAGTGACAAAAGAAAATAAGCTATCGTGTCATGAAAAAACATGAAGGAACCTTAAATGCATCATTGCTAAGAGAAAGAAATCAATTTGAAGTGGCTATAAACTGTATTTTTCCAAGTATATAACATTCTGGAAAGGGTAAAACTATAGAAATAGTAAAAAGATCAGTGGTTACCAGGGATTAGGGAAGGAGGGAAGAAGAGGTGAAATACAAGGAATGTTTAGAGCAGTAAATATTTCATATGATACTGCAATGGTGAATACATGTCCTTATGCATTTGTCAAAAACCATAGCATGTACAACACAGTGAACCCTATTATAAACATGGACTTCAGTCAATAGTAATATACCAATATTGACTAATTAATTGTAACAAATATACCACACTTATGCAAAATGTTAATAATATGGGAAACTAGGAGAGAGGTAAAGGGTATTTGGAAACGATATTCTGCTCAATTTTTCTGTAAACATAAAACTGCTCAAAAAATAAAGTCTATTAAAAATACATGAATGAAATAAAAACATTTACTTTGTTGTAGTACACAATGAGGAATTAAGGTAAGAAGAGACTTGAGAATGGAAGTCTAATTGTAAATATGGTAGTCCTAGAGACAGGTAATAAGAGCTAGAGTTGTATACTGGATAAAAGATATGTAGCAAGTATTAGAAATACAAAGGAACAGTAGAATCTAAGTACAACATATGGAAAAATAAAGAAACAAGTGAATAAAACATGCCCGCAAGATTTTCATGCTTCAATTACTAGGTAAATGGCAGGCATTCAGCAAATATGTTGTGAATGCCAACTATGTTCCTTGAGCTGAAATAGGCAATGAAAATGCAGTGGTGAATCAAATTCATATGATTGTTTTCTTCTGGGAATTTAGAGCCTAATTGTGATAACATTGATAAGGAATGGAGATGAGAAGCAAGTTTTCATAAGAATATGAGTTTGTTTCTTAAATCAAGATACAGGGAAATTTTAGGGTTAATCATATCTTAGAGATTATCTATAGCTTCTCTAACTTGAGAAAGTTTAAGAAAACATCCTCTAGACCAGAATTCCTTAAGAGGGCAAGAAATGGGAGAGGGGGATTATTGGTTCCTGGAACTAATTCCAATGTGTATGGAGGGGTCCCCCCACAAAATACCAAGCTATTCTGGGACTAGTAAGGTGTCTGAGAATTCAACTCAGTTCTTACACTACCTGGAGGTAGTACTAGATCTCACAGGTTAAGGGCTCAGTCCCGCAAGACTGCTCCCATCTCACTTCAGAAGACAATCACATGTAGCAGATCTCCAGATTACCCACAATTCTGTTCAATTTGGCTACAATGGGAGGTTTCCATGACTCCCTCCAAGTTCAAGTTTGGTTAATTTGCTACAGAGACTCACACAGGGTTAGGGGCACCACCCACCCACCCCCATCCAACCCCCTGTGCAGTTGAAAAAATCCATGTAGAAATTTTGATGCCCCCAAAACTTAACTAACAGCCTACTATTTGCCAGAAGCCTTACTGATAACAAAATTAAATTAATACATATTTTTATGTTAGATGTGTAAAGCAAGCTAAAGAAAAGAAAATGTTATGAGGCAAATACATTTACAGTACTGTACTACATACGTAAGTGGAGGAAGCTAAGATGGCAGCATAGTAGGAAGACCCTAGGCTTGCTTCTTCCCTGGAAGACAGTTAGATAACTACCAAGTCATTCTGAATACCCAAGAAGTTGACCTGAGGATTGACAGAACAAACTGCACAACTAGAGGAGAGAGGAGGCCACAACAAGGAAGGTAAGGAAGTGCAAAGATGTGGTTTGGGGGAGAAGTGGATCATGATGCTGTGGAGAGGAGGAGAGGAGGATGCTGTGTCAAGGAGCAAGGTGAGAGAGAATAGAGGACACAGTGATATGCACAAGGAGAACGTTTCCCCAAAGCCATTGTCTGGGAAACTGAGAGGGGCTGATTTTTGTGTTTTTCCAATCAGCAGATCTCAAAGACAGGAATTTTAGAGGTCGGTGGGATTGGCTGGGATAGAGACCTGAGGGTGCTGCCCTATTTCTGGAGAGAAGGCACACAAGCAACCCGGAGGCTGGGGAGGGGGGGGTTGCTGGACATGGGACCATCAAGGGATGGCCTAAGGTATGCAGGGAGAGACTGTTCACTTTTCTTGGAGTGCATCTGCGAGAGCTGGTGTTCTTAGAGTCACCTCTCTAGGGACTAAAGAGCCAGTGGGTGCCATCTCCCTTCCCCCCACCCCTCAGCATAGGCTAGAGACACCTGCTGAGGGTGGCTAAAGCAGACACTGGCTGTTTAGCCTGTTTTGTTCCAAATCCCATGCTCCTGCACTCTGATGCGATTACCCTTCTTGGTGAAACCTGCATCAGTCCCAGTGTGGCAAAACCCTCCCCCAGAAAACCAGCACCAGTCCCCACCACACAAGGTCCTTCAAGTCTGAAGTTTTAAAAGTCAGAAGACTTGGCTGCAATACAGCCCAAAGTGCACTGAGTTTCTCCAGGCAGGCAAGCAACCTAGAAACAGAGAGCATGAAAATAGCAATCTGAAAAACACCTGGGATGCACAAGGGGAAATTATTCACTCTTCTAAGAGTGTTTCCCTGAGAGCAGGAAGCACAGAATCCTCTCCCCGGGGACAAAGGAGCTGGCTGGCACCATTTCCCTTCCCCACCCGTCAGCTAAACCAACTTCAGTTAAACAGCACAGTGTCAACACTGGCTGCCTAACCTGCTTACAACAAATCCTGACCCCCTAGGCTCGCTAGTACTGCTTTTCTCAGACAAGTGTTCCTAAGGAGCAGTTCAGCAGGCCCCTTCCCCCAGAAAACCAGCAAAAACCCTCAAAGGTGCCATGTCTACTGACCATAGAGTTCTAAAGTCAATCAGAGAATGACAAACACCAAATGATTTCACTCATATGTGGATTTTTTAAAAGATTCATTTATTTATTATTTTAGAGATGGGGAGGGGAGAGGCAGAGGGAGAGGAAGAGAGAGAATCCCTAGCAGACTCCCTGCTGAGCACAGAGCCAGACACCGGGCTTGATCTCAAGACCCTGAGATCATGACCTGAGCAGAAATCAAGAGTCAGACACTCAACAAACTGAGCCACCCAGGCACCCCCATGTGGGGAATTTAAGAAATAAAACAGATAACACAGGGAGGAAAGAAAGAGAGAGGCAAACCAGGAAACAGACTCTTAACTACAGAAAACAAACTGATGGTAACTAGAAGGCAGGTGGCAGGATGATGGGTGGAACAGGTGAGGCATTAAGGAGAGCATTTGTTGATGAGCACTGGATGTTTTATGTAAGTGATGTAAACTCTACACCTGAAACTAATATTACATTGGAATTGAAATAAAAACTGGAATTTAAATAAAAACTTGAAAACAAAACACATAAGTTGACACATGCAGCTCAAACCCATGTTGTTCAAGGGTCAACTCTACTTATGTTTAATGGTTTATTATAAAAGCATATGATAAAGGATACAGATGAGCATCCAAATGGAACAAATGCATTGGGCAAGGTATGTGGTAAGGGGTACAAGAGCTTCCATGCCCTCTCCAGGCTGGCCACTCAATCAGCACCTCTGTGTGTTAACCAACCTAGAAGCTCTCCAAAACCCATGCTTCTGGGTTTTTATAGAAGCTTCATTATACAGTCATGACTGATTTAATCATTGGCCATCAGCAATTGATTGAACCTCCAGCCTCTCCCAGGAGGTCAGGGGGTGGGACTAAAAGTTAGAACCCTCTGAATACGTGGGTGGTTCTCCATCCTAGGCAATCAACCCCTAGGTGGGGTCCACCTGTCACCTCATTTACATAACAAAAGACATCTTTCTTTCACTCCATCATTTAGGAAATTCCAACAGTTTCAGGAGCTCCCTGCCAGAAACAAGGGCGAAGACAAAATATGTATTTCTTATAAAACACAGTATCACAGAGTGCTACCGGCATTTTGGATAGAACAATGTGTAGGATTTTACTGCACACTGCACTGTTTACAATGCCTAGCCCCTACCCACTTATTATCAGTGTCATTTACTAGTCATTGTGACACTGATAAATCTGTTCACATTTCCAAAGGCTCCCTGGGGAAGGTGTTGACCCTGCAAGATTCCTTCTGTCTCTGCCCACCTTTTCTGCCACCACTGGATTGACAGTACCAACTGATGGTCTTAAGTAGAAACAGTTCAAAAAAAAAAAATTGACTTCATTCCAGATAAATGTTTGTAGAATCACAGCTTGGTTAATTTCTTTTATTTGTACATGAGCCATATTTTCAAAGTTCTTCTTGTCTCCTTTCTCTAAGAGCCACACTTTATTTCCTTAAAAATAAAAATCACCCATCTCTTCATATCTTAATTTTTATGTCAAAAAATAATGTTTGTTTATGCCTGATATGCCAATAGAATTAGCAAAACACCATCACTAAGAAAAAGAAAGATAATATATTTTGAAATAAAAACAGTTACAATGAAGAACAAACCATTATCAATAGACTCTAAGAGCCTTAAACTTGTCCAGGAGCCTCCTTAAAATAATTTCTATTGTCTCTATCAAGCTCTAATACTCTAGTAATTTAATGTACTTAACCTTAACCTGAAGCAATGAGAAAGAAACAATTACTGAATGCTATTTTTTATATTTCAATTAATTACTATCATTTTAATGATATCATTTTCATCTTTTCTAATATAGAAGTATAAAAATAAAAGGTACAGTTTGGGAAAATTAGGCAAAATTAATCATCTGTAAATTGAGGAGTTTCCACTAGATGATTTCTGAGTTAACTTCCTGTTGCACAATCCTCTGACTCTGTAACATTCTGCGTATGGGGAAGTGATGCTAGAGAGTCAACTTAACAACGGATTTTGGGCTGAAACCTATTTGTGAGTTATAATCTCTGTAAGCATAAAAAATACATAGTCAGCACAACTACACCTGTATTTGAGGGTAAGTGGCTATATATTAGTATTATTAATCACTAATAAGTATTGAGCTCTATATGCCAGTCACAAAGCTAATTGTTTGATAAGCACCATCATACAAATGCACAAATGCATATGCATCATCACTGTATTTGTCTTTTATATTTCCAAATTCAGACATGTTTAAAGGCTTTTACATGAAATTTCAAGAATAATTGGCCACATAAGAAAAAGTAGTTGCAAACATGTAGCCTCAAGTTTGTTTATTTGAAACTTAGGAGAACATACATTTCCTTTTAAACCATATTACTCTGTTTATTACTAAGTAAACTGAAAGTTAAAAATAAGAGCTGACTATTCATAAAGTACTTTGACAAAAGGGAAAAAAAAAAATCCAATGCATGGAATGTCAATCAACAGAAGTTGCTTTGAAAAAAAAAAAGTTTAAAAATGATTACTCCCTAGACAACAATAAAAAAATAAATAAAGGGGCACCTGGGTGGCTCAGTCACTTAAGCATCTACCATCAGCTAATATCATAATCCCAGGTCCTCGGATCCAGCCCCACATCTGACTCCCTGCTAAGCAGGGAGTCTGCTTCTCTCTGTCCCTCTGCACCCCCCCATAATCGTTCTCTCTCTAATAAATAAATAAAATCTTTTAAATAAATGAATAAATAGATAGATAAATATCACACTATAAATATGCAGCTATCCTCCTAATCAACAGGTAGAAAACCCATATATATTTTTAAAGCATCAAGAAGATATTTAGATCTACTGAACATTAGAATGTAACTCAATTCCAAACATTGAACTATATGGCAAATGTCTAGGGGTAGGAAGCAATAAGAAACTAATCTTCTGCTCTCACGGAACATATAGTCTACTAGAGATGAAAAGTCCTATATCCAGATCGGAGTTAAGATGGCGGAGGAGTAGGGGTTCCCTTTTTCAACTGGTCCCCTGAGTCGAGCTGGATAGGTACCAGACCATCCTGAACACCCACGAAATCATCCTGAGATGCAGGAAGATACATCTGGATCTCTACAAATGAACATCTCCAGCACTTAGTATTGAGGTACAAAGCGGGGAGCCGTGAATCCGAGCACAGATATCTGAAGATAAACGGAAGGGGGAGGGAGCCTCCGCGCTCAGGCACCGGGAAGCGGTAGCCACCTGCACTAGGGAGTGGGCTGACTCGCAGACCGGCACCCGTGAAAGAGCAGACTGAGACCTTGAGCCGGGGGATGCCGCGACCAGACTGAAAACCAGAGTTCTGGAGTGCACTCGAACCACACTGAAACGGAGCTCTGGAGCGCGCGGGGGCAGCTGGCGGGTGGCGGTGTTAGAAACACATAGGACAGAGACGTGTCGGCCCTGGAAGTGTGGGCTGGGATGCCGGGTGTGGCGCGCACATCCCCGGAGGCTTTAGGGTTTAGAAGCACCAACAGAAGCACAGTTAGAGTGGCCAGAGGAGCTCAGTGGAGAGCGGATTGTGATCCCTCTGTTCTGAGACAGAGGCTGGGATTCGGCCACTGCTTCTCTGACTCTTACAAGAGGCACAGCAAACCGCCAGGGAAAGCCGCCAGAGAACCAAAGCCTGGAAATACCAGCTCACACTGTGCCCATTCCCCATCCCCCCTCACAGGGGACAGGGAGACTCTACCCAAACAGATTTGCCTGAGTATCCGTGTGGCAGGACCCTCCCCCAGAAGGCAGGCTGAAATATCAAGAAGCCCACATCCCTAAGGTCCCTATAAAACAAGTGCACACTGCATGGGTCCTGGTCAATAATTTGGGCTCTGGACAACCCCGCAACCTCTCCTCATCAGAATGATGAGAAGGAGAAATCCCCCCCCCCAGCAAAGAAAAGACAATGAGTCCTTGGCCTCTGCCACAGAACTAATGGATATGGATATAACCAAATTATCAGAAATGGAGTTCAGAGTAACAATGGTCAAGATGATGTGAAGACTTGAAAAAATTATTAACGAAAATATTAACGAGAATATAGAATCTCTAAGGGCAGAAATGAGAGCGAATCTGGCAGAAATTAAAAATACTATGAATCCAATACAGTCAAAACTAGATGCTCTGACAGCCAGGGTAAATGAGGCAGAAGAACGAATCGGTGAATTGGAGGATGGGTTAGTAGAAGAGAAAGCTAAAAGAGAAACTTGGCTCAAAAAAATCCAATCTCAAGAATGTAGATTACAGGAGATTACTGACTCAATGAAACGTTCCAATGTCAGAATCATTGGCATCCCCAAGGGGATGGAGAAAAACAGAGGTCTAGAAGAGATATTCGAACAAATTGTAGCTGAAAACTTCCCTAATCTAGCAAAGGAAACAAGCATCCGTGTCCAAGAGGCAGAGAGGACCCTCCCAAGCTCAATCACGACAAACCTACAGCATGTCACGTCATAGTGCATTTCGCAAATATTAGATCCAAGGATACAGTATTGAAAGCGGCCAGGGCAAAGAAATTTCTCACGTACCAAGGCAAAGTTATCAGAATTACGTCAGACCTGTCTACACAGACCTGGAATGAGAGAAAGAGTTGGGGGGGGGGGCATTTTTAAAGCTCTTTCAGAGAAAAACATGCAGCCAAGGATCCTTTATCCAGCAAGGCTGTCATTCAGAATGGATGAAGAGATAAAGGCATTCCAGAATCTCCAGTCACTGACCAATTTCGTAACCACGAAACCAGCCCTACAGGAGATATTAAGGGGGGTTCTATAAAGGTAAAAAGGCCCCAAGAGTGATACAGAACAGAAAGTCACAATCTATACAAACAAAGACTTCACTGGCAACATGGCATCATTAAAATCATATCTCTCAATAATCACCCTCAATGTGAATGGCCTAAATGCTCCCATAAACGCCACAGGGTTGCAGATTGGATAAAAAGACATGACCCATCCATTTGCTGTCTACAAGAGACTCATTCTGAACCTAAAGATACATCCAGACTGAAAGTAAAGGGATGGAATACCATCTTTCATGCCAATGGACCTCAAAAGAAAGCTGGGGTAGCAATTCTCATATCAGACGGATTCAATTTTAAACTAAAGACTATAGTTAGATATACAGAAGGGCACTATATTATTCTTAAAGGATGTATCCAAAAGTGGATATGACGATTATAAATATACATGTCCCCAACAGGGGAGCAGGAAGATACACAAGCCAACTCTTAACCACAATAAAGAGACATATAGATACTAATACATTAATAGTAGGGGACCTCAACACTCCACTATCAGCAATAGATAGATCACCTAAGCAGAAAATCAACAAAGAAACAAAAGCTTTGAATGCCATACTAGATGAGTTGGACCCCATACATATATATAGAACACTACACCCCCGAACAAAAGAATACTCATTCTATTCTAATGCCCACGGAACATTCTCAAGAATAGACCATGCTCTGGGTCACAAAACAGGTCTCAACCAATACCAAAAGACTGAAATTAGTCCCTGCATATTCTCAGACCACATTGCTTTGAAATTGGAACTCATTCACAAGGAAAAATTTGGAAGAAACTCAAACACTTGGAGACTAAGAACTGTCCTGCTCAGGAATGATTCGATAAACCAGGAAATCAAAAATCAATTTAAACAATTTATGGAGACCAATGAGAATGAAAACACAACGGTCCAAAACCTATGGGATACTGCAAAGGCAACCGTAAGGGGAAAAGTCCTTGCAACAGCAATCAGACAACAAAAAGGGATAAAAGGTATCCAAATCAGCAAAGAAGAAGTCCAACTGTCTCTCTTCGCAGATGACATGATACTCTATATGGAAAACCTAAAAGAATCCACCCGCAAACTACTAGAAGTTTTAGAGCAATTCAGTAATATGGAGGGATACAAAATCAATGCTCAGAAATCAGTTGCATTTCTATACACGAACAATGAGACTGAAGAAAGAGAAATTAGGGAATCCATTCCATTTACAATAGCACCAAAAATCGTAACGTTATCTCGGAATTAACTTAACCAGAGATGTAAAGGATCTACATTCTAGAAACTACAAATCACTCTTGAAAGACATTGAAGAAGACACAAAAAGATGGAAAAATATTCCATGCTCATGGATCAGAAGAATTAACATAGTTAAAATGTCTGTGCTACCCAGACCAATCTACACTTTCAATGCCATCCCGGTCAAAATACCAATGACATTTTTCAAAGAGCTGGAACAAACAGCCCTCAAATTAGCGTGGAACCAGAAAAGGCCCCGAATCGCCAAGCAATTGTTGAAAAGGAAAAACAAAGCTGGGGGCATCACGTTGCCGGATTTCAAGCTATACTAAAAAGCTGTGATCACAAGGACAGCATGGTACTGGCACAAAAACAGACACATAGACCAATGGAACAGAATAGAGAACCCAGAAATGGACCCTCAGCTTTTTGGGCAACTCATCTTTGATAAAGCAGGAAAAAATATCCGGTGGAAAAAAGATAGTCTCTTCAATAAATGGTGCTGGGATAATTGGACAGCCGCAAGCAAAAGAATGAAACTTGACCACTCTCTCATACCATACACAAAGATAAACTGCAAATGGATGAAAGAGCTCAATGTGAGACAGGAATCCATCAAAATCCTAGAGGAGAGCATAGGCAGCACTCTCTATGACATCGGCCACAGCAACTTTTTCACTCAGAGGCAGCCCACGGAATGGAAGAAGATATTTGCAAATGATACTACAGATAAAAGACTGCTATCCAAGATCTACAAAGAACTTCTCAAACTCAATACACAAGAAACAAATAAACAAATCATAAAATGGGCAGAAGATATGAATAGACACTTTTGATTGAAGGCACACAAATGGCTAACAGACACATGAAAAAATGTTCAAAATCATTAGCCATCAGGGAAATTCAAATCAAAACCACACTGAGATACCACCTTATGCCAGTTAGAATGGCAAAAATAGACAAGGCAAGAAACAACAAATGTTGGAGAGGATGTGGAGAAAGGGGATCCCTCCTACATTTTTGGTGGGAATGCAAGTTGGTACAGCCACTCTGGAAAACAGTGTGGAGGTCCCTTAAAAAGTTAAAAATTGAGCTACCCTATGATCCAGCCATTGCACTACTGGGTATCTACCCCAAAGATACAGATGTAGTGAAGAGAAGGGCCATATGCACCCCAATGTTCATAGCAGCATTGTCCACAATAGCTAAATTGTGGAAGGAGCCAAGATGCCCTTCAACAGATGACTGATTAAGAAGATGTGGTCCATATATACAATGGAATATTACTCAGCTATCAAAAAGAACGAGTTCTCAACATTTGCTGCAACATGGACGGCACTGGAGGAGATAATGCTAAGTGAAATAAGTCAAGCAGAGAAAGACAATTATCATATGGTTTTTCTCATCTATGGAACATAAGAACTAGGAAGATCGGTAGGAGAAGAAAGGGATAAAGAAAGGGGGAGTAATCAGAAGGGGGAATGAAGCATGAGAGACTATGAACTCTGAGAAACAAACTGAGGGCTTCGGAGGGGAGGGGGTGGGGGAATGGGATAGGCTGGTGATGGGTAGTAAGGAGGGCACGTATTGCATGGTGCACTGGGTGTTATATGCAACTAATGAATCATCGAACTTTACATCAAAAAACAGGGATGTACTGTATGGTGACTAACATAATATAATAAAAAATATTATTATAAAAAAAAAAGAAAAGTCCTATATCCAAGAATTTAAAAATCTAGAGTGACATCATTCCTCTTTGTTATACATTTTTTCTTTTACTTGTGATAAAAAATTCCAGAATAACGTACTAATATACTGCCTTTATTCTCAGAGGAGAAGAAACATCAGACAGACACCAACTGACTGACTACATGCATCTGAGCAGCAACCACCACACAGTGGGACTTGCTTTTTGTACAAAGTTTATATATATATACAGACACACAGGCACAAGGGTATAAAATCCAGTGAGAAGAGTTCTCATATGCCCAGGTGGGGACAAGAGTAACTTCAACAGTTGGGATTGAGTACAAGGTAGAGGCATATAAGAAGCAGTAGAGAGTAGCAGCCTCCCCTCCATCCTCCCACCCTGGGAGAAAGGAAGGACAACTATAAGGAAGATTATATATATATTTAAAATATATATTTAAAATATATGAATATTATATATATTATACATATATAGTGTATCATCAAACCCTTGGTAGGGTTTATACACACACATACATACAATACATAATCAAACCCTTGATAGTTTTCATGTTCAAAAATTTCAATCCTTGAGTCATTTAATTCTCAGCCTTTCTTTTTTTTATTAAAGAAGAATATTTCATTGGTCGTTTTTAACATAAAATAGATAAATAATAAATATGGAGAAATACATTGTTTTAAAATCTCTTTCCAATTCGTTGAAATCAACTGAAAGCTTTGTAATTCTGGAAAAATTCAATGTATATATTTCTGATAAACTGCATAAAGAAATCTTAGTGGGAAAAAGGACCTATATTGCCAACCCATCATTTTGTTGTAATTTATTATCTTATTCTAAAAAGATATTTATTTTCAAATCTGTTTGTACCTGTAATCTCATATTCTTTTTCTAAAACCTAAGTCCAATATACATATATATATATATATATATAGGTACCTGAAAACATGCCCTCTCCCAGGCCCCTGGTGTGTACCAATGCATCAAAAGAAAACATCTAAGAAATTCACAGGATTTGGTGTCTAAGAAAAGGCATAGTAAATTCAAGACTTACTAGAAGGAAGTCAAGCTGGACAACCAGACTAGGCTTGGAGCAGCATATTGTCTGATGAGAGAACACTACTTAGGAGAGATTATCAAACCAGGAAGATGAAGGATGATAAGATTTATGTCGAATGGAGACTTTGGCAGTTCCACATCTAGATGATTCAATCTCTCTTACTATGATCACCCAAGGTGGGTGGGGGAAGAGGTCTAGAAACATGTTTGGTTTTTTTGTTTTTTGTTTTTTATGCCTGGGTGAAAAAGCAAAAGGAAAATGACAGGACAAAAGACATTCGGCTCCAAAAGCCTGAACTAGCTTCTTATGTGTTAGAAAAGAGTCCAGCATATCAGATATATTCAACACTTGAAAACTTGGATGAGCCTTTTTGAACAGCAATAATCATTTTAAAATAACATTTATATAGCTCTCACTATGTGCCAAACCCTCTTTACTCTACATACGCTAGCTCATGTAGTCATCCCAATAACTCTGTAAAATAGGTACTATTATTATCTCCATTTTAAAAATAAGAAAACTGATGTAAAGAGAAATTAAATAACCAAACCAAGGTCACACATTCAATGAGTGCCTGAGCCAGGATTCAAGCAAAGTGGCATGACTTGGGAGTGCATGTTGATTCTTCATTCAGCGCGGAAAGGCACTCAGAGTGAGAAGGAGGCATAAGTGAAAGGGGGAAAAAAATCATTCTAGAGAGAAATCCAAGAAATATAAAAGAAGCATGTCCTCCTCCCCTTCTCTGAAAAAGAAGAAATGACAAGTTCGATGAAGATATAGAAATAATTTGAAATCAGAAACACAAGAAAATAAAAAACACCAGAAACAAGTGTTGATAAGGATGTAGAGAAAAAGGAACCCTCCTACACTGTTAGTAGGAATGCAAACTGGTACAGCCACTATAGAAAACAGTATAGAGGTTCCTCAAAAAGTTAAACATAGAACTACCTGTGATCCAGGATTACATTATTGGGTATTTATTCAAAAAATACAAAAACACTCATTGAAAGGGATACATGCACTCCTACGCTCATTGCAGCATTGTTCACAATAGCCAAACTACGGAAGCAGCCCAAATGTACATCATAGATAAATGGATGAAGGAGATATGGTATGTACACATACACACACACACACACACGAATAATCTTTCCATTTGCAATAACATGGATGGAGCTAAAGAGTATAACATTAAGTGAAATAAGTCAGTCAGAGAAAGACAAATACCATATGATCTCATTCATATGTGGAATTTAAGAAACAAAACAAATAACCAACAGGGAAAAAGAGAGAGAGAGAGAGATGATCCAAAAAACAGAGTCTTAACTATAGAGAATAAACTGATGGTTACCAGAGAAGTGGGTGGGGGCATGAGGGAAATAGGTGATAGGGATTAAGAAGATTCATTTTTAAAGGTTCTTTTCTTTTTATTTTTGCAATATCATTCCATACAAAAGCAAAAGAAACATAACAGTCTTAACAAGAAGTTTACAATTGAATATTTGAACAGAAAATCTGTACACATTATCATTTACAGCAATTTTACATGGTAAATTAACTGGCTGTAAAAAAAAAGGTTCTTTCTAAACCCCTCTGCTGCCTTAACTCTTGGAGTATTACAGGTAGAAGGCCTACCTAGGGCTATTTACAAGTACCAAATTAATTCTTATCATAAAGAATAGAATAGAATAGAATAGAATAGAATAGAATAGAATAGAATAGAATAGAATAGAATATAGAGGGACATTTTCTCAGCAGTGCCATTAAAGATGAGGCAAGGCCCTCTCTTAATAAGGGAAAGTGGAAGAGTGGATGGACTTTGACTGATATGTAAGAAACTAACTAGCCTTATAATTCCAAAAATACAACCTGAGAAACAGTGTTGGCAAGACAATAATTTTTTTTTCAAATTATATCTTCAAGTATCACATACCTTAGGAAATCTGAGCTTTGAGCCCTAATATTTCCTAATTCTTTGGCTCCAGTATCTTTCAACTAGGTATCTCCTATGCATGCCAAAGTACTTCACTCAGGATTTGTGTTTTCAACCTTATGACTGTTTTTTAAGTACTAGAAAGGGCCCAGCTAGGGATGAATTGTTTGTTTCACACTCAATTTTTTCCTTAAAATATAGCATATATTCTGCCCCTTTAATCTGGAGAAATAACCTCCAGGTTTTCAAATGTTTTTTATCTATGTGGTAAATCAAGTACCTATGGAGTCAACAATAGTTTACTATTATACTTTTTCCATAAAACAAACATGTTCATATTCATTTGAATGAAAAAAAAAGAAACACATGAATAACTTACCTGGATTGTAGTCCTCTTATATGGCACAACGCATTCAACTGGCCATAATCAATGTACTTAGACATTTTCAACCCTGAAAAAAAATCAATTAAAAATTTGAGTAACTTTCTGTAATCTTATTAACCAAGATTATAAATAGAGTTTAATTTCAAACATTCATCATAGTAAAAGAATTCAGTGACCATGGAAGTGAAGTATTATCAGTCTTTGATATACAAGCAGAACTGAATAAGGTGATTAAATAATACAAAGAAATAATGTAATGCTTTTCATTGACGTCAAATCTGGTCTGGCTTTGTTTTTTGGAGTTTATATGTGTCATATAATGTCCCTCCTCTGGAAGAAAGCCTTTCAGAATCCCTATCCTATACCTTTAGAATGTGAACTGACAATGCCATGACAATTCAAAGTAGAGTTTACTTGAGGTCCTTGTCTCTCTGTCTCTGTCTCTGTCTCTGTTTCTCTTTCTCTGGAATACTACTAATTTTTACTTGATCCATGCAGGCCCCCATCTTTGGCCAGCCCCTTTTCAGAGCACCTTCCAATATCTGGATTCGGTTTAAAATCCCATCTGAAGTTAATGTATAAGCAAATCACACAATATACCTTAAGAGCAGAAAGATAGTAATCATAGCCAGGAAGCAAACTAATTGCCATTCTCCTTCAGTGCCAGAAAAAACTGACATCCTTCAAAGGAGATGAAAAGGAAGATAGAGTATTGAGTGCGATAAGCATCATTACAATGATGGGCACTCACATCACAAGTCCTCTCCTTTCTCCAGGAGAATGCATGCTGTTAGAAATGTTGCAAAACAGAAAGCAGTAATACCAACGTGCACGTTATTCCTTCCCTTAGTGAAAAGGTAGTGAGAAAATCAGCAGCTTAATGCACTTCCAAACTTTTTAAAATGTATTTATTAACCACATCCCAGTAGAATTTGACGAAGTCCAAACTTAACAATTTTATTTTCAAATTACTGAATTACAAAATTTGACACTTTAAGCCTTTTGTGATCCAAAATTAATCATCAATAACATATACTACTTTTTAAAAATGAAACTGGAATAAAAGAAATTTAAACAGTAAACTGCTTTCTATCCACATAAATCATTACCATTTAATAAACATGAAAGTACTAATTACATGATTTAGGTATTCTCTTACCTATATTACTTGGTTAAGTTTTAAGAATCAGAAAATTACCTAATTGCATTTTAGCAACATAAGGAATAATTATCTTAAAGGAGCAAAATTATAGCTACATTTTATCAAAAATACTTTTAAGTATGTTCATATTTCTAATATAGGATATCATATAAAATCTTAATTATAGATTTTTAGATTGATGGATTAAGAAGAGACTTCTTCGAAGTGTTAGTTTAGTCCAATTTCCCAACCCAGTTTAAAAACAGGATCAGAAATAGCCCTAGTGTCTGGTATGGACAGGAAAGGGAGATGGTTGCCATAGATATTTTTTTAAAAAGTTCAAGGTTTGAGAAATCCTGGCTTAACAGAGGGATTTTAAAAAGTAAATATCTTCATCCTTCAGTTAAAATAGCCTACCAAAAAAAAAAAAAATCACAGGATGGGTATTATAAGATGAAGAATTGCTAGCAAAGAATAGAAAAATTGAGAAATCAACTTGCCTAAGAAGAGCTACACCATTTGAGGGTAAGCCTTTGCCCTAAACTTGGCACAACCAAGTAAACTCAAAACCAGAAAGGCCTATGTAGTAAGTACTCACAGCCTAGAAGGGCACTTTGCAATTCACCAAAAAATTTCTTCACTGATTCTCATTTCCAAGAGGTATTTTTGACAAGCGACTTTACATAAAGGGTGTTGAACAACATAATGGATCTTGTCTTTGAAGCAATTTCATTAAGAAAAAGTCAAAAGATTTCAACATGAAATTGTAACTTTGTAGAGACCAGAAGTTGAGCTTTTCTGGTGATCAAATTTAATACCAGGATAAAGCTTAAGGAGTTTCAGAGGCACTAAGTTTACATTTGTTTTCCAGTCTTGTTTTCCCTCATGAATATGTCTTAGCTTGGCTTTTGACAGAAGCAGAGGGGGCTTAACCCTATGATAAGGGTAAAATCACAGATTTTGACCACAGTTTGTTTGAAAGAAGATTAGAAGCTGATATAAAAGGGTGGTTACAAAGTAAATCCTAAACTAGAGACAAAAAACAAGAAATTAAAAAAACAATGTTCTTTACAGATATAATGCTCACTATATATTATTGAAACAGAGAAAGTAAAATCCAATGTTTTATCTGAGTGATACCTTGGTGATCTTTTGTTTATATGTCTTAATGTCTGTCCAGGGGTAGATATGTATTTTTATATTTGTGCGGTAGAGTCAATTATGTATGCTTTTTGTGGGGGTTATAAAAATTTGTTAAAATGGGTCTTGTGAGTGTTAAAATTAAACTATTTTCCCCCCAATAAACTTTCCCTTAAAAAGGGAAAAAAGCTAAGAATAAGTGAAGCCTTAGAAATATGTAAATGCAAAACCACTATTTACTGAGAAATTAGGCTTATTGGAGTGGCTACTGGGTAACATAAGAGAGATGGATAGCACAGCCAAAGAGAAAATGTGACAGTGACCATGTGAAATTGTCAGGGTATAACCATACCCTGGAAAACAGAAAGCTGGAAAACAGAAAGCTGAGACCTCTTCAAAATTATTTGCAGGATATACTCTAATAACTAATCCAGTGATAAGCAGAACTTTGCTTAATGCAATATTCAGGGCACAAAGAAAGAGTTCAGCAGCAATAGCAAGAGAAACATTATCAATAATTTTTTTATGGTAGGAAAACAGTACTTCTACCAATAAGCAGGTGGTGAATTCTACCATAGGACTGAAATACAGAGCATGGAGAAAATAAATGATCCATCAGACACTATAAGCATGACTAATTCTTTCTATATACTTGGATAAGTGATCCAGTTCAAGGCTTTTAAGTAAGTCTATATTTGTGTAATAATAGGGATTAAACATACCTACATTGATGATTAATAGTGTATTTGCTTCAGGGTATGTGGGTGGCACAGTTGGTTAAGCATCAGGATCATGAGATCGAGGCCCGCACCAAGCTCCATGCTCAGCACAGAGTCTATTTAAGTTTCTCCCTCTCCCCCTGCCCCTTTCCCCATGCACTCTCTCTCTCTTTCTCTCAAATAAAAAATAAATCTTTAAAAAAAATAGTCTATTTGTTTCCCTTCAACTAATTTTGTTTTCTAAAATACCCAAGTCAATTCTCCTTCAAAATAACATTGAATAAACATAAGGGACCTGAAAAATGTCAGCTAAATAAACCATCAAGAGGCAGAGGAATACAGCCTAATCAAGGACTTCTATAACTAAAAGCTGATGTACAACATGGACAATTACACAAGTACACTCATGTTGTTCCTGCCCCTTGTCTGAGTGGGTTATGATGTTAAAATGTACATATATTAACTGAGAAGGGATGAGAAGAGGGGAATATTATGCAACAAATTATCAAAATAACTTCCCTTTATATCTAACAATTTTGGAAAAGTAATCTAAATTCATCTTCATTTCCTCAACTCAAATTCACTTCTCCACTCACTATAATTTATCTTCCACTTTCATTATTCATTAAAATTTGTTTCATTAAGAATATAGGAAATCCTATAGTTTCCAATCCAATAACCACTTCTCAGTCTTCCTTGCACTAAATTCTGAGTAACATCTGGCTCTGGGGAAGCCTACCTACTTCTGTGGTTAGCTTCTGTGGCATATTCTCTCCCTGATTGCTTCTTCCTCATTAGACTGCTCTGCTGGCTCATCTTCATTGTCCATGAATCCATTCTCAATCCCTCTATCTTTTCAGTTTAGAACCTTTTCCTGCATGATCTCACCTACACCTGCATCTCCAATTATCACACATACACTTAGGATCCTTGAATCAATCTCTCCAGCACAAAACTCTAACCTGCACTCCACTAATATTCACATGAAAGTCATCCTTGAAAATCAATGTCAAGATAATAGAAACTTTACTTAAAATCTCTCTCTCTCTCTCTCACACACACACACACACACACGTGCGCACATGCATATACACACGCATACATACGCGCACACACACACACATACTCCTTGCCCCTTGCAGGTTATCATATTTTAATCATTTTACCTCTCTTCTACATAAGATTGAAGATCATGTCAATGTCATTTGGGGCATTAAAGATCTCACAATGGCAAAGAGCCCACTAAATAACAAAGTGTAAAAAGAGGAAACAATTTTGATCTTCATTAAAACTGAGTATTTACCAGACTCTTAACTATAGAGAACAAACTGAGGGTTTCTGGAAAGGAGGTGGGGGGGGGGATGAGGTAGATGGGTGATGGGTATCAAGAAGAGCACTTGGGATGAGCACTAGGTGTTATATGTAAGTGATGAATCACTCAATTCTACAGCTGAAATCAATATTACATTGTAAATTAACTAGCTGGAATTTAAATAAAAACTTGAAAAAGGAAAAAATACTGAGTATTTACATATTTCCAAACTACAAACTGAAATATACCAGCTAATTAGTGTAGCTTCAATAAACTTTAAAAGAGGTACAAAAGTTTATCTTGTTTGAGGAAATAATCAGAGTTCCTTAGGGGAAGGTTATATAGCCCTAAAGAATATAACGAATGAAATCTTACTTGAGATGGAAAGTTCTGGAGACTCAGACAGACTAACGGGAACCCAAAGCCCATGACATATATGGAATGTAGAGCCAAACAAGGATTCCACATATACTCATATATTTTTAAGAATCAGGTTGTTGTAGTGGTAGGATGACAAATGCTAGGTGGCAATCAACACAGAAGCATCTTGTCTCAGTCACTGAAGTGAAATAGAGGCCAAATAAACAGCATAAGGGATACAGTCAAAGATATTGTAATAGTGATGCAACAAGACATACAGTAGCTACACTCGTGGTGAGCATATCATAATGTATGAACTTGTCAAATCACTAAGTTGTACACCCAAAACTAATGTAACATTATGTGTCAACTATACTCAAATTAAAAATAGATGTCAAGTCACTACCAAAAAACCTTTGGAATATGAATTATGACAGTACTAATTAGAGATATATCATTTAGGGAAGACTACAGAACAGAGTTGATGAGAAAGTACTCAAAGTTAACGAGAAAGTATTCAAAGTTAATATACAAGAAAATTCAATGTCTGCTGTACCAGCTTACTCCCTACTGCTATCTTTCTTCAAGCAAGTAACCTATCTTCAAAAAATAACCACCATTCAATAATCTGGGTACCTAGGCAAAACACACCCTAAGGGAAAGTGTCAAAAACAATGAGAAACAATTAAGTTACCAAATAAAAATCAAACAGTACGCACCAGAAGAAATAGTGGAAGTTGGGAGGAAGCCCTCACAATCACATACACACACACACACACACACACACACACACACACACTCCCATCCTTGCTGAAAGAAAAACAAAAGCTACATGGCATTAAATATAAAGAAGACAATAGGAAAAAATTACAAATAAACAGGCTATATTCAGGAAAGAAGAGAAAGATAAAATTATGACAAAATTTATGTTAGAAATAGCAAAAATGACAATATTTAATAAATCAGAACATAAAGGCTAACACATTCAAATAGAGAAAAGAAAAAGAGAAAATGATAAATGAAGATAGAAAACAGATACTACATGTGAAAACTTTTCCTGAATAAGAAAACAGAAATAATGGTACAGGGAAAAAAAATGTTCAAACATATAAGAACACTTTTCTCATGTAAAGACTTGAATATGAAGAATCAAATACCATGACTCAGAAAGGGAAAGAGAAAGCAGAATACATGATTTACAAAGAGACCAGATATTCTGGACTGGGTGAATAATTAAATGTTACCATGTTCTGAAGATAAACAATTATTTTAGCTCCCAGACAAAATTTAGTGTGGCCTTAGTCTTCTGTAAGTCTTGGCAAAGTCTTGGCAAACAAACAGACAATGGGGTGGGGGGCATATATCATGAGTTTTATTCTCCAATAACTATAAAGGTAGTAAATAAATATAAGACCTTAGAGAATACACAGTACCATAAGATCTCTTTGAAAAATACAATGTGATAAACATACAACTGAAGCTTAAAGCGTATGGACACTATACTAATAAAGGTTAAGTAAATTCTGTAAGCCTTAACACAAATAATAAATTCTTCACAGATTCTAATAAAAAGGTATAAATAGTAATGAGTAACAACTTGGAAGTTTCAGCAGAGAAGTAAATCATAAAATATATTTGTACAGATACCCTCATATAGTAAATAATTAAGATTTACAGTTTAAAGAATATTTAAAAATAATGGGACCTTAATAATAATATTTGAAGGTATGAATGCAACTAGTCAAAGTTAGACATTAATTTTCTTACTAAGCAAACCATGATGTGAAGAGGGAAATTCTTCTCATTTTATACTAGGCTCTGAATATTCATTGTCTAAAGTTGATAAATCAAGAAGTACAAGTTTAGGTATGGAATCTATTAAATATTTTTGTGTTCCAAATTATATGGCATTAAAATTCATAAAGCAAAAATTTTAGGAATAAATGGAGACAGAATAACCTCCACAGTAACTTTCTTTCCTTCTTACCTACAAATCAAGTAACTACTGAATCACTGAGGATATAAATATAAACTACATAATTAATGATATATTAAACATATTATCAAATTTATTCTTAAATCGAAGAGCATATCAAAACTGAAACTATAAAATATCAAGAAAGTAAAAAGAGTGAATGTTTTCATGAACCTATGGAATATAATTAAAATCTTTCTCTGGAGACAATGCACTCCCCAAAATATTTATATTACAAGAAAAGAGAAAAAATAAAATCAAAAGAGTTAAGCATTTTGACTCAAAAAGTTAGGAAAAGAAAATTAAAGCAAGAGAAATGCAAGGGAGAAAATAGAAAAGCAGAAATAAATGGGTTTATAAAGCAGAAAAAACTGTAGAAAACTAAATTCAAGAGAGCTGGCTCTAGGGCTCAGATGGGGAAAGCACAAGATGAGCCTGAAAAATTTTACTGTGCCAGAAAGCAAGGAAATGGTTAGACCAACAGGAAGGCACTTCCAGTGGACAGACTGAACAATCTGAGCATCAAAATATATGATGATAATAACGCATTAAAACCCTAGGAGCACCTGGGTGGCTCAAAAGGTTTAGCATCTGCTTTCAGCATAGGTCATGATCCTGGGCACCATGTCAGTCTCCCTGCTCAATGGGGAGTCTGCTTCTCCCTCTGCCTCTCCCCTGCTTGTGCTCTTTCTCTCTCTCTCAAATAAATAAATAAAATCTTTTAAAAAAAAAAGTACACTTGCAAAAATTGGAAGTAGGAAGGTTGAATATTATAAAAATACAAGTTCTTGAGTAGGAATATTCAATAACATAAAGACATCAATTCTCCAAAAATGAATATTTAAGTTTAAAACATTTCCAACTAAAATACCCACGTTCACTTGTTGAAAAAGCCCAAATATTTCTAAAGGTCATACAAAAAAATAAACTTAGAAGAAAGGCCTGAAAAAGTCTTTTAAAAAAGAGTAATCAGTAAAGGTTAATCTTACTAGATAATGAAATACATCATAATGCTTCAAAAATTACAACAATTCAACACAAATGCATAAACAGACAAGAGATAAGCGGAAAAAGTAAAAAACAGCTTCCCGAAATAGATCCAGAATACATATGAAAATTTAACATACACTAAAAACTGGCATTTCAAATTAGTAGGAAAAAGACAGATTACTCAACAAGTAGTATTAGAACAGTTGATTGGTCATTTGGAATAATATTAAGTTGCAGCCATACATCACTATTCTAAAGTAAATTTATTCAAAAATAAATTCCAGATGCACCAGGTATTTAACAAGCTTAATATTAAAAATAAAACTATATAACTAATAAAGCATGGAAGAATTATTTTTAAATCTTGGTATGAAGAATGGCATTCTAAGCAAGAATCAATAACAGAGGACAAAAACTACACAATCTAAAATGTTTGTAGGACACAAAAATCATAAACATGCAAAAAATGCAAACTGAGAAAAATACCTGTAAAGTACATGTCAAAGGGCTAATTTCTTTTATACACAAAGATTTCTTTCAAATAAAAGGAAAAATAAACCTCAGTGAATGGGCAAGGGACATACAAATAGGCTGTTCACATAAATACACATGACCACAAATATATGAGAAGATTCTAAACCTCACTTTTAAAGAAATGCAAACTTATAGAGCAATTAAAACTATTTCCAACTAATTTATTGGCAAAATGTTTGTTTTATAATGCATGATATTAGTATAAATGTTGTGAAATAGAAACTTGCATATATTGATGGTGGGAGTAGAAATTAGTGCAACCCCTTTGGAAGACAATTTGTTAATAGTTATCAAAATTTAAAATGCACACATCCTTTGGCCTTGCAGTTCTTTAATACACTTGCTTAGCAAAAAAAGAACATAGTACAAGATGTTTATTTGATTTTAACAGCAAAACTAACTAGAAACAAATTCCCACTGAATTAGTAAGGATTCAGCTATCAGGAGACTGAAACCACACCAGTAATTTCAATGGAAAAAAAAAAAGATACAAAGAACTGTTGGTCAGATATTAGAGAACTGGAGAGACAAAAAGGGAGCAGCAAATATGCAGAAAGCATCTACCACCACTCTTTTTGCTGATGAAGCAAAGGGAAGAGGTTGAATTACTAAAACTTAGAAGCGGGGAGCAATGGTCCTAAGAAGCTGAGATTTGGACCTCTGAGGAGAGAGCACCAGCAGCTGGAGCTGAATTGTTGAGGGGGTGCAATAAAGCTATTTCTGGGAACACTGGGAAAACTGCAAATAGAATTAACTGCTGTTGCTGGAACGAACAGCCACTGCTTGGGTGAAAAAGACATTGCTAGAGAGACACTCACAAGGAGAAGCAAATCAGAAATAGAAAACAAAAGGATAAACACTTTCCTTAACTTTGCTCCTGTCTTCCAATCTCCCTCTAATACCTGTTATTGACAGATTCTTAACAAGAAGCCAGCTGGCTTTCTGGGAAAAACTAGTTTGCAGAGCCCTAGCCCCAGCATCACAAAGCAGAATATATAGAAGGGTGGGTTTAAAGGTGAGACGCAATAGGTTAAATAGCACATCCATTAGTAGTGTTTTGGTATATTCAAATAATGAAATATAGTCACTAAAATGAATAAGGTACATATCTACATATTGACATGAAAAGGCCTTCATAAAATGTAACATTAAGTGCAAAATAAAGGTATGATATAAGATAATAAAAATGCCCTACTATGCGTATTAAAAATTAAATATATTTTAATATTAAAAATATATACACATGTGTGCCTATGTATTTACATACTTGAATACGCATGGAAAATTTCAAAAAATAATATTTTTTCATGATAGTTACTTCTGAGTGTAAGATTAGTATGGGTTGGGAGGAAGACTCACTCATCATTTCAATATTCTCTTGTGCCTAATGCATACATTAGTACATAATAACTTTTAAAAGAGACCTACTCACCAAAATTTCCATAAATTGTGTAAGACTTGTTCCTGCTTCTGCTATTTACTTATCACCTGCATGCTAGGCATTGGAGATACAAAGACATGTGAAGGATAAACATTTATCTCTAGATATATATCTAATAAGAACCATAACCCTAAGGCACATGTCTATGAAATATCTAATGTGAGGTTAAAAGGTGGTAAGAATAATAGAAGAGGTATAGAAAAAGTACCAAGGGAGTTTAGAGATATGGAAGACATTATTTCATACTGAAGAGGCCAAGATTGTCTTTGTAGAGATTAAAGTCATTGACCAGAATTTTAAAGAACTGGAGTGATATAAAAAAAAAAAAAATAGAGCAGGATAGATGAGAACTCCAAGAGGAAACACCAGCTAAAGCACAAGAGTATGATGAAGAGTATGATGGTGTAACTCACAGAGTAACTTTCCCCTAGTGTGAGAACTCTCCAGCTCTGATCTCTAGAGAACAGATAAAGGTAGAGCTATCAACCAGATTGCCAGGTAACATCGGCTATGCTAACAATGACCCCTGATTGGTTAGTTGCATCTAGACCAAGAAAACTATAGATGATCTACAAATACCTAATGAACAGTCACTGACATGGACTTCCCTGACTACAGTGACTCTTTTTTGTTATTAATTTTTTTATTGATGTACAGTTGACACAGTTTGGAGATTCCTCAAAAAAGTCACAAATAGAAATAACATAGATCCAGTAATTCCACTATGGGTATTTATTCAAAGAAAACAAAAACATGAATTATTTGAAAAGATACATGAACCTCTATGTTTATTGCAGCATTATTTGCAATGGCCAAGATATGGAAACTACAGTGACTCTTATAACTGAGAAGTACCTTGCAGGAAACTTAGAAACAGTACCTATAGAATTTTTATAATAAGAGATACTGGCTCCTTCAGGGTATGAGGCTTTTAATTCAGGATAATTCAGCACCTGCCCTATGTGATTTTCATTACCTTGAACCTGAACTACCATGCTGGGGGCCAAAGAGGGTTGTCGTGCTGCTGCCTCAACAGCTGGGAGAACAGCTCCCACAGAAGGGGAACACCTGATGCCGTCCTTCTGCAAGATTTCGATTCTGTCTTATGTCCTTTGGAGCAGATGTAAAAACTGTGGTCATCTGAATGTTGCTTTGAACCTAGAAAGGCCTCCGGTTGCCTTGAGCAGCATTGCAGATGGGCTTAAAGAACATCCATCAAAGCGTTTTAGCTGTAGTGGAGAGTTCTAGGAACTATAAAGTCTTGAACATCAGAGAGAGATTTTAGCCAAAGCTTGAAATTTAAAATGCCAGACTGAAGAAAATGGACTGTAATCTAAGTTTTGGAAAAGAGTAAAACCCTGACAGCTTTTAAGTGGGCAGTTAACATGATCAAATTCCCTTTTAAATCATCATATTTAAAAAAGGGAATCTGGTCCATAATATATGTTGGAAGGAAGTCCAGGGATCAGTTCAGTCAAAGGTAGCAGAGATCTAATCTAGGTGGTTGAAGGGAACAGAGGACTAATCCAGAAAGTATTTCTGAGATAGACTGCCTAGAACAGAGCAGTAACCTGAGACATGAGCTGTGACCTAGTGTGACCAGTAGTGGAGAGATCAGATTTTCATTGTATTGCAGTTTACTGCAGGGTTTCTTGCCTGAATCCCCAGAAATGATTTGAGCTCAAGTTTAAGTTGCAATTACTTAATTTCTAAAGGTCACTTGAGATTTTCTGACAAAAAGTACAAGTACGTTGAGATAGTTACGAGTGGTAAGAAAAAAAAAGTAAATGCTTGGTTTTTCAATAAAACATTAATCTTTTCTCCTTTAGGATTAAAAAAAAGTGACTTTTGCACTGAAAAATAAAGTTGAGAAAATAATTTTCTGATACTTCTTTTCCTAAATAATCAAGTGGCATTTTCCAAAGGGACTGTTATTGATTAAATAAACACAGAGACATATACAAAGATTCAACCACGTTTTCCATCTTTTATTCCTTCTTGGAACATCCATTCTCATCTTTTAGCTCTGTTTTTCAACCTTGTTTTCTTGTGTACATTACACAGTCTGCTTCTCTGTCTTCTCCACTAACAGGCCACCCTTTTTCTTACTTGCACTCCTAGGATTTGAATGGTTTAAAACTTTAAAATGGAGCAACAGTTACTTTTCCAGATAAATATATATCTTGATACTCCTTTCATCTTTAGCTACTAAAAAACTGAAAGTCTCTCAAATTACAGGAAATGTCCTTGAAGTGTTAGGAATGATGACACAGTTTTTTCAGGTTTTCTGTAAATGTACATCATAAAATAAAATTTTAAAAAAAGCAAGGAAAACATTCACTTAGAGGAGTACTATCTTGTTTCTAAATTCCTTGAAGTTATCTCTGGTCTTCTCTTGAATGCCATTTTTTTTCCTTCTACATCTTCCCATATTGGAAAAAGCAAGATATACTTAAAATTTCTTGCAAACCTGAAACTCTTTTTGTTACTGGAATAAAAACAAACAAACAAACAAACAAAAAAACCCTTTTGTTAAAGTACAGGAATTCTTTCTCCCAGATAAACAAGTAGTTAAAATGTAAAGCACATTTGTCAGCTTGTCCTTTGCAGAAGGATAAGCCTAATAAGCATGAAGAAAACAGAAGCATAGCATATTAGCCCAAACAAAAGTAGCTAACTAGACCATACTCCTAATGATAAGTGTGTAAGGGTTTTCCTCCAGTCAAGTGCTAAAGGACAGCTACCTGCCCTCTATTTAAAAAAAAAAAAGAAATTAAGATATTTTTCCTCCCTTTGTCTCTTCAGAATATCAACTTCTAATAATAACAGGCCATGTGTGTACCTAGACCCAGATGCTATTTCACCCGGGTTGTAAAACTACTGTAGATTTTGCTAACTGTAAGGTTTTAAAACAATTCTCATTCAGAATAAGTGGCATGGCTTTTCGCTTTTGAGAACAATCATCTCCTTCTGGGTTAGTAAGCTCTTAAGAATCCTGAGACACAAGTCAAAAAGACTATAGAAGGAGAAGACTGGAGAGTTTTAAAGAAAAAATGTATAAGGGATTCAAGCTTAACTACTTGCAGTGCCTGTAAATCTGGATTTCAGAGTTAATGAGACAGTACCGGAAGGATGTTTAAAGATGCATGATATGTTCTCTCCTTAAATTAAGTGTCTAAATGGTCGAAATGGCACAATGCAACAAATGCATATATATCATTTAACTGGTAAACTGTGGAGGGGATTTCAGGTTGGTGGGTAGGAGGAAACTATACAGCTACTGGCCGTTGTTTTTAAGAGAAAATTCGTATAAATGATACTATGAAAATTCTCTACCACTTGACAACTGTGTGAACCTTGGTATGAAACCCAAGCCTCACTATCCTTAACTGTAAAATGGACCATGTATTAGTTTTATATCACTGGTGAAACAAATTACTACAAATATATCAGTTTAAAACACAAATTTATGAACTTAGAGCTCTGAAAAAGTCTGAAACAGATCTCACTATGCTAAAATCAAGTTGTCAGCAGGGCTCCATTCCTTCTGGAAGCTCCAGGGGAGTCTATTTCTTTGCCTTGTCCAGCTTGTAGAGGCTGCCCCAATTCTCTGGTTCATGTCCCCCCCTTCCATCTCAAAGCCAGCAATGGCCAGTTGAGCCTTTCTCACCCTGAATCTCAGTGATTCTAAGTCACATGCCTCCCTCTTCCACTTATAAAGGACCCTTTGATTACAGTGGGCCCATTGCAAAATCCAGAATCTTTTCCCTTTTCAAGGTCATCTCATTAGCAGTCTTAATTCCATTTACAACCTTAATCGCTCTGGCTATGTAGCATAGTTTACTCACAGGTTCCAGGTATTAGGATATGCTCATCATTGGAAGACATTATTTTGCTTACTATAGACCTCATAAGTATCTTGCGACAATTAAATGAAATAACATAACATGCAAAATGCTTACAAACTGCCTATTTGAGGCCTACACAAGCCCTCAAATATTCACATATAAAATTTATAGATAAGGTAGACATGACTCACTAAAGGTAACCTAACTAACCTCACCCAAAGTAAGCAAGGATATATATAATGGCTGGATTTTTTTTTCCCAGTTTAATGAGAAATAATTGACATATATCACTGTATAAGTTTAAGGTGTACAGCATAATTGTTTGATTTACATATACTGTGAAATGATTATAATAGGCATGGTTAACATCCATCATCTCATAATATATAAAAAGAAAATTTAAAAAAATTATCCTTGTGATAAGAACTCTTAAGATCTACTCTCTTAATAACTTCTCTATATATCATACAGCAGTGTTAACTACAGCCATCATGTTATACATTACATCCCTAGTGCTTATTTATCTTACAACTGGAAGTCTGTTACCTTTTGATCACCTTCCCTCAGTTTCTCCTCCCCTCACCCCACCCCCCCACCTCTGGTAACCACAAATCTGATCTCTTTTTCTATGAGCTTTTTTTTAAGATTCTACATGTAAATGAGATCATACAATATTTGTCTTGGTCTGATTTATTTGATTTAGGATAATGGCTTCAGGGTCCATCTATATTGTTGCAAATGGATTTCCTTATTTTTTAATGGCTGAATAATATTCAATTGTGCATATGTACCACAACTTCTTTATCCACTCATGCATTAATGAACACTTAGATTGTTTCCACGTATTGCCTATAATGTTTCTATGAACATAAGGGTGCAACTTTTTGAGTTAATGTTTTCATTACCTTTGGAAATTCCTAAAAGTGAAATTGCTGGATGATATGGTAATTCTATACTCCATACTGCTTTCCATAGTAGCTATACCAATTCACAATCCCACCAACAGTGCACAGGGTTCCCTTTTCTCTACATTCATACCAGCATTTGTTATCTCTTGTCTTTTTAATAATGACCATTCTAAAAAGTGATAATGTAGTTTTAATTTGCATTTCCCTAACAACTAGTGATTATGAGCCTCTTTCCACGTATCTGTTGGCCTTTTATAGATTTTCCTTAAAGAAATGTCTATTTAGGTCCTTTGCCCATTTTTTAATTGAATTTTTTTTTGCTATTGAGTTGTATGAGTTCTTCATATATTTTAAATATTAATCCCTTATCAGATATATAGTTTGCAAATATCTTTTACCAAGTGTATGTTGTCTTTTCACTTTGTTGGTGATTTCTTCTGCAGTGTAGAATATTTTTAGTTTGATACAGTCTCACTTTTTTAATTTTTATCTTATTGCTTATGTTTTAGGTGTCATATCTAAAAAAGCATTACCAAGACCTTTCTTTTATCAATATCTTATGATTGTCAGAGTTGTGATCTTTCACCACCTTGGTTAAATTTATTCCTAAGTATTTTATTGTTTTTGATGCTATTTAAATGAGATTGATTTCTTTCTTTTTCAGAAAATTCATTGTTAGTGTATAGAAACACTGATTTTTATATGTTAATTTTGTATCCTGCAACTTTACTGAATTCCTTGATTAGTTCTAACAGTTTTTTGGTTGAGTCTTTAGGGTTTTCTATATATAAAATCATGTCATCTGCAAATGGAGACAATTTTAGCTGGATTTTTTTTTAAGGTCCTTAACTGAACCTTCCTATTTATGCCCATTGCATTTTGAATCATTCCCATTTATATCTTCTTTATAATTCAGATTTAGTCATATTATCGATTGAAAGCATCCTCACATGTGCTTTCATGAGATCATTGTTTCAGCAGAGACAGAGTTTGCTAAGGGAAATTGTCAATTGCTAGAGTTAGCACAAAGACACAGATACTAAGCAAGCAGGACACGTCTCCAAAGAGAAGTCACAGACATAGAACATCAAGTAGGAACCTCTAAAGGGAAAACCGGGAGCTCCACTGCTTTCCATTATGCTCTTTTCTGTTCTGAGATCTAAATTGCTGCTGATTTTTCATCTTTTTATCACTTCACACAAGTTAAGTGTCCTTGGGAGACACTACAGAGGGTAGCACATATCTCCTCCCATTGATTCTAAATTAATTTGATCTTTTAACTCCCAGCTACTGTGCTTCGTAGGCTGCTAAAGAAATTGTCTTAGGGTGACTTTTTTTTCTTTTGCACAAATAAGACCTGTCCAGTAGAAGCTGCGGGTTTTGGCAAAATTACATTTAATATTTATTTCAATTCACATAGAAAAATAAAACTTTGACTACATTCAAGAATTTTTTCGCAATAATGATAAAAACATATAGGAATTAGTCTGTGGGTTTTGGCAAATAAGCTGTGGGTTTTGGCAAAATTACATTTAATATTTATTTCAATTCACGTAGAAAAATAAAACTTTGACTACATTCAATAATTTTTCGCAATAATAATAAAAACATATAGGAATTAGTCTGATTTGACATAAGGACTTTGTCTGACACTGTTCAAGACATAAGTATACCCCTTCAAAAAGGTGTCAACTGCTGCACCCTTTCCCCTGGAGACTATGATCATTAATTTTTAAAAAATGATTTGAAAGAGCTAACGATCACAAGAAGATAAAAGAACAGACAGGTTAGCTTTTTCAAATAATACAACAAATTACCCAATAAATATTTAAAAAACAGAGTAAATGCTTTATTGAAGTTGAAAAAAATCAAGATTATTATCTTTGTTATCCAGAAGATTTTTTTTAAATCTCAACAATCATGAAACTATTCCATATTATTAGTATATTAGTGATCAAATAATAGATCAATGAATTTGATAGTTATGACAAGAAGCCTTGAGAAAATGTTCCAGGTTCAGACTGACTATATAAAATAAGAAAGTACTTTCAAACGCATAAACTTCAAAATATTTAACTCTATAATTTCTATGATACTATAAATCAAAGACTACAAAATAAAAATAAAATGGAGTAAGAATAAATTTCAGGGGAAGAGTAACAGGCATTGTCTCTCTTTTTTTTTTTTTCCTTGAAAATTTTAATGAGAATTCTCCTAGTGAAAATTAAGTATTAATTAGCCCACAAAGGGCAGGGCAGTAAGACTGACTGGGTAGGCACTCGAAGACCTACCAGAAACAAGGGGTTTGATCACTGGTGAGCCATGTGCTCTTTCTAAGCCTTTGTTTCCTTTTCTCTTTAAAAGTATTTCTTATTTGAAGTTCTGAAAGTTCATAAAGATCCTCACTTTACAAATTAAAATATTTGACATCTAGAGAATTGAAATGACTTCAGGGGGACAAAGCAGGATTTGCATATCTATGTTTTTCCCATCTCACTTCTCTAGCAAAATGATTCCTCCTCATCTCTCTACCAACTCACAAGTGCCCTGTTTCTCATATCTGGGGTAAATACCACTGAAAACAATGACAAACCCTTGACATATTCCTCACTCACTTGGTAAACTGCGAAGTGGAGGAGGAGGTACATTGTTTACAGCTATCATATGAGACAAAATAGCTGCTGGAAGAGAAGACAAAGGCATCTTGACGGCTCAAAGGCAGCTGATCAAAGGCTACTTGAGAGACAAAGAATCCTTCTTTGCCTTGAGGCATCATAAAGCAGAACCCTCAAGGTACTCTTTGATAGGCTGATAGCTGCGTACTACGGAATCTTCATGTTCACAGTTCTTATACAGTGCACAGCATTTCCAAGAGTTAAATATAGACCGGGAAAAGCTATATCTTAGTCCTAATCCAGTGGAATTTATTAAGGGGGTTTTGTGACCTATAGGGAATAGTAAGAATGAAGAAGGAAATTTCACAAGGCAGATACAACAGAATCAACAGCACAGAAGTCCAGATTAAATGAAAGAAAAATTCATTTCATTAGTCATCCTAAATCCAGAGCCCTTTTTCTGCCTAGTAAATGTTTACATAAGGTATTAGAGACCTATTTGTAGCAGCACCAATAGGATGTTTATACTGTTCTCCATGGCTACATAAATAGGGTAAAACACCTTTTCTAATTATACATCAATAAACTCATCCCTGCTTATATGTAACCATATTCTACTGCAGTATGGTATATGTTTTGGTATCTTCTGCTGCTTCACAATACTTAAGGCTCATTATAATGACTAGGGTTTAGAGTTCTAATTAATGTATCTTTGGATTCTATGTTATCTCCCAGGCCTTTAAAAATATTTTCCTGGTGTCATAACTATAATAAATAATACACGAAAGAACTGCAACTGACTACTAGAATGGTAACAGTTTATTGACTAACTTCATCTAGAAAACATTAATAACCAGAATTGAAAGCTTTAGTTGTATTACAAAAGCAATACATTTATCCTGCAACAGTTCCTATTAAATCTGCACAAAATAAATAAATAAATAAATAAATAAATAAATAAATAGCATCTGCATAATAAACTTACTTCATCATAACTTTTCAATCGAATATATTTTCCTGTTCCCAGTTTTATAAACTCTGGATTCACTGGAGATTCAAATCTGTTGAGTCTTATCATTGCTTTTCATTTTGTATTTCTTTTATAGTAGTCACCTATCTTCAACTGTATATCTCCTATCACAGAATGCTACCTTGACATCCCTACTGTACCCCCTTGGTAATCCCTACAGCCTTCATTTGACAGACATCCCAGATCTATTCTCTTCCCATTCTCACATTTAAAACTCAAATAACCAACAACCTCTTTATAGAAGTTAATTACAAAGTGCTTTTGCATTTTTCATGGATTTTGAACAGATGGGACTCTATTAGATGATTTTTTTCCTTTGACGAGTAGTTTTGATCAAAAAAATCAAAGAAAGGAAGTTTTCAAAGGCCCTAAATTCATAATGATCAATTTCCTCTCTGATTGCAATTCCATCGATTCTTTTTTATTTTCTAAGTTTTTTTCTTTTCTAAATTTTCACTTTTTCTTTTTTTCTTTTCTATATTTCCTATATTAAAAAACACATACAATGAAACATAGTAATTTCACATCGAACTCAACCTTGCTTGAAAACTCTTTAAAAAAAAATACAGAAAGTTGACAATGTAAGGAAATAACATTAAGGAGGAAACAGAAAAACAGTTTAAAAAGCTCACTTAATTTTATCTAAGTTTATATGATCTTCATGATTTTGTGTATTTGCTAGTATCTACTGGTACATGTCCAGAAAGAATCCATCAAATCACAAATCAGCTCCTCCAAATGTTTTTGATTAGTCCTTTCAATGTATTCTGAGTCCTTTTAAGATTCATTCTAAGAACAATAATATATAGATCACATAATCACATGATTTGTATTTGATGGAAAGATGCATTAAGTTATTTGTCAATGCCTGAAAATTCTTCATAAATCTGATCACTTCTCAAACACTTATATGTAAAATTATCTTGGTCAAGTCACAAAATTTGCCTTAGTTTCAATATCCTAATCTATACATATAACACAATCATATATATAATGATTCTTAAAGCAATACAAAGATTACTATGTAATGTTCTATATATGTAATAATAATGCATCATACAAACATTATGAAGATTAAATTAAAAATGAATCTGAAGATCCTAGCACAGTTTCTAAATATAGTAATCACTCAACTATAATTTTGATTAGTAATAATAATAGTAATATTGCCGAAGTGAAATTCACATGGATTTAATACTTTTTAAATACTTTACTTTTTCTTTTTTTTTTTTTTTTTAAAGATTTTTTATTTATTTATTTGACAGAGATAGAGACAGCCAGCCAGAGAGGGAACACAAGCAGGGGGAGTGGGAGAGGAAGAAGCAGGCTCATAGTGCAGGAGCCTGACGTGGGGCTCGATCCCAGAACGCCGGGATCACGCCCTGAGCCGAAGGCAGACGCTTTAACCGCTGTGCCACCCAGGCGCCCCCGCTGTGCCACCCAGGCGCCCCCGTAAATACTTTACTTTTTCTTAATGTTACTTTTCATATGGGTTCCACTCACTCCTTCTACATAGTCAGCAGTAGGGTATTACAGATTTATTGTTCAAGATACAGCTTAGATATTGATTCTCTATCACAAAAAACAGTAATAATAATAACCAAATTTACTACGATAATTTTCTATGCATGCCTAACATTTCCAAATAAATTAATTCCAAAACCAATGCTTCAATTAAAATTAAAACAATTGTTTTAATTCACATTTATATTTAAAAATACAATCATCAATTGTAATAGCATTGTATGGTAAGAGATGGTAGCTACACTTATGGTGAACATATAGAGATGTTGAATCACTATGTTACACACCCAAAACTAATGTAACATTGTGTGTCAACTATACTCCAGTAAAAAATGTTTTTATTAATTAATTAAATATATAATAATCAAAACATTTATATAAATTAAAACTGATTAGATCAAAACTCACATAAAATGGAGTGTTACATATTATATCACAGGCCAATCTGTTCTTTGAAAGGACTGCATAAATTACAAGTGCACATGCCTATAATGACTCCAAATTAAAGTAAATTATATATGTATTATATATATATACACATGAATAATTAAAAATAATATCCAAATTGGGTTCACATGAATAGTTAAAAATAATATCCAAATTGGGGCACCTGGGTGTCTCCGTCTGTTAAGCATCTGACTGTTGATTTCACTCAGGTCATGATCTCAGGATAGAGAGATCAAGCCCCACACCTGCTCCACACTGAACATGGAACATGCTTAAGATTCTTTCTCCCTCTGCCCCTCCTTACCACCCCGCCCTACCAACCCCCCCACCTGCTCACATGCATTCTCTCTCTAAAAAAAAAAAATAATATCCAAGTTAACCAAAATATACACAATCTATATATAATTTTATATAAATAAAGGTTTATAAAGCAATGAATTAATAAAGTACAATATTTATTTATATATGCATATATGGAAGTGAAACTTACATGGTAATTTGTACTGCTTAGTTCCATGTATGTCAAAGTTGCTAATAGAAAATGAACATTCAGTGCAAAAACACTGTCATTAACTTCTGACTTAAACAATTTTTTTCTGTTTCATTTATTCTAAATTGCTCTGAAGTATAATTTTGATGTCCTCCCAAATGGTTTTTTGTACGATTACTTTATAAACAACTTAAACTCCAATTTATCAGTACATTATTAAAGAGAGAAATCAATTTTCCAGATCCAATAGAGAATGATATATTGGTGTACACACATTTGAATATCTATCTGTAATATATAAATAATATACTACCTATAATAAAAAAATCTTCCTGTTTTTGATTCATATCAGTCTTTTACCATATGTGGCCTAAGCAATAGTATATTCACATGCAAATATTCATGGCACTTGCCAAAGATATACATATTCTTTAAATGCATACTGAATTCAAATCACACACACACACACACACACACACACACACACACACAAGAAAAAAGATTTTCCATTTGAATGATTTATTTACCTGAAGAAGGGGACCAAGTTTCTCAACAGATTTAGCTACACACATTTGTATAATTTGTTGCTCTAGAGTTAAGATAGTTTTTCCAGAACTGTACTAATCACTACACTTGCGAACTAAGACCTATTTTCAGCGTTTCATTCCAATATAATGTATTTGTAACTTTATTTATTAGAAAGAAGATGTCAAATTAGGATAAAGTTGCATAGTTTAATAGATCTCAGAAGATTTACCAAAACAATTCCCCTGTCGGTCTAGAGATTCACAAGTATAACATATGCTATATTCAAACAGCTTTATTGGATGAAGATTAATTACAACTCCAATGCTTCTGTAACCCCTTAGATCAGGCATGTAACTTTTTAACTGCCAAAGCCTAGAAAGGTAATACGTAAAAATCTGAAAAACCATAAGAAAATGACCTCGAAGTACGGGCAAAGTGGATTAGCATTTGACTCAGAAACTATAAAACAAGAACAAAGAAGGATAAGTAGGACAAAGAAAATACACTAGCCACTCTTAAGTGTTAAGAGTTTCATCCGTAACCAATGTAGAAAAATAATCAATTAAAGTAAACTACACTGTGCTTTTACATTATTATCAGACGAAGGATCAGGTAGACACAGGCTCAGATGCCTGCTCAGCCACTCCACTGCTCTGCCATATGGAAAAAGTTATTTATATGCCTTAGCTTCCTGTAAAATGGAAAACTATCTATCTATAGGGTTATTTTGAGAGAGAAGAAATAGAGATCACCTAACAGCTCGTATAGCAGTCGTCCAATTAATGTTAGCTCTTATATTTTCTAGTTTTCTCTCTATATATACATTATATTACTGTTTAATGACCATATTAGCTCAATCTTACAGGATCATTGCAAGGATTTACTGAGATAATTTTTGTAAAGTTTTTATTTAAATTCCAGTTAGTTAACATACAGTGTAACATACAGTAGTTTCCAGTGTACAATACAGTGATTCAACACCCATAAACACCCAGTGCTCATCACAACAAATGCACTCCTTAATCTCCATCACCTATTTAACCCATCCCCACACCCACCTCACCTCTGGTAATCATCAGCTTGTTCTCTATAGTTAAGAGTTGTTTCTTGGTTCACCTCTCTCTCTCTTTTTTCTTTTTTTCCCTTTGCTCATTTGCCCTGTCTCTCAAATTTCACATATGAGTGATTCCTGGAGATAAAGTTTTACAATGCTTAACATCGTGCCTTCAACATGTAAGTACTCAGTAAGTGGTAGATGTGATTAGGTATTATCAGTAGCAACCATGACAGCAACAGTAATAATATTAGCTCTTTCAACTAATAAATCTGCTGTTATTTTAGGTAGAATCCACTACCTAATTTGAGTATCAATTTGAGCACGCCATCTTTATACTAATATTAAAAACAGAACAGACACTTTGAGCTCCTTAGCTTTGTGTCCCCAGTTCTGGCAAATATTGGCACACAATAATAATCATGCACTGAGTGATTTGCACTTTCCTGACACATTCTTTTTTGTATATGTAGCCTAATCTTATTCCAGAGTATGTGTGTATATATATATATATATATATATATATATATATATATATTTTAGTCAATGAATGATGTAAATCATTTTGAAAACATAAGGGTAAACCAATCACATCTCATAGCCACTTACATCTCTTCTAATACAGGCTTCTTCTAGATTATATCTTAATAATAACTCATGTCACATCATGCTTTATAAAGTAAAAAGGTTCTGTATCTATTTCAGCATCATAACACTTCCACATGAGAAAGGCAAGTAGTTATTTTCAAATGAGGAAACTGGGGAATAGTGAGGATAAGTGATTTGTCCAAAACTACACAGCTGCACAGTGGTTCAGATTCTTAATTAGGTCTGTTTCAGAGCTGGAACTCTGAAGCTATGGAACATAAATTGAAGAAGACAAGATGAGGGAAGGGGACTATGTAAGGGGCTGTTGGATTTGTTCAGGAGACTAATGATGAAGGTTTAAACTAGGGCAGGACAATAGGGAAGGAAAAGAGAGTAAGACCGATGAGCAGTGGAGGCTGGAGAGAATGCGTTACTGAATTTCTAGGATTTGCATTTCATTTTGGGGTAGATGCAACTACACTAACCAAAATAAGAGACCAGCAGATATGATGATGACGATGATGATAAAAATAATAATGATAACATAGCCAAAATTTAATGGGCACTTTTTGGCAAGGCATCAATTTGGACACACCCCACATATTTATCCCTCACAATCCCACGAGGTAGATACAATTTATTAAGCCTATTTTATAGTTAAGAAAAGTGAGGTACATAGAGGTAAGAAGACCATAAAGGTCAGAGCAGGTCTTACTTTTAACCTATAGCAAAAGAACCTGAAAGGCTGGACCTGAAAAGGCATTCTTAGAAGTTTGTGAAAGAATGAGCAGATTAGGAAAAGATAAGACATGCGACATCTGCTCCCCTCCCCTTCCTCAAAATGATTAACCTATATTTTATCCAGGAATCTTAACAATTGTTTTCTCGGGGCTCCTGGGTGGCACAGCGGTTAAGCGTTTGCCTTTGGCTCAGGGCGTGATCCCGGCGTTGTGGGATCGAGCCCCACATCAGGCTTTTCCACTATGAGCCTGCTTCTTCCTCTCCCACTCCCCCTGCTTGTGTTCCCTCTCTCGCTGACTGTCTCTATCTCTGTCAAATAAATAAATAAAATCTTTAAAAAAAAAAATCGTTTTCTCTGTCTATATCCTTCAGAAAATGCCTATATAGAAATCTGGGATCTCATTTACAAATAAGAATGTTATTTTAATACAGAAATCACTATGAAGATGAATCCAGATGCAATTTGATTTTTTTTAATTAAGGATATTTCTCAACAGATATGATAATAACAAATGCTTTCTTAAAACATACACATGAACTATCTGTCTGAAATGACTCTTAATAGTCTTAACCAGCCCGGCCAAAGTAACACTTCATGCCAGCCCTTTTTATAAGAAATATAAATATTCAGGGGGAAAGGCAAGGCATCTTAATATTGAAGGATAACTGTTTAAAATGATCAAGATGTTATTGACTGTTGATGATTGTAAATGAAAAATATCTTAAATGAAATCAACTGTTCAAGGAAATAATTAAACATTATAACAACTATGTAGTCTGAAAAACTACTGAGATCAGAAACCCTTGTCAGACTTAATTGCTATTAGCAATTCCCATGATGGCTTTTAAATAAAATTATTTATATCACAAAACTTTAAAAATATATTCTCTTACTGACTTTAAAATCTTTTCCCTTTATAGGCATTCACAAACAGATGGAGTCTCCTTATTGAAGATAGATTTTTCCTAAATAAAATAAAGGGTACAAAATTTTACATTACCAAGAATTTTAACCAGAGTAGCATGTTAAAACATTCACTTTACTAGATTATGAAGTGCCCTAGTATTTTAATGTCTGTTCAAAATTCACTCTGAAGCCACAAACCCATTTGTGCTCCACTTACTACAAAATTCTTTGAGTTCATTTGATCAATAATATGGTGAATCAAAGCTAATTCATAGCATTTCTGTTCAAATTTCTATTCTCACAACAGTAAGAATTAAATGACTGATAACATCTGTGGACTATATTCCAATTGCCAAGCTAAGTGATTTCCATGCATTATTTTCTATTTAATTCAATCTTTGTGAAAGCCTATGAAGTGGAAACTGATACTATTCCCATTTTACAGATTTGGAAACAAAGTCTTGGTGATGATAAATAATTTCTCAGGTCTTCCAGCCATGGATATGCATATCAGGATTCAATCTCTGGCTGACTCTTCAGCCAGATGTTTCAGCAACCACTCAGCAAAGGAAAAGATGATCAACAATCATTTTCCCAGACCTATTTTATGTTTTTTAAAGATTTATTTATTCTAGAGAGTAAGCACAGCCAGGAAAGGGAGAGGAAGAGAGAATATCAAGTAGATGCCACACTGAGCATAGAGCCCAAGGAGGGGCTTGATCTCAAGATGCTGAGATCATGAGCTAAGCAGAAGCCAAGAGTCAGAGGCTTAATGGACTGCACCACCCAGTGCCCCCCAGACCTATTTTAAATGTGAATGCTTCTTGTTAAAAGGAAGCCCCTATTTAAGCAAGTAAGTGTTCTTAACAATGTGTAAGAACCAGTTGTTCTTGCATGCTGTGAATTACCAGTTGTTCTTGCATGCTGTGAATACTCACTGGCATAGTTTCTTAGATGCACAATCTATTTGTTCTCTTGACTTTTCTCCAGGTACATTAGTTTGAATTCACAACATTTTGCTCTGCAGGTGCTCAAAATTCATTTAAATTTATAAGTACAGTATCCATCTTAAATGCAGGAGGACATAAACCATGTCTCCCTTACCTAAAAGAAAAAAAAAAAAAAACAATGTCCCTTTCTCTTTATTTCTCTCTTGCATTTTCTTTAGTATGACTTTGATATTCTCAAAGATTAACTTTGGCTATATTCACAGCTGCCTAGAAAAGCATCTAGAAGAGTCAAACAGGTGTGTATGGCCAACCCTGTCCATTCCTCACACAGCCTTATTTTCTAACTTGTGGGATTATGAGGCCAGAGGAGTAAAATATGGACATGGCAAAATTCATAGAGCCTGTGAACAGCATGAAGCATTTTTTTCCTTCTTGGGGTGAACTTACAGTGCACCTTCTGCTTCCTGAACATATGATTCTCCTTTTCACTTGTGCAGCAGACAGAACTGGACTCACTACTTCATCCAATCTAGGTTCAACTTTCTAAAGGTCACATAATGAATCAGAACAAATTTTGTCTAGCTAAATTCTCCCTCTTGATTGGTGTCCCTTCCCTCATTTTTTAAGAAGTGAATATTATTTCCCTCTACCCAATAACTTGCAGTGCTTTTCAGTTTACCACACCAAAAGTGACTTCTATGAAGATACCATTCACAACATCAAATGAGCCACTAGTCATATTGATTTTTTTTCTAAGGTAATCTCATTGTCATTTAGGTTTGACATTTCAGAGACTTGAACTTCAATGTGCTGTACTATTCAAAGTTGCCTGGGGACAGGTGCTGAGCTGTGCTTTTCCCCAATGATTCAAGGAAGAACATTATTCTTCTTTCTTTATTGCTCCAGTCTTCCCATCTACACTTCCACAAATCACTATAATTTGCACTACACAGTGCACTATCTGCAAGAGGTGTCCTGTAGAAACTTGTGAAATGGCCTATAATATTATAAATCATTGTGCTATTTTGGCATAAAATGTTACTTAGGTAAATATCCATTGTTGTGCATTTTTTCTCTAGAGAATTATTAGTCACATTTTATTGTTCAGAAAGAAAGCCTATTACCAGTCATATATTTCCAGGTTTTTTGTAGTCGTTTGGTGGCTGCTATTGTTTAAAACAACATTTTAGTGCTTACGAGACACAGTATCTTTGAACAAAAGATGTACATATGGGTTCATACATTCCTAAACTGTAGCTCACATGAAAGATAGCTGGCGCCCATTTGAATATTTTTATTAATCATTACTTTGTTACATAGTATCTGCAACAAACAGTACAGATTTACAGGCAATGACAAATGGTATAGTTGAAGCAAATCCCTGACTTTACTAGGTCAAATACAAGAGAAGAAGAACTATGCAGCAAAAGCCGGCTGAAACACAGCTTTGGATCACATCAATTCTGATGCTTTATCTATTTTCTGTGATATATCAAATTGTCCTTCAAAATTGTGCATGATTCACTTTTTTGATGGGCTGGATCCAAAAAAGAAAAAATCCTACAAGTTTTTCAGAGCTTGAACAGCTCTTTCCTCTATCAACTGCATCAGTCAGGGTTTGATCAGAAAAGCAGAACTATTAGAAAATATATGAAATAAGGGATTTATTATAGAGATTTGAGCTTACACAGTAACACAATATAAATCCATCTTATCAACTCATTGCTCATCTTTTAACTTATCTGATTTCCATTTTTCCCCTAAACAGTCTCCTAAAAGTATTAAGACAAACTACCAAATCATCATGCAAGATACATTCAAGAGAACAGAGCAACAATATGGTTCAAAATGGTATCTAGATACCAACTCCAGGATAGTTCTTTTGAGGTTTCAATAAAGTAGTCACAAAAATTCCACAAAAGACAAAATGTGTAATACTGGAACTTAAAAGTGATAGATACCATAATGATAAAATCTGGAAGAACTCTGTGAAATTTTAAAGCATATGGAGTAGAACTGATGAGAATCTACCTGTAATGGGTTGAAATATGTCCCCCAAAAATGATATGTTTAAGTCTGTTAAAATAATCAAAAAGAACAACTTAGTTGATCAAAGCAAATTTTATTTCACACTTCTTGAAGCAAGCAGTCTCCACTCTCAAGAGTCCAGAGAACTGCAAAGCAAGGAACAGGGTTGCAGTTTTCATAGAAGAAAGCAATAAGGGAACAAGGAGACAGTATTTGGCTTAGCTGATTGGCTGGAATTGCATATCTGACCTTACTTAGAACAGGAGGAAATCATTATGGATTCTTGGCAATCAACCAGGGATTGGCTTATTGGATATACTGTATTTCTGGTCAAGCACAGCGTTTACAGGAATGTGAGTTATCTAAGTTTCCGTTTGCTGATGTGGTACCTTGGGCCTCATCCTGAGCCTAGAAATTTATTTCAACAAATCTTAATTCCTAGTACCTCAAAATGTGGCCTTATTTGTAAACAGAGTCTTGACAGAGATAATCAAGTTAAGATAAGGACATCAGGGTGGGTTCTAATCTTGTATAACTGGTGCTCTAGTAAAAAAAGGATTTTGGACATTCAGAGAGGGAAGACCATGAGAAAACACAAGGAACTATACGACTGGAATGATGCATCTGCAAGCCAAGGAAGGCCAAGGATTGCCAGAAGCTAGAAGAGGCAAAGAAGGATTCTCTCCTAAAGACATCGGAGAGGACACAGCCCTGCCAATACTTGATTTTGGACTTCTAGCCTCTGTGAAACAATAAATTTCTGTTATTTTAAGTCACCCAATTTTTGGTCTTTATTACAGCAGACTTAGGAAACTAATGCACTATCCATGCTTCATCACATAACATAGTTCAACATACAGTCTTACACCAACTTTAAAAAAAAAATGTATCCTTCATCCCATGCCACCCTCTTCAGGCTGTTGTGCAAAGTGCACTAAAAGCCCCCATGGGCACCCATCCTCAGCCTTGCAAATTCCTTCAGGTTTGCCTTTCATGTGTGTGCTCTAATAACCTTTGTTCATTAGTTCAACCCTTCTTACTCTTTTTTGTCCCCCCAAATTGGTTCCCAATCTCAATTTGGCTTCTTTCACAAGTAGCTCAATTCTGGACTCTCTTTCCCTCAGCTCTGTCCTCATTCCCTCTCTTAAAAACATGCCACACAGAGTGGTCCACTGATTCTATGAACCACATCACACATTCTTGCACCCCTCACTTTGCCCACAGCCAGATCAGAAAACAGTATCATAAGATGACTAGGTATCATCAGGTAGACTAATAAAAATTTTCTAGATAACTGAACTTAAACTCCTAAGCACCAAAACATTTTTTTAAATTTTTCACCATTTTGTTCCCTAAGGATAGATAGATGATAGATAGATAGATAGATAGATAGATAGATAGATAGATATAGATAGATAGATAGATAGATAGATAGATAGATAGATAGATAGATAGATAGATGTGTGTGAGAGAGAAAGATGATACATCATCATTCAGGATGGTTGGTTGGTTATTTGAGAAAAGAGTTTGTCTAAACGTCCTAAAATATCACAACTCTTGCTATATTTCATTATATTTGATGAAACCTATCTTTTCAAAACATTACTACTGTGGTGTGTTCTGAATATACCATGATGTTTTTCTAAAATTCTAAAACCACTGTCTTACATATTTTATTTTTTAAGTTTTTAATTATTAATGATTTTCACTGTAATTTATATAAATGTGTTGCTCCTTGATTAAATAAGAAGTAATTTTGCTTTTGACTTAACTGGCAGTTTAATTAAAAGGATTTCATCACAATTGGAGTTTTGTGTCAGCTGTTTCTTCGCAAATTCAACTGAGTTATATTTTTCCTTTTTTTTAAAGATTTTATTTATGTAGTTGAAAGGGAGAGCATGAGTGAAAGAGCACCAGCGAGAGTCAGAGAGAGAGAGAGCGCACGTGCGCGCATGCACACACACACACACACACACACACACACACACACACACAAACACAGGAGTGGGGGGGAGAAGCAGAGGGAGAGGGAGAGGCAGACTCCCCACTGAGCAGGGAGCTCAACGTGGGGCTTGATCCCAGGACCCTAAGATCATGACCTGAGCCAAAGACAGATGCTTAACCTACTGAACCACCGAGGCACCCTTAGTTATATATTTTTCTAGTATGTCTTTTCAACTGGTAACTGGGGTTATGGAATTTATCTCTAAACTTGAGTGTACATCTTTCTTGAGCAATTAAAATGAATTGTGTACTGAAAACTTGCTGCCTTCTATTTAGCCATGCTGTGACTTCACAATGGAATAGAGTAAAAGACTTGACACCTATCCCCATTATCCTTTTGCAAAGCAAATGTTTTGAAATAACCCTCACCAATAGTATTTTTCTTAGTCAACGGCTCAAAAAAACAGATCACTTGCTTTTAAAAGTTCTACATACAATTGCACGTAATTAGGTTCTAAAGTTTCTTGAGCATGATGATAATGATAATGATGGTCATCAGTATTTTGAGAGAATAAGTGAGGTTGTATTACCATCAGTCATTGCTAAGAATCTACAAGCAGAATATGAATCACTTAAAAATCTTAAAAAGATTTTCAATATTATACTTGCTTATTTCATACTAAATTATACATACTGAACTAAAGTCAAGTCTAAAACATGTTTTGAGCCCCAAATTTAGAACATCATATCTATTTTTAAGTTTTAAAAGCAGATATTCTAGGAAAAATATCATAAAGATTCTTCAAAGAAAAAAAATACTCCAGTGCAGCCTTGACTAAACATTGACAAAGACTGTCAAGCTGAACAGCTGACTGATGATGACCCTAGTTGAGATGTCTGTTCTCAGCTATATTTTCAAAAGCATCAAAGTCATTCTTCAGTCTCCTGGTAAATTGTCAAATCTGTCTGGAATTGATGTTAGGTTCCAGCCATATCTGTCTATTCATGAAAAGTCAAAAAACAAAAAAAAAACTACCAATAAACTTTGGCCTTTGAATTTGAGTTCTCATCAAAGAAAAGTCATTGTATATTTTTTCTTTCCTAAGAGCATTTACTCTTTTAGTGAAGTGCCTGAATTATACTCTACAATAAAAGCAAATTTCAGAATGAGTTGAAATGTTAGAACAGATACCTGAGACAACTAAGAATGCAAGTATTATACAATTTTAAGTTAAAAGCAACATCTCATGAGACTTACAGTTTTAGAATTACTATTTATGGACCAATTGATTTAAGAGGCATTGCAGTGCTCTTCAGCGCCAGAATACTTCAAGTATAAAGATGTACTTAAGAAACACCTAACGTAGATTTGAAACTACACAGTGAGGAACTAAATACTAAATCTGATAAGTCATTTTCTTTTCCTCAGTTCAACTCAATTCAGGGAGCATTATAGCATGACAGTCCTGAAGGAGCAGAATACTCATCAGAAATCCCACCTACTGAGTGAGATGAGGAACCAGAAAACATGCAAGATAGGCAGGCCATGAGGGAATGTGGGCCCAAACAAGAGTCTCCACAACAAAGATTCAAGCAAGTCAAAGAGAATTATTAACCAGTACAAGGCACCCACAGCCAAAAGGGACCCAAGACTTCTGAAGAAACTTACTACAACCAAGTTCACACCGATCTCTGTGTACTTACACACTGGTCGAACTGGGGCAGGCTCACACATTGACATGATTGATTTCTGAAACTTTGTGCAAACGCAATACTGAAAAATATTTTATTTTATGATATCATCTACGGCTACTATTGGAATAAATGAAAAGATCCAAGAGAGTGATAGCTCAAATTACCTCTGTGTATCAGTTGCATATATCACTTTAACTGCGTGAATGCTCTTCTTTTGTATCCTTTTCAGTGTTTGCAACATACAGTTTTGATCTTGGAAGACAAAGTAGCTTTCCTCCAATTCCACACAACATTCTTCACACAGGAGTAAAGGTCCAGAATAACTTTGTTAAAATGGAGAAGCCATTATTCATGGATGGTTGAGCATGTCCCCAAAGAATCAGATAAGGGAAGTATTTCTTAAGCTAATTACTATATGATTGCTTTCATAGGTGAATATAAACAACCGAGAAACATAAATTAGCATCTGAGTTTTCAGAATGTGATTAAATAAAAGAGATATAAATTTCCCATAAATAATCTTAGCCCGTTAATATCTGTGTCTCTTAAAATTATAATCATACAACTTTTTTACGGAAAAATAAAGAAAATTAAATCATGATTGATTTTTCCAGAAGTCATCACTACCTCCTCCTAAATACACAAGTGTATATAATCCCCACAATTACAATTGTTCTTTAGGTGATTTGGTGTTTTATGCCAAAAATTGAACTGCTAAAACAAACACCCCTAAGAAAGAAGTGATAGTGAATTTACAAACATCTTATTACTTCAAAATTGGAAACAGGCTAGGACCTTGGATTTAGTGGAGTAGGTCATGGTTGTGAAATTCAGCTATGGCATTAAAACAAATGACTAATCTAGTTGTTAACTGAATTCAAACAATTAGTAGATAAAAGCACACAACTGAAATCAGAACGAGTCAAAAACAGATAAGGCATGGAGAAAAAGCTAGTATTAAAGTTAAAAGAACAAAATTCACTGCAACCCAAAGAACCAGGGGAGGTACAAAAAGGGTCACAGGAAAAAATGTGGCGGGGGGCGGGGGAGATTGTTCTCTGGGAGAATAATCATTTTGAAATGATGAGGACAGTCCACGACCTTTATCTTTGAAGGCCTAGGCCAAACTGGACTGATCCACTCTTTCTCTGAATGATCCCTAAGCGACAAGAGAATCGTTTCCTATCCTTTAAAGGCAGTTAGAGCCACATCATCTTGCCTAAATTTTGGAGAATATATTTTATTCTCTGTTCTGTCCCCAGTCCATTAAACAGTGCCCGGAAAATAATAAACAATAAATATTTTTACTTACCACATCCAGAACTCATTAGAGGTATCTATGTCTTCAAGGGTTCAAAATTGTCAATGTGCCTTAATTAACTAATAGAGCAATAGCATATAATGCATATATAACACTTTACAGTTTATGAAACATTCTCACCAATATTATCTCATTTGACCTTCACAGCCATTCTGAAGTAAATACTAAATACAATGATCATCCCATTGATGTGAAAAACTGAGGCTCAGAGAGATTGAGTGACTTTTTCAACTGATTTAGAGTAAGTAGAAGAATTGGAATTAGAAATTAGAGGTGTTGGTTCTAAGTGTTATTCTCACATGGTAGAGCTCAGATGTTCAAAGTTAGGAAAAAATCCACTGATTTTCTGATTCTGGTGGCTGAGAAAGGAAAGCATATATCCAACCTCTTATAAGTTCTCAAATATTGGCCACATCCTCAGCCCAATATCAAATACAACACAGAGCACAAATAAGATGCTTAGCAAATTGAAACAGAATGTTAAATGAATATAGGTATTTGCTAAAAAGAGTCAAAGAGAAAAATAAAAGATATGGATTTAATCCAAGATAAAAAATAAGATGTGAATATATAATATGATTTCCAGAAAAAAATGAGTGAGACAAGAAAACAAGAGACCATTTATTTGCTAACTCAAGGTACAGAAATCCTACTTGCCAAAAACTACCCAATTTCCCGCTATTATACTCTTTATCACAACATGACAAAAGCAAAAGAGCATCAAAAATTACCTATTTAAAGAACTGAGTTTTAAGTAAAAATTTGAAGACTATTTGACCAGAAACTTAAAAACTAAACTTTTTATATTAGATTCTTTCGTTCTGATTTCAAGTTCAAAAAGAAGACACTAGCAAAATGCTATGTGAAGATGTTATCTAAATTTCAGGACAAATTGAAACATTTCATAAGAAGTGTTTGGGCAATCTACTGAAGAGTTGTTTTTCTCTATCTAGCCCTATAAGATACTCAGTGAAAATGTGTTCCATGGCTCCAGTAGAAAACTAGAGACGTATCGCTACTTCAAAATAGGGAAGTTCTAATATCATTCCTATTCCCAAACATATGGTCAAGTCCAGAGCATATCACTCCTCTGACATCTCTGTCTGTGCTATTGGCTAGGGTTGCAGCATCCATCTAAACATAGATCCAGACCATCTTTGCCTAAAAGTTCTCTGGACAACTGAAACTCTGGCTTCCTTTCACTAGGGCATGCTCACCAAACACCCACCTTGGGTAACATTACACACATGAAGCTCCACCCTGGAGGCAAATGTGGAAGCTGAGAGATATACTCCCTCTGATGGTTTGTACACAAAAGACCACATTATGACTACTTTCTATCCAAAGTTGTTTTTTTTTCATAATAATTTTTTATTATGTTATATCAGTCACCATACAGTACATCCTTAGTTTTTGATGTAGTGTTCCATGACTCATTATTTGTGTATAACACCCAGTGCTCCATGCAATATGTGCCCTCCTTAATACTCATCACCAGCCTATCCCAATCCCCCATCCCCCTCCCCCTCTGAAGCCCTCAGTTTGTTTCCCAGAGTCCATAGTCTCTCATGGTTCATTCCCCCTTCTGTTTACCTCCTTCATTCTTCCCTTCCTTCTCCTACTGATCTTCCTATTTATGTTCCTTAAATGAGTGAAACCATATAATTGTCTTTCTCTGCTTGACTTATTTCACTTAGCATAATCTCCTCCATTCCTGTCCATGTTGCTGCAAATGTTGGGTAATCATTCTTTCTGATGGCTGAGTAATATTCCACTGTATATATGGACCACATCTTCTTAATCCAGTCATCTGTTGAAGGGCATCTCGGCTCCTTCCATGATTTAGCTATTGTGGACAATCCTGCTATGAACATTGGGGTGCATATGACCCTTCTCTTCACTACTTCTGTATCTTTGGGGTAAACACCCAGTAGTGCAATTGCTGGATCATAGGGCAGCTCAATTGTTAACTTTTTAAGGGACTTCCACAGTTTTCCAAAGTGGTTGTACCAACTTGCATTCCCACCAACAGTGTAAGAGGGATCCCCTTTCTCCACATCCTCTCCAACATTTGTTGTTTCTTGTCTGGTCAATTTTTGCCATTCTAATTGGCATAAGGTGGTATCTCAATGTGGTTTTGATTTGAATTTCCCTGATGGCTAATGATTTTGAACATTTTTCATGTGTCTGTTAGCCATTTGTGTGTCTTCATTGGAAAAGTGTCTGTTCATATCTTCTGCCCATTTTTTAATTTGATTATTTGTTTCACGTGTATTGAGTTTGAGAAGTTCTTTGTAGATCTTGGATACCAGTTTTTTATCTGTAGTGTCATTTGCAAATATATTCTCCCATTCCGTGGGCTGCCTCTTAGTTTTTTTGACTGTTTCCTTGGCTGTGCAGAAGCTTTTTATCTTGATGAAGTCCCAAAAGTTCATTTTTTCTTTTGTTTCTCTTGCCTTTGGAGATGGGTCATGAAAAAAGTTGCTGTGGCTGATGTCAAAGAGGTTGCAGCCTATGTTCTCCTCTAGGATTTTGATGGATTCCTGTCTCACATCGAGGTCTTTCATCCATTTGGAGTTTATCTTTGTGTATGGTGTGAGAGAGTGGTCAAGTTTCATTCTTTTGCATATAGCTGTCCAATTTTCCCAGCACCATTTATTGAAGGACTGTCTTTTTTCCACTGGATGTTTTTTCCTGCTTTGTCAAAGATGAGTTGCCCAAAGAACCAAGGGTCCATTTCTGGGTTCTCTATTCTGTTCCATCGGTCTATGTGTCTGTTTTTGTGCCAGTACCATGCTGTGTCTTTGTGATCACAGCTTTTTAGTATAGCTTGAAATCTGGCAACGTGATGCCCCATGCTTTGTTTTTCCTTTTCAACAATTGCTTGGTGATTCGGGGCCTTTTCTGGTTCCACACAAATTTAAGGGCTGTTTGTTCCAGCTCTTTGAAAAATGTCATCGGTATTTTGATTGGGATGGCATTGAAAGTGTAGATTGCTCTGGGTAGCATGGACATTTTAACTATGTTTATTCTTCTGATCCATCAAAGTTTTTTTCTTACTGCTTCTGTACTCAGCAAGAAACTCCTCTTTTGCTAAGACCATTAGTACTTTTATGTCATTTGGATAGAGGGACAGCCATATAAAATTGATAATTTATCTAGCCCAATGGCTAGAAGTATGGAAAGAAGTATGCCTTCCCATACAGAGAAAGGAGTATAGTATGGTTAGTGCTTAAATTCAATTTTGTTCATTGCAGATAATTCCATTTTCATATTAAGGAAAGTTCTGGGTTTCTGCACAAAATCTGCTGAGATACCAGGTTTATTTATGATACATTCACATTGCTCTTATGTAACATAGCCTGGGAAATTTCTCAATTTGAATTCATAATTACCTATGTGGATTAATAAAAGAGAGAGTAAGAATCCTTAAAACTCTAAGTTAATTCAAAATGTCATTGTAACCTACACACTGTTATTCATCAATCCATTCATCTATCTTAAAATGCTTGTATTAAACCACTAAATTTTTATCAGTGATATGCCCATAACCTAGGACACATTCATTATGACTAATCAAATATATCCACTTACTTCCTGTTCCTTCCACTTGTAAAAATCTTTTCCTTCTTTCAATACTGAACCCAAGTATCACATTTTCTGCTTTGACATACTTATTTTCCTCCTTCCTAGACATTTATTTATTTGGTTTATCACTATGATTTTTAACTTTCTTTATCTTATTGAAATATAATTAATATACAGTATTATATTAGTTTCAGGTGTACAGTATAATGATTCAATAAATCTATACATTACTCAGTGCTTATTATAATAATGTATAACTTGGGGGGGATGCAGCAAAAGCCGATGTTAGAGTGAAATTTATGCTATAATTGTTTGTATTAAGAAAAAAAGTTTAAGTAGGGGTGCCTGGGTGGCACAGCGGTTAAGCGTCTGCCTTCAGCTCAGGGCGTGATCCCGGCATTGTGGGATTGAGCCCCACATCAGGCTCCTCCGCTATGAGCCTGCTTCTTCCTCTCCACTCCCCCTGCTTGTGTTCCCTCTCTCACTGGCTGTCTATCTCTGTCAAATAAATAAATAAAATCTTAAAAAAAAAAAAGTTTAAGTAAACAACTTAACATTATACCATAAGGAACTAGAAAAAGAAGAAACTTAGATGGAATTTAGTAGAGGAAGGAAGTCACAAAGAAAAATCAGAAAAGGGACCAGAATAAACAATAACATAACACTGAAAATAATGACTAGTTTTTCCAAAAAAAATAAACAAAATTGGCAATGCTTTAACTACATTAACTAAGAAAAAAAGAAAAAGCTCAAAAACCAAAATGAGAAATGAAAGAGAAAACAATCCAACAGATAACCACAGATAAGAATAGTGTGATAAAAAATTACTATAAACAATTATATAGTAACAAGTCAGATAACTTGGGGGGGAAACAGATAATTACTAAAAACATGCTAGTTACCAAAATTGAATCATGAATCTTGAATCCAAGAAATAGGAAATCTTCTTAGACCAATAACAAGAATGAAAGTTGAATTAGAAATCAAAATCTCCCAGCACAGAAAAGCTCAAGACTACATGGTTTCATTGGTGAATTCTACCAAACATTAAAAAAATAACTAATGACAATCTTTATCAAAATCTTACAAAGACTAGAACAGAGGAAACACATTCAAAATCATTCTATGAGGCCAGTATTACCCTGATACCAAAGCAGAATAAAACTATACAAGAACAAAAGACTCTAGTTTGTCCGATGTAAGTATTGCTACTTCAGCTTTCTTTTGATATCCATCTGTATGATAAATGTTTCTCCACCACGTCACTCCTAATCTGCAGGTGTCTTCAGGTCTAAAATGAATCTCTTGTAGGTGCCATATAGATAGGTCTTATTTTTTTATCCATTCTGACACCTTATGTCTTTTGATTGGAGCATTTTGTCCATTTACATTCAAAGTAATTATTGATAGATATGTTATTTATTGCCATTTTATTACTTGTTTCATCATTATTTCTGGAGATTTTTTCTGATCTTTTCTTATCTTTGTCACTTTTGGTCTCTCCTTTGCATGCAGAGAGTCCCCTTTAATATTTCTTGCAAGGCTGTTTTAGTAGTCATACACTCCTTTAGTTTTGTTTTTTTGTTGTTGTTGTTGTTTTTATTTTTTATTTTTTTGGTCTAGGAAACTCTTACTCTGAATGATAACCTTGCTGGACAGAGTATTCTTGGCTGCAGGTTTTTCCCAGTCAGCACATGACACTCCCTGCTGGCTTGCCAAGTTTCTGTTGAGAAATCTCCAGCCAGCCTTATGGGTTTCCCCTTGTAATTTAAGGACTTCTTTTATCTTGCTGCTTTTAAGACTTTTTTTTTCTTTATAACTATATTTTGCAAATTTAACTACGATATGTCTTAGTGTTGGCCTGCTTCTGTTGATTTTGATGGGAGCTTTCTGTGCCTCCTGGATTTGGATGTCTGTTTCCTTCCCAGATGAGGGAAGTTTTCTGCTATTATTTTTGAAATAAGTTTCCCGTCCCCTTTTCTCTCTCTTCTTCTGGGACTCCTATAATATGAATGCTATTATGTTTGATGGAGTCACTGCATTCCCTAGGTCTATTCTCATGTTCCATAATTCTTCTTTCTGTCTTGTTTAGCTTCATTATTTTCCATTATTTTGTCTTCTAGGTCACTAATTCATTCCTCTGCTTCTTCCAGCCTGCTGTTCAGGGCATCAAGCCAATCTTGTTTATTTCATTCTTCAGGACCCTTTGCTCAATTCATCCCACAAACAGAACTGGTTAACTATTAAATCGTCTTAAATACCCCAGAAATCAACTGAAGATTGACAGAACTAACTCCACAAGTGAAGGGAGAGAAGAGGCCACATCAAAGAAGGTAGGAAGTGTGGAGATGTGGTTTAGGGGAGAAACAGATTATGAGTGCTGCAGAGGGGAGGGAGCCATGGTTGCAGAGAAGGGTGAGAGAGAAAAAGAGAGAGAGAAGCACACAGTGGAACACAGAAGGAATACATTTCCCCAAAGCCATTGGCTTGGAAAACGACAGGGGCTGAATTTTGTAAGTCCTTAAAACCAGCAAGGCTTAAAGCCTGGAGTCTTAAAGGTCAGCAGCCTTGGCTGGGATAGAGCCTGGAGGACACTGCCTTGCTCCAGGAGAAAAGATAGGCAAACAACCCAGGGGCAGATAACATGGAGGCAGCGATCTGAAGAATGTCTGGGGCACACAGTGAGGAGATCATTCGCTCTTCTTGGAGGGCATCCCTGAGATGAAGCATTCATGGAGACACCCCTCCAGGAACAAAGTAGCTGGCTGATGCCATTTCCCTCACCCACCCCTGCAGCATAAACATAGAGCTACCTGCCAGAAGCAGAAGAGCATTGACACTGGCTGCTTAACTTGCTTACACTAACCTCCAGTCCCCTGTGCTCTGGCAGGATTGCCCTTCTCAGCCAAGCTTGCCTCAGTCCCAGTGCAGTGGGCTCCTCCCCCAGAAGACTGGCACAAGTTGGCCAAAACACAATAACAGAGCACACACAGCACACACCAGAGACACGCCCTGAAGCACCAGGCCTTGGGTACTACATGACCTCTTCTTCATAATGCCTTTACTTTCAGGAGCAGGACACATAGCTGGCTTTTCTAACAGAAAGAAGTCAGAGCCTTAAACAAAATGCCAAGACAGAGGAATTTATCCCAAATAAAAGAACGAGAAAAGGCCACAGCCAGAGATCTAAATGAAACAGATATAAGTAACATGCCTAATGGAGAATTTAAAGCAGCTATCATAAGGATACTCACTGGGCTTGAGAAATAATAGAAGACATCAATGAGACCCTTCCCAGACATTTAGGTGCTCCTCCATTAGGCTTCTATTGCATTTGCACAAAATTCCAACACAAAGCTTATGTTATTTCATCATATATACTTCTCGCTGCAGTACTAGACTGATTCCTCCTTAAGAAAGGTACCTTGTCATCAGCACCTACTGTTTATTTAACCTTGTATCTACAAGGCAAAGCATAACTCCTGGGACATATTAAGGACTCAATAAACGTCTACTGAATGATCAATTGATTAAATGATTGAATATTAGGAAGTAGAGAGTTAATCATTCAGCACTTCTGAATTATATTTAGTCCTTCTCTAGTCCATCTGAAGCTGACTGAAATAAATATCAGAAAGGAGACAGATGCAAAAATTCTGAAGAAAAAAAAAATCATTCTTCAACATACCTGAGTAGTAGATTATTCCTCTAAAATTTTCCTTTAAGAATTGCTTTACAGGTAAGTTAGGTATTTTGGAGGCTTATTAGGTAATCAGTACTATCTTCACTTTTCATAGAACGTGATTTACTTAATTATTTACTCATATTTACCCATTAATGACTCATGAATATGAGTCAGTAAGAAGAACAACAAATGTCCTGTCAGTAGAGTTCTCTGTTATAAGCAATAGAAATAAATTCTAATTTAAAATAAAAGCAATTGATGGGAAATGTATTAGGAAGATCACAACGGGGGGCGCCTGGGTGGCACAGCGGTTAATCGTCTGCCTTCGGCTCAGGGCGTGATCCCGGCGTTACGGGATCGAGTCCCACATCAGGCTCTTCCGCTATGAGCCTGCTTCTTCCTCTCCCACTCCCCCTGCTTGTGTTCCCTCTCTCGCTGGCTGTCTCTCTCTGTCGAATAAATAAATAAAATCTTTAAAAAAAAAAAAAAAAAAAAGGAAGATCACAACGGGAAGTGGGCAGGGGGCTAAGAGGCAACAAGGAAAGGCAGCAGAAACCAAAGAGCAGTTGTGAGCATATAACGTTCTGATTACTCCACTGTTACTTCAACTACTCTTCCATTCTGGCATTACTTGCTTGTATTTTAAAGTTCTCCAAGTGGCCAATCAACCTGGCTTAGGTTCACAAGCCCATCAGTTAGCAGGGCGAGGGAGGTCCTCAATACTTCTGCCTTCATAGGGGGAGACTATTACCAGTATTACCTCCCAACAAGAATACACATGATGAAGAGGGAAAATTCCACAAAACAAAGACAGGGTGCTGTTAAGAAAGGAAATTAATGTTAGCCAGTCAGAAAAGTTACAAATATTCCCCATGAATATGCATTATATTATATGCAAAGCTGTCTTCAAAAAACTGAAGAGACATCAAAGATAAACCAGATATGAATCCTGCCATTAAGAAACTTACAGTCACAGTTGCTTTAGAATCACACTAAATCACTATACCCTGAAAAAATGAGGTCAATATATTGGGTTGAACTGTATGTAATTACTAATATTCAATCATTTTTCACTTATAAAAATGGCAATTTAACACAAGTCAACCTAAAACTTAGGCTAACCAAAAATAAACCATTAAATTATCAAATCCTAAGAGTTCACAGGCAGCTTATCGTTTGTTTTTATCCCCATAACAATTCTTCTCAAATTTATAAAAAATAGCATAAATTGAATGTGCATTGAGTGTTTGACAGCACTAACCTCTATTTACCCAAACATTCACCTTTATTTCTTTTACCTAAGTACTAGGATTTCAGTGGTACCTGCAGACTCAAAACAAAATAATTTTGTGGCATGTTTTATATTTGACACTATTAAAATGAGTACATTTTAATGGGTGAAAATTAACATAGAGAATAGAAAGTAGACTATATGGCTAATGAGAATTAGCATTAGTCCAAGAGGAAAAAATTTTACAACCACTATATAAATAAATTGAATAGCTTTGAAGACAATTATCATGCAAAATGATTGTGCTAGATGCTCAAGTTAGAGTAATATATTCAGAATAATAAGCAAGAAATATTTCTTTTCAAGAAAAGTACATAACTATAAATAGGAGAACAAATAGGAATCCAAAACACAAAAGTATTGTGTTGTATCAGGGATTAGCAACCTTCTAAAATGTGCGCCAAAATTTCAAGCCCTACTCTTCAGGTTCTTCAGGATCATGGAGAAGACGGTTACCATGCCAACTTATTGTAACAATGTTTCCATGCCAACTCAAATGATAACTAGTAAAAAGGGTGTTATTTTTCCAATTCTCTCCTTAAGGTAGCTCCTTCAAGCAGTGAACAGTGAACTAATCAAGTGTGGGAAACGTACTTGAAGATGCCTGCCCTTCTCCAACCTCAGTGGTAAGACCAGATAAGTTTGACTCTGAATGAGTTTTAGGGATGTATTTGATGCTGCATAACTCTCTGATGTGATTCAGTATCGGATTTACTGAGCTACAGAGTATCATTGTGATTTGAAAGAATTAATGCAACTTCTCATATACTCAATTTATTCTCAGAAACTTTAAATTGGGAGTGGGGGGAGAGGAGAAAATTCCAAAAAATTTATATATTTATGCATTGGGTTGTAAATATTTTACAGTACTGAATTTCTTCTTTTTCAGTATTTTAAGGATGAACTTTGGGTTTGTGTCAAGAATCCCCAAGACCACACTTAGCCTTGATGATTTGCTAGAAAGATCACCAGACTCAGAAAATAAACTTACATTGATGGTTCATTATAGCAAAAAGATGTCAACTGACATCAGCAAAGGGAACAGGGTTATGGTGCAAACTCCAAGAGAAACCAGACACAAGTATCCAGGTATCCTCTCTCAGTGGAATCACATGGATACATTCAATTCTCCCAGCAAGTGTGTGAAAATGTGTGCCAAACACTGTCAACCGGGGAAGCTCACCTGAGCCTTAGAGTTCAAGGTGCTTAGTGGGGGCAGTAACATAGGCATGTGGTACTTGCTTGCGTGACTGACCTCAGCTACTTAGACTCCAGCCCCTCACAAAGCACAAGTGTTTATCATAAATCACATTGTTTACATAAATTAGATGATCAAACTGTTACCTCAAGGACTAGGGACTTATGCATACAAAAACACTTACCAGGCAAAATATTCCAAAAACTCAGAGCTCATCTCCCAAGAACTGATCAAGGGTCAGTCCTGAAGACAAGCTTTTCTTCTGAATTTGCAGAATTTGAGCAACCCTGGCCTTCTAAGTTAACCCTTTCTTGTTCACATGGCAGATTGTTAATAGTTCTATAAAATCTATCTCCTTTTCTTATATGGTAATAATTTTATCTGAGCACATAGCAAAACAGTTAGAAACTACATCTTCCATCCTTCATTGCAGCTACTCATGACCATGTGATTAAGTTCTCTACAATAGGTTTTATGTAAATCCCACCCTACTGCCTAAAGGAGATTGCTTCCCTGGGGCTTTCTTTGTTTACTCATTCCTGTGTGAACAGATGATGGGTCAAAAACCCAGCTTCAACCTATGACCCAGAAATTCTGTAACATATTAAATAGCATATCACAAGAAATTCTCACACCTGTCCATAAGGGGACATACACAAAGATGTTCATCAAGCATTGTTTGAGGCAGCAGCAAACTGGAAGCAATCTAGTGTCTGTCACTGGAAGAACAAATAAGCCAAATATGGTAGATTCACACCAATTAGGGTGATACTCAAAATATGTAACACATTTCATAACACCAGCCCCAGCCAGTCAAAATGAGTATCAGCCTCAGCAGTAAAGCAGTGTCCTAGAGACCTCCCACTTCCACACCCCCCCAAAAAAGAGGGCTCCATGTTAACCCTGTAGATGCTGGATTGTGGACAGATCCAAAGATCTAGTGAAGGAGCCCTCAGGAAACCCTAAGTAGAGACTATTTAACAATCCACATAAAGTCATTTCTATATTTTAATAACTTTTATGAAGATACACACATATGTCTAAAAAACAGCTACACGGAGTACTAGGCATTGGTTAGAATAAGTAAACTACAGAGTCACGTTGCAACATAGATAAAAAATAAGAAATAAAATTAGATGCATAGAAGAAAACCATTTAAATTAAATATATTTGCACCAACAGTACTCATTTTATAAGAACACATAAACAAAAGACACAATTTATTTGCACTTATTACATGAGCAGAGGAAAATGGCAAAAGGAATGGGGACGAAGGGAAAAAAATAAACAAGAGGGGGCTTTTTGTAGATGAATGATGATAATATCCAAAATATTCCATTTACAACTAAACTTTCTCTGAGTCCAACAAATGCAGTCAGCCCCTCTCTACAAATTTCCTTGTGTTAATGAACTTATGCAAAAGAAAATAACTGGATCAAAAGAAAACTTCTGCCTAGATAACTTGTTTCTACCAAAAGCAAAAATTGTTTTTAAAACTTAGTTCATAGGACAGAGACAACTTATCAAGGAATTGATAATATTCTTGATTATTAAGAATCCCATCCCATCTTCTTTGTGGGACGAGTTTTAATGAAGATGGGATGGGATGAGTTTTAAATGATAGGTAAGATTTCAACTGAAGAACACAGGATTTCTGACAAAGAAAAGAACAAACAAAAAAAGCATATGGGTGGAAAGCCTGAGGTGATGGGAAGTGGGAATAAAATGAGAAAGCAAATGGGATGCACGAAAAAGAATAGTGAGAAATATAACTGTGAAAATAGGTTTCAAACCTTCCAGAATTAGAAGGGTTATGGATGCTAGGTAAAGAATTCTGAAGAAAATGAGAAGCAATTGAATTTTGTAGTTGTTGTTATTGTTATTAGCATGAGTATTACTTACGTATGGGGGGGGGGGGCTGTGCTTTAGAAGAATTAATCCTGCAGCTTTGTTTAGAATAGCTCAAAGGGAGGGGTTCTAAAGCGGAAAAAAACAGTTTGAAGAGGTAGGATTTCAGAATCAGTCACCCCAAAATGTGTCACTTTTGCATACAGATCAGTTTGAACTGAAAACAATAAAAGCCCAAAAGACTCAGGAAGAAACTTTGACCTTCTCCCAACTGTCTAAAAGAATTTAGATAGAGAACCTACTCTAGGAAGAGAGCTATCACCATAGATAAATACAGTATAATATTAACTAGAATAGTGGACAGAAAGAAATTAAGCAAAGCCTATTGGTTAAAATTCCTTTCTGTGTCCCATTGTTTCTGTATGGCCCAGCAAACATTTGTTTACCAAATATGAACTCCTTTTCATCTTCCTGTGATTTGCTTTCCTTCCCTTTGAAATCCCAGCCCACACCCCTTTCTTCTTAGTTTGGGATGACATATATATCTCATTTTGCCTGTCTTTGGAATCTCACTTTTATGGGATTCCCATATGTACAAAATTAAATTTGATTTTCTCCTGTTAATCTTTTTCATATCAATTTGATTCTTAGACCAACCAGAAGCTTGAAGGATACAGTAAAATTTTTCCTCCCCAGCAAAGACAATTACAATAATTCAGACACGAGATCATGAAAATTTCCTCCTGGACAGCACGATCAGAAAGAAGACAGACATGGGGGCGGGGGGTAGAATTGACTATGTGACTGGTTGGAAGAGAATTTTGAAGGTAAAGGAGTTGAAAGGACTCAGTTTTGATGTTTGAAAGATAGAAACTATTGTTTTTCCCAGAAATAAGAGATGGGGAACCACAATTATTATAGTAAAGGAAAAAAGAGAAAGAGAAAGGATATTAATTTTAGGTGTTTAAAAACCCTTAAGGGAAAGAATTTTTGATATGCAAAATGTGAGCATATTTCTAGGCCAAGTAAGAGGGAATGATTAAAGATGAAAATTCAAGACGGCAATATTTTAACATAAGGTCCTAAAGGAAAACCAAAAGAAAATCATGACCTTGGTAAGTAGTAAGGAAATGTCTTCCAGCCTGGCTAGATGAATATATAAAGAATTATATTTGTTCTTTTGTTATGGAAATGTCTCTGGTACCTTAAAAATTTTTTGTCTCCTTGCAACCTAGAAACAAGGTCACAGCCTAAACCTGCCATTATTTTCAAATAGTGAATTGTTAGAATGCTGAGGTGATTTCAAGGAGGACTGAGGCAGGACTACTGCCCAGTCTTGATGGTTTGGTTATGCATTATGTGTGTACAAATCTAAGAGGAAGGTCTACAGACACTCCTACCTTGTTGAATGGCTATGCACTTTGATTTGGGAGGGAATCATGTACTCCCTCTAAGCAATAATTATTTCTAGCATAATTTGAATTTGGATAACAAAGTAAATTCTATCATCTTTTAACTGTTATTTACTCACTAAGAAACCTGAAATAGTTTTCCCCAATTTCACTGATAAACAACAACAGTACAATAATGGATATGCGGATATTATAAGTGAGAAATGAAATGAGATTTGCCATTCTAATCCAGAAGCATTTTTCACTTGAAAACAAATAAATTATTTGACATAGCTGGGGGATACATTTCAGAGAGTATAACTAGTACAACATGAAGATTTGCAACCATGATTCTAAAACTCATTAAATCTTTTATTTCTCTCAGGTACAAAAGTGATTTTATAATAAAAAACCATATTTCCCAAAGTGTTTAGAGATTTTAGAAGGTAATTTATGCAAAAACTATTTTCAAAGGGAATTTTTTGCAAACAAAGTCATAAATTGATTATTTTAAGTCCCTCTCCATTCCCTCCTATTGGGCACATATAGTGACATCTGAAACACCAATGCGATATATTTTTCATTTTGTTCATTTTCACCTTGATGCTGTACTCCTCAGGAGTAAGTGATGAAGACTGTGAAGAGTAATGTGTTAAAGTTCCCATGATCACCTACAATCATTTGAAAATTTATTCTACTGAACAATTATTTCTTTCCTTCAAATTACCTCAAGGCCATAATTCTGAGCCAAGTATGTATTGAGCATGTGTTATTTGCCAGACATTGTGCTGTGTTAATTAATTATAGTCCTGTAGGTTTGGAATTATAATGATTACATGATATGGGGATAGGAGTTATCAACTTATTTTCATACTTCACAGATATTTTTTCTATCTCTATTCTACTCTGTAGGCTAAATTTCCATACCACTTTCCCCACAATTCAAATTCATCTTTCATATAACAGTAATATTTCCAAAACATAAATTTGATGATTTTTTTTCATGGCTTAAAATTCATCAGTAACTCTTTTTATCATATGGATTAAAGTCAAAACTCTTGATTTGCTTTCCAGGTTTATTTTTCACTCTTTCCACCTCCTTCTTCATCTTTTTCGTCTGGCCTTCCCTCTTCTTCTTCCTTCCACTCCCTTCCCCTCTTCCTCCCCGCTGCCTCCTCCTCCTTCACCTTCTTCTTCAACTTCTTCTTCCTTTTAAAACAAGGAGTTCCTCCTAGATTTTACAGTGTCCAGAGCAGTCAACGCTCTTCCATGTCTCCATATCTTTTCTAACAGTCTCCTCTATCCAAGATTTTTTCCTTACCCCCATCTGTATCCCTGACTAGCACTACCTAATAACCCTCATCCTACCCTATACCTTACCTTCGGCTGGACTGGCAAAGATATATCTTCCTGTGAAGACTCATTTCAAGAATTTATCTCATAAAAACTTTCTTCTCAGGAAACTCCTACCACACTTCCAACCATTACCACTTGTATTCTGATATAATTATTATTTACCTTTACTTTCTTTATTTCTCTAATCAGATCTGTCTTATGGAATCTCTGAAATTCAATCACACTTGTCTTTTAGACTGTAATATCTTTAGAAGAGGGATAATATGAAGAAGACCTGGCTTATTGTAAGTGTTCAATAAATGTTAATTGAAATGAATAAATAAATACTAGATCTATCCTATTTAGAGTAGTCTATTCGTCCTAGGGACTAAATTTTTAACTTTGAAAGTAGAATAAATTTCCCTTTGATTTTTTTCCCCACTTTAAGAGATCTAGAGTGGTGATGTATTTATCACATAAAAAGATGCTATGGAAAGAGCAGTAAAATTCAGTGATTTGGAGTTGAAGTTCTGCAGTCTTATAAAACTGGATTTGACTCCTAGCTCAATGGTTTTCTGCCCATATAACATTGGGTATATTTTTAAACTCTTGAAGATTTTGTTTCCCCATCTCTTAAATAGGGATAATAAAAGCACCACTTTCACAAGGTTGCTGAAGGTTGAATGAAGATGAAGGTTGAGTAAGATGATGCATCTAAAGGCTGGCTACAGAAACTTGAACAGAGAAAGTACTAGTCAGTTTTAGCTATAGTTACATATTATCACTACTACCAGAGATACTAAAAATGGAATCCAATTTTAACTATCCAGCTCCAGCCTATTCTTCTGGTTAATTCATGCATTGCAAGCTGTGGTCTTCTCCTTTTTCTTCAACCTTAGTCACTTAACATAGGGACTTTCAGTGTCCAGAATACTTTCATGAGAGGCTATGTGATGAGAGCACAGCCACAACCATTGTGCTATGGACAAGGGACAAAGCCTTTTAAGCAATCTTGTTAAAAATATTAGTAATCCTGGAACCTTAGTCACCATACTGATAAAGTGTATTCCATGACACTTTTCTGGAATATAGGATAAATGACTGGATGGATGCATAGCTCTGCTTTACTTTTTCTGAGTTAACTTTCTACTTGTGACACTCTGGAGGCTTTTGAATTTTTATTAAGGTGATAATGATTCTATGTTTTTAAAAAGGATGTGGTCTTGGGGCGCCTGGGTGGCACAGTCATTGAGCATCTGCCTTCGACTCAGGGCGTGATCCCGGTGTTCTGGGATCGAGCCCCACATCAGGCTCCTCTGCTGGGAGCCTGCTTCTTCCTCTCCCGCTCCCCTGCTTGTGTTCCCTCTCTCGCTGGCTGTCTCTTTCTGTCAAATAAATTAATAAAATCTTTTAAAAAAATTAAAATAAAAAAAAAATAAATAAAAAGGATGTGGTCTTTATAAATCATATTTCATGACTTATTTCTGTTTTCTCTACTTCTCTTCCTCTGCATTGACTCTAAAGTCCATTTGTACACCTTACCATAACTGACCCACTCCCAAATAACCCCCATACAAAAATATATACCCCTAATAATTGAGGAGAAAAGTGGATTCACTTTTTGCTTTATTTCACGCACTTAAAAATACCTTTACATTAGATAATAGAGTTGATGATAATTATTTTTTAATCAAAAGATATTCAATTTCAAAATAGATTTTCCATGAAAATTAAGAAAAGCCAAAGGGTAATTAGAATTTCTTATTGCATTTCTATTACAGACTATTTCTGTCTTCATGTACCTGGATGTGATGCTCTTTAAGATCTGTTCGTTTATAGAAAAGTAATGAAAGTAATAAATAAAAATAGTCAAAGTAATAAATTTAAGAGTAAAAATCTAATATATGCCAACTGAATGTCTAAATTGTGACTTAGTGAGGCTCAAAATTCCCCCCAAATTTCATGTTTAGTAGCACTACAAAGGAAATTATAGTCTAAAGCTGACAAGTGTACTGTTGATACATTTTTTTAACTTAATAATTCAATATACCAGAGTGCTTTAAGAGATTAATCATTTCTACTTAATTTTATATGTGTAATTTCTTTTTTTATGACTGTGTTCAATTATTGTGTGGCAGCAATAAATATACTTTGGCTCAAAAGACCATCAAAAAGTTGCCAAAATTGGATGCTTTTAATATGAACAATTGCATTTTCTCATCCTCTTCCTGAATACTAAGCTATAAAACTTGAAAATGTTATTATAGGATATAAAAGAATTCTCGTAACTTCAGTGAATGTAGAGAGCAGAACAGGGCCTTATTCATAATATACGTTCAACAAAAGTGTATTAAATTGGATCTAAGTTTTCAAATATTTTGTTTTGAATAAAAATAACTAAATCATACGTGAATTAACTCTTTATGCTGAATTCTAAAAACACAATTCCAGATGAGTTATTCACCTTGAAAATTCTCTACTGTAAGTATATTTACCTCATCCGCATACTAGGGGCAAAACCAACAGATACACAGTAGTTGCCCCTTATCTATAGGAGATATGTTTCAAGACACCCAGTAGATGTACTAAGGTAAAGAATGTAGGCATTGTGTTATAGCATGAGGCTACTACTGACCTTCTGGCCATATGCCTACAGTTGACTGCTGGTAACTGAGTCTATGAAAAGAGAAACCAGATAATGGGGGGACTACTGTATTCAAGTTCCTTTTTGTCTCCTGATAAAAAGGCATGAGAGGACTTTCGAACCACAGTAGTGTGCTAGAAAATTCTACTTTCCTTAGGAACTATGTAGATAACAGATATATCTCTGTCCCCAAGAAACAATACAAACTTAGTAACAAACCAGAAGAGAATAGATGGAGACTGAAGTGGACCTTCATGGTGCCAACTTATTTTAAGTCCAATTTTCTGCATTCCCAGGATCCCTTATACCTAAGGCATAACCATGTGGCCTAAATTTTGCCAATCAAATGTACCATATGGAGTTGGGTTTGTAATTTAGCAGTGAAAGACAGTTATAGTTTGTATAACCCATACATTAAAATGTGTAAGATTAATCACTTAAATTACAAAAAAAACTTTTGAAATCATGGCAAATAAATACCTTAAGCAAATGACAAAATGGATTAAAGTGTGCAATATATATGATAAATAAAACACTAATTTTTAATATTCAAAAGCTCACATTAATAAGACGAAAAGATAATATAAACAGATAATAGCCCTCTCCCACCCCCAAGTAAAAATGAAATTTTGAAAAGCCAATAAGCTCAGGGGAAAATGCTCAGCCTCATTCATACATAAAGAAAGTGAAATCAAAATAACGAGATACTATTTTTCATCTGTCACATTAGTAAAGATGTTAAAGTTTGATGATACCGAGTACAGACCAAGATATGGGAAGCAAGGGGCTTTCATTCACTATTGATAACAACGTAAATTAGCATGGCCTTTGGAGAGGAAATTTGGCAATATCTATCACAAACTTAAGCATATGTCAAAGCCATATCACCATTCCAATCCATTCACCAATCCACCACCAGCCATTCACCAATTCCAAGAATTTACCCAAAGATAATCTTGCAAAATTTCATGAAAATATCTAAAAGGATATTCACCACAAGATTACTTTCCATTAGCCAAAAAAAAGAAAAGAAAAAGAAAAATCTAAATTTTTAAAGTATGAAAGCAGTTCTTAAAATAATGGTAATCCATGGAAAAGAACAGCCTGAAATCATTACGAAGAATGAATGTGATTTACAATTAGCATAAGAGATATTTCCAGGATTAAATATTAAACGAAAGGAAGCATAGTGCACATACAGCATTGTCTCTTTGGCAAGCGTTTTAAAGGATATTCACTAGCTGGTTGCCTCTGGTGACAGACTGTACTTTAAGTTTTCAACCATACCTTGTATCACAGTTACTCTTCTGACACGTGACTTTGCCACACCACTATCAAGAGGTGGAGTCTAAACACCATAGCCCCCTCCTTGAATCTGTACTCCTTAAGTGATTTGCTGTTGAACAATACTGCAGTGTAACTGTGACTTCTGAGGCGCTGTCAGGAAAGACCATAAAACTTCCACCTGTCTCTAGCTATACTTGCTCTCCTATGACCCCTGTTCTGATGCTCTATCTCATTCTCTCTCTCTCAGTCTCACACACACACCAGAAAATCATACGCTGCAGAAAGAAAATGTGACACCCAAGAACACAGCCAAGGCTATAAAGATGACTTTTCAGACATCTCTCCAGGAGCACAAAAACACAGGATTTTAAGCAGCAAAATTGAGGCTTGTTTGCTCTGGAAGACACCACTGGATTAGAAATTTTTCATCAAATCTGGACCCAGAAGGAGAACTAAAGTTCACCAAGGAAGTGCACACCAAAACAACCAAAGGAATTCTCCAGAAACCAGAGGTGACCAATGCGGACTCCCCTCCAGGGGATGTAAGACCGGCCTCCGAAGACAGGGGTTCCAGTGGGCCTGCCTGGTCTCCCCTGGCTGGCCTGGATCCCTCAAGCTTTCCCCAGACTCTGGGGAGTCTTGAAATCCAAGCGGCATCTCCAGGCGAATGTCTTGCAGCCCTGAGCAAGGCTTGGAGGAAAATACTCATTCATATTCCTTAGAAAAGCATTACATCCACCTCCTTAATCCTATTAGACCTTACCGGGGTTGGAGCCCCAAGAAAGAACAGAGGACCCTGACAGGGCTGCTCCTGGAAGCTCACACCAGGTCTCTGTTTCTTAGGCCGGGGCCACTGAGGCCGCGCGCCTACCGGTGCTCTCCCTGATCCAGCGAGCGCAGACCTGCCCTGAGGACGCTTCTGGCCCTGGAACACCGCCCAGGCGGGCCCTCTGAAGGATGGGAGGGGCCACGTCTCCAAGTCCTCAGAAGAAAGAAGCCAACAGCCAAATGGCCACCTCTTCGAGGAGCAGGCCATAAGGCTAGAATTTGACTGCTTTGACCTCGCCGCCAGCAAAGAGCCACCCCCATCATGAAAACTGCAAAAGAGACCCTGCCTCAATCCACTGCCTCGAGGAAACGAGACGGCAGGCGAGAGAGGAAAAGGCCCCCTGAGGAGGCGGGCTAGGGTCCCGTTTCCGCTCCCCGGGGGATCTTACAAAACTGCAGTGGGACAAGCTGGATGACCCACACTTTAACCTGTCAGGAGGTGGTGGAGAAGGCAGGCCCCAAGGACGCCCCTAGTGCGGGCCAACCAGGCCTACGGTTGAGCAAACAGTGTGGTGACTGGAGCGGAAGAAGACTCACCTCCCAGCAAGTCGGTGCTTTCAGCCTCAGCGGATGGTACTTCCAGGGTGCAGACTGCTCTAGGGCCTCGGCAGCCACGGGCGAGGAGGGACCGCCAGTCTTCCCGCGCTGGGGCTCCCACCAGCCTTCCCGCCGAGAGCCGCACGCTGCGCGGGCTCAGCCGATGCCCCGCCTCCTCAGCAGGGGTCAGCGCTTGCCGCGCTGGGAAGGGATCAGCGCTTGCGGGGAACCCGCTGAGGTTCTAGGCACTAAGGCTGAGGTAGATAAACTGGAGCAGTTTGGGACTTCCTTGTTTAAAGAGTCGCCTTTGAAGAAACAGTCTTTATACCTCAAGGTCGACCCGCTCCCGAAGGACAGCCCTTAGAGACAGGCGTCGGTGGTGCCTGAGACAAGTAGCGCGCACCATGCGGTCGCACCTTTCTCAAGAACTTTCCTGAGGCAAAGCTGGTGGAATTTGATTACTTACAAGTTTCAAATCTTCCCGTGTGTCCTCCAACCCGTGTGTTCTCAGGCCTGGGAGTTTGGTGCTGCCCATGGTACCCATCGTGAACGAGCTGAAGTACAGCCAGAGGACCTGGACACAGCAGTGGAAGCGACACAAAAGGAGTACCCATTTCTGAAAAGCAAGTGTGAGGAGCTGCGCCTGAAGAACTTGAAGATGGCGGACAACACTGATGGGCTTGAGGGGATCCTGCACCAGGCATTAGAAGCGGCACAAAAACAAGGAATTTGCTAAAGCCGAAATCCAAAAGATTCTTCTTTTTCTTTCTTTTTTTTTTTCTTTTTTTTTAAACCATTCAACCCGTACTTTACTTGGTGGTTTCTCATGAAAGATACATTTAAATGTGGTAAAGCGTGTGTGTTTCAGTTCGGGTGTCTGTACAAATCTGACTGGAAGGACCGTAAGGCTGTTACAGAAGCCTCTGCCGTGGTCTTGCAAAGACCCTCCCCTCGCATTCGGGAGATAGTTTCAGTCTCCAAATACTGCTGAGGTCATTCCTATGCCGAGTAAAACTTGTACCGCCTCTTTACCAAAGAAAATAGTCCTTCAATTTGAGCATTCGGAAACATGTCCAGAACAGCAAAAAACTTAAGGTAAACTTATTTTTTTTTTAAAGATTTTATTTATTTATTTGACCGAGATAGAGACAGCCAGCGAGAGAGGGAACACAAGCAGGGGGAGTGGGAGAGGAAGAAGCGGGCTCATAATGGAGGAGCCTGATGTGGGGCTCGATCCCACAATGCTGGGATTACGCCCTGAGCGGAAGGCAGACGGTTAACCGCTGTGCCACCCAGGCGCCCCTAAGGTAAACTTATTTTTAAACAGTATGTTAGTTACTTTTTTTTTTGACAAATCAATACCTCTATTTTTAATTCTTTTTTTTTCCCATTCCCAACTGCCTTTATTTGCTTACTGAAGTATAACTGACGTGACATTAGTTTCAGATGTATGTAATAGTTCAATATTCATATATATTGTAAAATGATCACCACCGTAAATACAGCTAACAACCATCACCATACACAGTTAATTTTTTTTCTCGTGATGAGAACTTTCTAGATCCACTCTCCTAGATAATTTCAAATATGCAGTGCAGTACTATAGTCACCATGCTGTACATTATATCCCCATTATTTATTTCGTAAGTGGAAATTTGTACCTTTGGACCACGTTCACTCATTTCAGCCACCCACGTGCCCCTCTCTCAGGCAACCACCCATCTTTTCTCTATATCCATGAGCTCAGAGGTTATTTTTAGATTATATATAAAAATGAGATCATATGGTATTTATCTTTTTTCTGTCTGAATTATTTCATTTAGCATAATACCCTCATGTCCATCCATATTGTTGTGGATGGCAATATTTCATTATTTTCTATGGCTGAATAATATTCCATTACATATATATAAACGCATTTTCTTTATCCATTCATCAAAGGACATTTTAGGTCGTTTTCATGCCACAGCTATTGTAAATAATGCTGCAGTGAACATAGGAGTACATATATGTTTTCAAATTAGTGTTTCTGTTTTTGTCAGATAAATACCCAGAGTGGAATTGCTGGATTATATGGTAATTCTATTTTTTACTTTTTGAGGAAATCCTATACTATTTTAAATAGTGACTGCTCCAATTTACATTCCCAACAACAGTGCAAAAGTGCTCCCATTTCTCCACACCCTCACCAACACTTGTTATTTGTCTTTTTGGTAATAGCCATTCTAACAGGTGTGAAGTGATCTATGCTGGGGTTTTGATTTGCAGTTTCCTGATGATTAGTGATGTTGAGCATCTTTTCATGTACTGGTGGGTCATTTGTATGTCCCCTTTTGAAAAATGTCTGTTTACCTGCAAATACAGAGAACAAATTGAATGTTGCTAGAGGAGAGGGTGTCAGAGGATGGGTAAAATGGGTGAATGGGATTGGGAGTTATAGGCTTCCAGTTATGGAATGAAGAAGTCATGGGAATAAAAGCCATAGGGAATATAGTCAATGATACTGTAATAGCATTATATGGTGACAGATGGCAGCTACAGTTGTGATGAGCAGAGCATAACATAGAGAAGCTGAATCACTATGGTGTGCACCTTAAACTGATGTAACATTGTGTGTCAAATATACTTTAAAAAATTAAAAGAAGAAGAAAAGAAAAACGTCTATTCAGATACTCTGCCCATTTTTAATTGGATTATTTGGTTATTGTTGTTGTTGTTGACTTGTATGAGTTCTTTATATGTTTTGGATATTAGCCCCTTTTCAATATCTGATTTAAAAATATTTTCTCCTTTTCCATAGATTGCCTTTTCATTTTGTTGATGGTTTCCTTTGCTGCACAAAGCTTTTTTTAGCTTGATGCAACCCCACTTGTTTATTTGTTTTTTGTTGCCTTTGTTCTTGGTTCAAATCCAAAAAGCGTTGCCAACACTAATGTCAAGGAGCTTACTGCTTATGTTTTCTTCAATGAGATTTAAGGTTTCAGGTCTCATATTCAAGTTTTTAATGCATTTTAAGTTAATGTCTGTGTATGATGCAAAATAGTGGTCTCTTTTCATTCTTTTGCATGTGGCTATCCGGCTTTCCCATCACCATTTATTAAAAAGACTCTTTCCCCATTATATAATCTTGTCTCCTTTGTCACAAATTAATTGACCATATATGTTTGGGTTTGTTCCTGGGTTATCTATTCTGCATTGAATCTGCAGATTGCTTTGGGTAGTATGGGCATTTTAACAATATTTATTCTTCTAATCCATGAGCACAGAATGTCTTTCCATTTATTTGTGTCTTCAATTTCTTTCATCGATGTCTTATAATTTTCAGTTTACTGGTCTTTTCACCACCTTGGTTAAATTTATTGCCAAGTATTTTATTTGTTTTGATGAAATTGTAAATGGAATTGTTTTTTTAATTTTTCTGATAGTTCATTTGTAGTGTCTAGGAATGCTACAAATTTTTGTATGTTGATTTTGAATCTTTCCACTTTACTGAATCCATTTATTAGTTCCAACAATTTTTTTAGTGAAGTCTTTTAGGTCTTCTCTATATTTAATATCATGTCATCTACAAATAGTGACAGTATTTCTTCTTCCTTTCCAATTTGGATGTCTTTTATTTGTTTTTCTTATATAATTGCTCTGGCTAGGAATATAAGTGGTTATACTGAAATAGTATTATGATCAAGAATGGGCATGCTTGTCTTGTTTCTGATCTTAGAGAAAAAGTTTTTAGCTTTTCACGGTTGAATATAATGTTAGCTGGGGGCGCCTGGGTGGCACAGCGGTTGGGCGTCTGCCTTTGGCTCAGGGCGTGATCCCGGCGTTGTGGGATCGAGCCCCACATCAGGCTCTTCCGCTGTGAGCCTGCTTCTTCCTCTCCCATTCCCCCTGCTTGTGTTCACTCTCTCGCTGGCTGTCTCTATCTCTGTAGAGTGAATAAATAAAATCTTTAAAAAAAAAAAAAATAATGTTAGCTGTAAGCTTGTCATAAAAGGCCTTTACTATGCTGAGGTATGTTTTCTCTATTCCCACTTTGTTGAGAGTTTTTATGATAAATGGATTTTGAATTTTGGCAAATGCTTTTTCTGAATCTGTTGAGATAATCATATAATTTTTATCCTTCATTTTGTTAATGTGGTTTAGCACATTAATTGATTTGCAGATGTTGACCTTTCCTTGCATACTTGGAATAAATCCCACTTGATTATGCTCTATGATTCTTTCAATGTATTGTTGAATTTCACTTGCTGGTATTTAGTGGAGGGTTTTTGCAGCTATGTTCATCAGGGATATTGGCCTGTAATTTTCTTTTCTTGTGGAGTCCTTGTCTGGTTTCGTTTCAGGGTAATGCTGGCTTCATAAAATGAGTTTGAAAATTTTCCCTCCTCTTCTATGTTTTGGAAGGGTTTAAGAAGAATTGGTACTAATTCTCCTTTGAATGTTTGGTAGAATTCATCAGTGAAACTGTCAGATCCTAGACTTTTGCTTATTGGGAGGTTTTTGATTACTGATTCAATCTCCTTCCTAGTAATCAGTCTGTTCAGATTTTCTATTTTTTCCATGATTCAGTCCTGGAAGGTTGTATGTTTCTAGGAATTAATCCATTTTCTCTAGGCTGCCCCATGTGTCGCAAGGTAATTGTTCATAGTACTCTTATGATTCTTTGTATTTCTTTGTTTGTTTTTGCAATTTTATTGAGATTTAATTGACATACAATACTGTGTAGTTTTTATTTTTTCATCATGATAAGTGTACTCATAAATCCCTATCACGTATTTCACCATCCCTCCCCAACCTGATTCTTTCTATTTCTGATACGAAATCTAACGTCTCCTCTTTCATATTTGATTTTATTTATTTGGTTCCTCTCTCTCTTTTTTTTCTTGGTGAGTCTAGCTTAAAGTTTATCTATTTTGTTTATCTTTTCAGAGAACTAGGTCTTAGGGCACCTGGGTGGCTCAGCCATTAAGCATCTGCCTTCAGCTCAGGTCATAATCCCAGGGTACTGGGATCAAGCCCCGCATCGGGCTCCCTGCTTCGGCGGGAAGCCTGCTTCTCCCTTTCACACTCCCTTTGCTTGTGTTCCCTCTCTCACTGTCTCTCTCTGTCAAATAAATAAACAAAATCTTTAAAAAAAAAGAAGAACTAGGTCTTAGTTTCACTGATCTTTTCTGTTGTTTTGTTTTTTAAAGCCTCTATTGCATTTATTTCCACTCTGATATTTGTTATTTCCTTTTACTAACTTAGGGTTTACCTGTTATTTTTTTATAGTACCTCAGTACTATATCATTGTGGGTTCAGTTCCCAAAAAAGCAAATATCATGCTAAAGTAAGTCAGATGAATAATTTGTTTCCCAGTGTATATAAAATTTATGTTTACACTATACTGTAGACTATTAAGTAAGCAATATAATTATGTGTAAACACAATATTGTACATGCCTTAATTAAAAAACATTTTATTGCTAAAAATGCTAACCATCATCTAAGCTTTCAGTGAGTCATGATCTTTTTGCTGGTGGAGGGTCTTGCCCAGATGTTCATGGCTGCTGACTGATGGGGGTGCTGGTTGCTGAAGGTTGGATGACTTAAAATAAGACAACACTGAAGTTTGCCACATTGCATTAGCTCTTAACAAGTCAGACTTCCCTTTGAAGCTTTGAAGCCAGCCATTGACTTCTCCTCTCTAGCTATAAAAGTCCTAGCTGGTATCTTCTTCCAATATATGGCTATTTCATCTACAATTGAAAATCTGTTGTTTGGAGTAGCTGCCTTCATTAGTTATCTTAGCTGGATCTTCTTGATAACTTGACACAGCTTCTACATCAATACTTGCTGCTTCACCTTGCTCTTTTATGTTATGGAGCTGACTTCTTTCCTTAAACCTCACAAACCAACTTCCATTGGCCTCACACTTTTTTTCTATAGCTTCCTCACCTCTCTTCAGCCTTCTTAAAATTGAATAGAGTTAGGGCCCTGCTCTGGACTAAGCTGTAGTTTAAGGAAATGTTGTGGTTGTTTTGATCTTCTAACCAGACCACTCAAACTTTCTCCATATCAGTGATAAGGCTGTTTTGCTTTCTCATCGTTCATGTGTTCACTGGAGTAGCATTTTTAATTTCCTTCAAGAACTTTTCCTTTGCATTTACAGCTTGGCTAACTGACCCAGGAGGTCTAGCTTTCAGCCTTTCTTGGCTTTCAACATGCCTTTCTCGCTAAGTTTAATTATTCTTAGCTTTTAATTTCAAGTGAGAAACATGTGACTCTCCCTTTCATTTGAACACTTAGAGGCTATTGTAGGTTTATAAACTGGCCTAATTCCAGTATTGTTGTGTCACATGGAATAGGGAGGGCAAGAGATGGGGAAACAGCCAGATGGTGGAGCAATCAGAACAGACACAACATTTATCATGTTTGCTGTGTTATATGGGCACGGTTCATAACACCACAAAACAATTACAGTAGTAACACCAAAGATCACTGATATGATTACCATGACAAATATAATAATAATGAAAAAGTTTGAAATATTGTGAGAATTACCAAAACGTGACACAGAGACACAAAGTGAGCAAATGCTGTTAGCAAAATGCTACTGCTTGACACCAGGTTGCCAGAAAACTTCAATTTGTTAAAAACATAATATCTGCAAAGCACAATGAAGTAAAGCACAATAGAACAAGGTATACCTGATGACAATGTATGGAGAACCACTGTCCACCTACATGTACTTTTTATAAAGCTTTCTTAAAGTAGATTTGCATTAATTATGCTTCAAACGCTTCAAATAAAAGGGTTCTAAAACAGAAACCATAGCAGTTCATTGGAAAAGTATTACAGAAGGTACAATACAGCAAATAAAAATTACGTTATAATAATTATTGAACTTTAGGAATAATCTGAAATGGTCTGCTGCTTTGGTATATTTAACATATATGTATATATATATACAGTCTGATATTCATTGTGCATTTTAAATGTTTTCTGCCATTGCTTTCTTTTTGTTTTTTTATTTATACTGTGATGCATTTGATGTGTTTGTTTCCGGTCATTGCTAGGTTATCCAGATAAATTTTGAAGAATTTGATCTGGAGATTGGCTATGATACCTTGACAATTGGTGATGGGGTGAAGTTGCAGACTCCAGGACAGTGCTCCAAATGTAAGTTCTTAGTGTTTCATTCTTGACTTCACCTCTCAGGTCTTTATGAAATTTAACCCTTTTTCTTCCATCAGTTCCTCCCACTACCACCAATAGAAGTATACAAACTTAGTTATCAGCTTACATATAGTATATTTATCAGTCCTTCCTCAACGAGGCTTAAGGTATTTGATCCAAACACAATTTCTTAGAATCCATTGCCAGGTAGGAGCCCACTGGAAATGGAAGCCTAGAGTGAAATTGCAGAGTGCTTGATTGGGTGTTGTTTTGGAAAACACTTTTGCCCCCACAGAATTAAAGGTACGCTGAAAAGGGGTACCTGGCTGGCTCAGTTGGTAGAGCATGAGACTCTTATTCGCCATGTTGGGTGTAGAGATGACTTAAAAATAAAATCTTTAAAAGAAAAAAGAAAAAAGGTAGACTGGAAATGCAAGTATAAATTTGATCCTAGAGACTCTGATACTGGTGGTGGGGGCTACTTACTCACTGGCAGCAAAATCATACCTAGCCATCAAGAACTGAAGTTGGGAGTTTATCAGTGGTTTGACATTTGACATAGTTAGCAATGAACCGCTCTCAGAGCTGAGGTAATTAAAATATACTAAATATGGTTCTTAATGCAAACTAAAAGAGTGAACGTATTTGAAAAAAGGAAAATGTTAAGAACTTATTTACTGCCCAGTTCTTGGACTATTCATTCCAATAATCTGTATATGATAGTGGCATGAACAGATGTTACAGGGGGGCTATATTGTTTTCTCTGCTGTGTACCTCAAAAACTTAGAGTATGGTTTCTCTCAGAATTCCCTTCATAACTGTTGATGTGCAATTCAGGCTCTGTCAACCTGATTTTTGCATCACAGTTCCTGGTCCACTTTGTTAAAATGTAGAATTCTGGACCCCCTAAGAGACTTATTGAATCAGTATTTCTGGGCTTTGGAACCAAAAATCCACACATTTTTTATCTTTCTCTAATTTGATACAAATACCTAAAAATAGAGGAATTTTGATAATATTTGAATATTTTTCCACATTCCTTGACATTATACAATATATGAAAGATATTTACCCACTGGGATAAAGGATTGGGGAACAGAGTCAAAATCCATTAAATCAATTTTTTAAACTTATGGTTGACATACAATATTATATTAGATTCAGGTGTACAACATAGTAATTCAGTAATTCAATATATTACAAAGTGCTCACCAGGATAAATGTGGTTACCATCTGTCACTTGTTTATACCACCCACTGCACTCCCTACACTGGCAACTACCAGCTTGCTCTTTATCTTTGTGAGTCTGTTTCTGTTGTGTTTCATACATTTGCTTTGTTTTTTAGTTTTCATGTATAAGTAAAATCATATGGTATTTGTCTTATTTAGTCTGATTTATTTCATTTAGCATAATGCCCTCTGGGTTCACCCATGTTATTGTGAATAGCAAGATTTCATTCTTTTTTATGGCTGAGTAGTATTCCATTGTATATATACTACATTTCCTTTATCCATGGAGAACCTATGCCCTCTCTAAAGGGAGCAGAAGATAGTTCCAGGCAATTTTTGCTATGTGATAATCCAGGCCTAGGGTTGCCAGTTTGTCAAAAGAAACCACAAATTCAGATTTTTAATATGTAATTTTCAGTTATTTTAAACACTTCCCTAAAACAAGTAAAAAAAATCTGATCAAATTAGCTCTGTGGCTTGCAATTTTTAATACAATATTACAATATAATGAATTCCAAACAATCAGGTATAAAACCACAGGGAAGTCTAGGAGGAACTATAGATTAGTTTGGAAGCTATTAGTCCAGTATAGTGAAATATCTACTGGCTCATCATCCAGATAAAAATGATGAGCTTTTTTAGCGAGAGGAGGTGTTAAAAATGAAGTCACAAAACAATTTGAGTTACGTAACCAAACATGTAGAGCATGTAAAATACTAGCCCTTTTTATCCACCATACCTTAAGAAGCACAGAATGGAATTGTAGTTGGCTCAGAGATAGACAACTAGTTGTGGTTGAGCAATGATAATCCATGTTGCAGGGGGTGGAGAGAGGTTGAAATTGAAGTCAAGTGTGCATTAAAATAAGAAAGAAGAACAGGTTTGGAGGAGTTGTTATAGTTTTTGTTTTCATCCTGAAAAAATGAGAACTAAAAGGGAATACTATTGGGGCCTACTATGTATACATAAGGTAATAAATAAATTCCTAGAAAAATGAAATAATAACACACATAAATACAATCCCATTGTTTTTTCATTATAAAATTAACCAAACAAAATTTCTCTTTCAAATTGCCATAGAATTTTGAAAGACTTACTCCAGTTTCTATACTTAATCACATTGGAGGCTGGAAACTAGTCTAGAATCTCAAAGCATTAAGTGGGGTAGGATGCAGGTGCCAGCCAGGCACATCTCTGGGCAAGAGCTGAGCTACAGAAAAGTCAGAGGAGGACCTCTACAGGAAAGAGAGCAGGAAAGGGCCCTATCTTGCCCAGGTTTAAAAACAATATTATATAAGTGGCATGGTAAATTACCAAAAAAATTATTTTTAAAAACCCATTCGAAGGGAATTTATTCTTATTTATTTTTTTAGTTTTAATTGCAGTATAATTAACATATAATTTATGTTAGTTTCAGGTATACAATATAGTGATTCAACAATTCTATATTTTACTCAGTATTTATCATGGTAAGTGTACTCATAATCCCCTTTACCTGTCTCACCCATCCCCCACAAACCTCCATTCTAGTTACCATCTGTTTGTTCTCTGTATGTAAAAGTCTGGGGGGTTTTTGTTTGTTTGTCTCTTTTATTCTTTGTTCATTTGTTTTGCTTCTTAAATTCCACATATGAGTGAAATCATATATTTGTCTTTCTCTGATTGACTTATTTCACTTAATATTATACTCTCTAGATCCATCCATGTTTTTGCAAATGACAAGATCTCACTCTTTTTGTGGCTCAGTAAAATTCCAGTGTGTGTGTGTGTGTGTGTGTGTGTGTATGTATCACAATCACATCTTCTTTATACATTCATCGGTTGATGGACACGTGTGTTGCTTTCATAATTTGGCTATTGTAAAAACTCCTGCAATAAACATAAGGTTGCATATATCTTTTTTAATTAGTGTTTTTTATATTCTCTGAGTAAATACCCCATAGTGGAATTACTGGATTATATGGTAATTCTATTTGTAAGTTTTTGAGGAACCTCCACATTGTTTTCCACAGTAGCTGAACCAGTTTGCCTTCCCACCAACAGTGCACAATTGTTCCTTTTTCTCCACATTCTCACCAACGTTTCTTGTGCCTTGTGTTTTTTATTTTAACCAGTCTGACAGGTGTGAGGGGATATCTCATTGTGCTTTTGATTTGCATTTCCCTGATGATGATGTTGAGCATCTTTTCATGTGTCTGTTGGCCATCTGTATGTCTTTCTTAGAGAAATCTGTTCGTGTCTGTTCATGTCTTCAGCCACTTTTAAATTGGATTATTTATTTTTTGAGTGTTGAGTTGTATAAGTTCTTTATGAATTTTGGATACTAACCCTTTATTGGATATGTCATTTGCAAATATCTTCTCCTATTCCGTAGGTTGTCTTTTTAGTATGGTTGATTGTTTCCCTCACTGTGACTATGCAGAAGCTTTTTATTTTGATGTAGTCCCAATTGTTTATTTTTGCTTTTGTTTCCCTGTCTCAGGATATATGTCTAGAAAAATGTTGCTGTGGCTAATGTCAGAGATATTACTGTCTGTGCTCTCTTCTAGGACTTTTATGGTTTCAGGTCTCACATTTACGTCTTTCATCCATTTTGAATTTATTTTTGTGTATGGTTTAAGAAAGTGGTCCAGGTACAGCATCTTGCTGTCCTGTTTTCCCCACACCATTTGTTGAAGAGACTGCCCTTTTCCTGTTGCATATTCTTGCCTCCTTTGTCAAAGATTAATTGACCATATAATAGTGGATTTATTTCTGGGTTTTCTATTCTGTTCCATTGAGCTATGTGTCAGTTTTTGTGCCGGAAACATACTGTTTTGATTACTTCAGCTTTGTAGTATATCTTGAAACCCGGGATTGTGATACCTCCAGTTTCGTTCTTCTTTTTCAAGATTGCTTTGGCTATTTGGGGTCTTTTGTGGTTCCATACAAATTTAGGATTGTTTGTCCCAGTTCTATGACAAATGTCGGTATTTTGAAAGGGATTGCATTAAATCTGTAGATTGCTTTGGTAGTATGGACATTTTAACAGTATTTGTTCTCCAATCCATGAGCATGGAATATCTTTCCATTTGGTGTCATCTTCAGTTTATTTCATCAGTGTTTTATAGTTTTCAAAATACAGGTTTTTCACCTCAGTTAATTTTAGTCCAAGGTATTTTATTATTTTGGTGCAATTGCAAATGGGATTGTTTTCTTAATTTCTCTTTCTACTACTTCATTATTAGTTTATAGAAAGAAATGCAACAGATTTCTGTATATTGATTTTGTATACTGTGGCCTTACTGAATTCATTTATCAGTTCTAGTAGTTTTTTGTTGGAATCTTTAGAGTTTTCTGTATATGGTATTATGCTATCTGCAAACAGTGACAGTTATTTCTTCTTCTTACCAATTTGGATGCCTTTTATTTCTTTTTGTTGTCTGATTGCTATAACTAGGACTTACAGTACTATGTTGAATAAAAGTGGTGATAAAGGACATCCTTGTCTTGTTTCTGTCCTTTGAGGAAAAACTCTCAGTTCTTCACTATTGAGTTTGGTGTCCATTGTGGATTTTTCATGTATGTTGAGGTGTGTTGTGATATGTTCCTTCTATTATGTTGAGGTATGTTCACTTTAAACCTACTTTGCTGAGAGTTTTTATCATGAATGGATGTTGTACTTCGTCAAGTGATTTTTCTGCATCTATTGAAATGATCATATGGTTTTATCCTTTCTCTTATTGACGTGATCTATCATGTTGATTGATTTATGATTATTGAATCACCCTTACATCCCAGGACTACATCCCACTTGATTGTGAATGATTTTTTTAATGTATTGTTAGATTCAGGTTGCTAAATTTTGTTGAGGATTTTTGCATCTATGTTCATCAGAGATATTGGCCTGTAGTTCTCTTTTTTTGTGGTGTCCCTATCTGGTTTTGGTATCAGGGTAATGCTGGCCTTATAGAATGAATTTGGAAGTTTGGAATAGTTTGAGAAAAATAAATATTAACTCTTTTTAAAACGTTTGGTGGAATTCACCTGTGGAACCATCTGGTCCTGGACTTTTGTTTGTTGGGAGTTTTTTGATTACTGATCCAATTTGATTGCTAGTAAGTAGTCTGTCAAATTTTCTATTTCTTCCTGATTCAATTTTGGGAACTTATATATTTTAGGAATTTATCCATTTCTTCTAGTTTATCCAGTTTGTTGACATATAATTTTTTTTCATAATATACTGTCATAATCCTTTGTATTTCTCTGGTGTCAGTTCTCATTTGTGATTTTGTTTATTTGAGTCCTCTTTCTCTTTCTAATGAGTCTGGCTAAAGGTTTCTTAATTTTTTTGTGTGTGTTCCAAGAACCAGTTCCTGGTTTCATTGATTTGTTCTATTGTTTTTGGTTTCTATTTCATTTACTTCTGCTCTAATCCTTATTATTTCCTTCTTTCTACTGGCTTTGGGTTTTGTTTCTTCTTCTTTTTCCAGCTTCTTTAAGTACAAGGTTAGGTTGTTTATTTGAGATTTTTCTTGCTTCTTGAGGTAGACCTGTGTTGCTATAAACTTTTCTCTTAGAACAGCTTTTGTTGCATTCCCAAAGATTTTGGACCATTGTGTTTTCATTTTCATTTGTCTCCATGTATTGATTTCCTCTTTGATTTCTTGGTTGATCCATTCATTGTTTAGTAGCATGTTTATTTAACCTCCATATATTTGTGTCCTTTCCAGACTTTCTTCTTGTGGTTGATTCCTGGTATCAATTTTTTTGAAATTATTGAGACATGTTTTGACTTCACATATGATCTGTTCTGGAGAATGTTCCATGCGTACTTGAAAAGAATGTATATTCCACTATATTAGGATGAAATGTTCTGAATGTATCTGTTACATCCGTCTGGTCCAAAGTGTCATTCAAAGACACTCTTTCCCTATTGATTTTCTGTTTAGATGACCCATCCATTGATGTAAGTGGGGTGTTAAGGTCCCTCACAATTATCGTATTACTATCGATTACTTTATGTTTGTTATTAACTTTTATGTAACTGGTCCTCCTGTGTTGGTGCATATATATTTACAATCGTTATATCTTCTTGTTAGAGTGTTCCCTTTATGATTATGTAGTGTCCTTTGTCTCTTGTTACAGTCTGTTTAAAAGTCTATTTTATCCAAAGTAAGCATTGCTACCTTGGCTTTCTTTTCACTTCTATTTGCATGATAAATGCTTTTCCGTACCTTCATTTTCAATAAGCATGTGTCCTTATGTCTGAAATGAGTCTCCGTAAGTAAAATATTAGATGGTCCTTGTTTTTTTTAATCCATCCATCATCCTGTGTCTCTTAATTGGAGCATTTAGTCCATTTACATTCAAAGTAATTATTGATTAGTACATACTTCTTGCCATTTTGCTGATTGTTTTATGGTTGTTTTTGTAGTTTTCTCTGTTCCTTTCTTCTCTTGTTCTCTTCTCTCATGGTTTTCTGGCATTCTTTAGTCATATACTTGGATTCCTTTCTATTTATTTTTTGCATATCTATTACCAGTTTTTGATTTGTGGTTACCTTTAGGTTTATACATAACATCTTATGTATACAGCATTCTATATTAGGTTGATGGTTGCTTAAGTCTGAGCCCATTTTGAAAGCACTAAATTTTTATTCCTCTTCCCCTCAGGTTTTAGGTATATGGTGCCACACTTTAAATCCTTTTATTTTGTGAATCCCTTGCCTGATTTTTATAGATATACTTACTTTACTGCTTTTATGCTTCCTACTTTTCTTATTCCTGCGTATGGTCTTTCCTTTTCACTCAGAGTCCACTTTAGCTGTGCACTTTCTCCATGGGGATGTTTGTTGTACTATCTCTTTAAGAGTGGGGACTCAGTTTCCTAACACTCTCTGGCTCTCCAGAGCCATTTTTAAAGTTCCAGGTGTTAAGCCCCACTGACTGTAAGAACTCAGGAAGTTAGGCCCTCTGGTTTTCAAAGCCAAATGTCATGGGGATTTGTCTTCCCAGTGCAGGTCCCCTGTGCCTAGGAGGCCTGGTGCAGGATCTGCTCCTCTCCCATCTCTATGCATTCCTCCCTCCTGCAGACAGGGAGGGAGTTTGACTCCCAACCATGTCTCTTCCCTTAAAATCCTATCTGTCATGGCCTCTTTTCTATATTTAGCTGTGGAGAGTCTGTTATACAAGTCTTCAGGTCTTCTTTTTTTGTTTATTTACTCTGATGTTGGTGTTATCCTGATATGTCCTTGGGACAGGGTGAGCCTAGGATCCTCCTACTCTGCCATCTTCCCCAGAAGTCCAAAGGGAATTTATTTTAAATAATGCTCAACAAGTAAAACTAGTCTCCATTTAGACATCTTATTTAGCAATCTGTTCATTCATCTGCAAACTCCTTTCTGTGTTTTTCTTGTTTGATCCATGTGCTAGAGAATCATTTTGGGCACCAAAATTATTTTTTTAAATAAATTTATTTTAAAAGATCAAATTTTTGAAAGTCAGGAAACAGTAAAAAATGGAAAATATATTCATTTAACAGAAAGCCATATAATATCATCATATATGAAAGTATTCTATAAGAGGATGAATTCAGCCCATATTAAATTTTATAAGTCCTGATTAATTTAATAAACACAGAGTGTATCATTGTGATAAGTATTTAACCAGGTATGAAACATTCCAATCTATTCTATTTAGGTCATAGGACTGAATTAAGCATTGGAAAAAGATAATGTTTTTGTTTCTCATTTTCTCTCAGTATTTAGATTCTAAAAGGTAAAATCAATTATTATATTCTAGTCCATAAAAAATGTAGTCCATAAAGTCATAGTATATTCAACAGCAAAATAATCCTCTAAAAAAGTATTAATTATAAAAGGTTGTTCAAAAATAACTCACACAGTTTGTTTCCCTGAAGTACAAAGCATATAGTTTTTGCAATTCAGTAATCAAAAATAATTTAAGTGTGCTACATCTCTTTATCTTGACATTTTGGCTCCAGAGAAACACTCATGAAAAAGTTATCAGCAATAAAATTATTAAGTAATAGGCAATGCGCAATAATTGAGTATCACATACAGTACTAAGTTCTCCATGTCGTTTTATCAGATGAAAGTTCCTAAAATAATGTAAATTTAAGCTGTAAACTTAAATTCACCCTCAGAGATTTGTTGCTTCTGCGATTGCTTTCCCATTATCCTTTGTCCATTTGTAGCATTTTCTCTCTCACTCTCATTCTTGTTCATTTTCTCTCCAATGGAGTTATTTGGAGGTCATTTCCCCCCATTTTGAAACAGTATGTTTCATTCCTGGCAACTTTGTGGTGGTGTGGTGACAGGCATCAATAGAGATCAGAATGTGAACTTGACCAGTTGATAATTCAGATAATGGATTTCAGCCATTATGCTATTATCTTTTAAAGGCTGTTACAAGAAATTTAACTTCTCACAGATTCTTTTCTATGTGCTATTTTCACACTTAAGCATAAATTCAACTGCTGTTGGAAATGGATATAATAAATTTGAGAGAACTAACTGTAATGATAGTGCAATTACTGGCATTGAATTCACGTCCAGCCCTCATTTCATCTGCAAAAAGAAGATGTTGATTTGTCCACTCTTGTCATCTTTGTAGCATCAAACTAAGATGATTAGAAATGCACTCTGTCAGGACACCTATGGGGCTCAGTCAGTTGGGCATCTGCCTTTGGCTCAGGTCATGATCCCGGGGTCCTGGGATTGGGTCCCACATAGGGCTCCTTGCTCAGCAGGGAGTCTGCTTCTCCCTCCTCCCCTCACCTCACTCGTGCTCTCTCTCACTCTCTGTCTCTCTCTCAAATAAATAAGCAAAATCTAAGAAAGAAAGAGAAAGAAAGAAAGAAAAAGAAAGAAAGAAAGAAAGAAAGAAAGAAAGAAAGAAAGAAAGAAAGAAAGAAACTCTGTCAAGCATGTGTTCTCTTTTCTTTTCCTGCCTTTCCTCTCATATTTTGTTGTTCCATTATTGGATCCACGGTAACACTGGAAAGAATAAGCAAAAACTTGCAAAATAACACATGAAAAAAGATGTCTTCCATTCCTAAGATACCCCTGGCAATTTTATTAGTATTCATTGATATTGGATGATATTATATTTGAACAAGCAAAAACTGGGGTGCCAGGCAAGGGTATAAACTCCTTTCTGGGAATCACTATTGCTCCAAGCTGTAGCAAGGCAGAGAGAGCAACCAAGGACTCTGTCCACTGGCCTCCATTACCCGAGAACACCTTCTTAGGCCCCTAGCTGAACGGCAAACCAGAAGAAACCTGCCCTCAAGCCAAAGCTCCGTGAGAAACAGATAGGCCTCTTTCATAGAAAGACAGATGCAGTGCCCTGGGGGTTAGTCTACCAAGAACTGTCTCTCCAAGTATTACAGTCTCATAGGATCCAGGATTCCCAAGTTCCTCTGGTCTCTACAGCAGGGTGATTAAGGGGTGTCCTATGGGTGGCAAGCACAAAACCTAAGGCACAAGATGCATGTAAAAGCTCCCCACTGGGAGTTGCTGTTACTCTGGAGCACTGCAGAGGGAGAGCTTGAAGATCATACCCAACAACTAAAATGAACATATAGATGCCACCCACTAGGAGAAAGAAAAAAAATTTTTAATTTAAAAAGAGAAGATGGAGCTTGCCAGCTAGAGCACAAAGATGGCACCTACCAGCTGAAAAGAGGCAGAGGGGAAGCATATAGATGGTGCCCACAGGAACAAAGAGAAAAAAAGAAATGACACCCACTGAGTGAGGCAAAGTGAAAACATAGATGGAGTCAGTAGGCTCCTAGAATGTGTGCTAAATTAGATGCTTGCCCCTCAGGCCAACAATTTAATATTAGCAAATGAGCCTCATTTATGTATGGGCACCTCTTGATCAGCTGCTTCTATGCTGGGCCCTGGGGCAGGTGAGCCCAAGTGCACAAACCCATTAAGAGTCATTTATCAGGTTGTTATAGCTTTGTGGGTACCATGGATGTGAGCCTCAGTGGATTTCAAAGTTAGACGTTTTGGGGTTTCATGTCTCAGGTACAGGGGTGCCCAATGTGGAGTTCAATCTGCTTTGATGTGGAGCTTCTTTCATTTTCCAGATGTATAGGAGTTTCTCAGACAGGTTTTAGGGTTTTTTTCAGAGGAATTTGTTCCATATGTAGCTGCAGATTCAGTGTGTCCATGGGAACAGGTGTTCCCTGGATCCTTCTCCATCATCATTTTGAGCTAGAACCTCTCCAAATCCAAAAGGTACTTAAAGAAAAAGATGAACTGACTGCAGATGTAAACTCCATAGAAAAATTTTTCTCTGACCTCTTTAAGTGGTTTGAGAACAGAAGGAGGTAATCAAAGGCTTCCACATAAAGAATCACTGAAGATGTGTACTGAGGATTAAATAGTAAGAATTGAAAAGGAAGGCCAGAGATACCAAGTGCTAAATAAAGGCCCACACAGAAAAGAAACTCAAGCTGGCAAATGAGGACACCACTCAGTACTGGAGCAAGGCCCAAAATGAGGTTATGGCCTTCCAGGTGAGCCTGAAGAAGAAGCAGATGCACATCTAACTCTCTGAAGAAGACTGAAGAAACCAATGAGCTGACCACAATCTGTGACAACCTCATTTCCTAGATGAGAAGATCTGACATGGAAGTCCCTGATCAGTACCCATCCTCCCTCCTGTTTTTCTGTCTGCCTGACTCTGTTACAAGGGTTCATGTCCTTTCTTCTCTTAACCCCAACTTATTTTTAAACTAGATTGCTTTAAAAAGAAAACTAAATAAAGTTTCCTCTAAGTTAAAGAGAGAGAAAGAGAGGGCACTTCTGTGCAAGTGTTCTGGTCAACAGTCTCAGCTGAGACCTGCCTATGTGACATTCCAGCTCAGGTTCCTGAAACACGAATAGAGAAGTCTCCAGAATATTTCAGTCCCCAGCTTTTCAAATATTCCCAGCTGACACATTAGACAGTATGTAGACAAGCTGTTCTCACAGTGACTTCTCCGCATTCTTCATACACAGAACCAGTGAGCATGATAAAATGATAGTTGTTTTAAACCACAGAATTTTGGAGCAGTTATGCAATAGTAGATAACCAGAATGCTTCCCCAACATCCTTCTCCCATTTTTCATTTTCCAGATGTCCTCAGTTCATTTGGGTTCCATGTCATTTCGGATAACTGAGCTGTCCCCCAGCTCCAAGGGTGAAATATGTGATACAGGGTAATCCAATTGGCAGTGCTATTCCTCTAGCTACAGAGACTAGTTCACACAAGTGCACATGAATTAAGCCAGACTCTAATATTCAGGATGACTATTAAAAGTGTTGGATTTTCTATAATAGGTGTTTTCCTTGTTGACAGTTTGGACTTCCTGGAGTTAATTTGTTTTTTCAATCACGAGGGAAACCAATCTGAAAATAAAGTCAATACATGGAAGAAAAGAGAGTTGAGAACCCCAAAAACTCAGACTTGGTGCCCTGATGACATCATTTTTAATTATACTCTTCCCTTAAATTTGTTCTTCTGGATATTTTTGTTATATACTCTCCCTTTATTATTTAATCAAGTTTTGGTTGGGCTTTCTGTTGCTTGCAACCAAAAGCATTGTAAACCTTCTATGTAAAAACCTAAATTTTTTTCTGAAAAGAGTCATGGTAGTGGCTACCATGGATGAAAGAACTGAGAAGGAGGGAAGCTTTTATTTTTTATCTTATACCTTTTCGTACATTTGAATTATCTAACAATGTGCACCAATTACTTTTTTCCCCCACATCAACAGGAATCATCCAGATGGTGAAATAGGCCTTTTTTTTTGGTTTTGCTCATCATATTTTTCTGTATGATATCCAGCCATTTTCATATGATCCATAAGTTACTCCCTCCTATAACATAAAAAGGTATTGAGTTCTTACTATGCTGGGTAATTTCATATCTATTACCTCTTTTCACGCTCACAAAAAGTCCAGTGTTTAATCCCTACTATCTCCAGGCAGAGTAGGAAAATGAAGCTGAGAGCTATTCAGGAATTTGCCAAAGATGACAAAACAAGTTAAGTGGTAAAATTAGTATTTAGCTAGTGGTAAATCAAGGTCTGCCTAATACCATAGTCAATGCTTATACCTGCCTCACCATCAGTGATTCAAGTGCTTGTCTAACTAATATTTGAATATTCTATCCTAGGATAAACCTGTCAGCCTTTCTTCATGTTGAAAACCATCAAAAATTAGTTATCTCTCTGTTAATTTCACCTACTGAGAAAAGTTTTTTGGGGTTTTTTTGGGTGGTTGTTTTTTTTCTGACTATGCTGAACAACCTAATCCCTCATCTGGGTAGTTTTCTTTTAAATATTTGAAGACAGTTATCATGGCCACCCTTAATAGTTCCCTACATGTCCCACCATATCCATGCTTACCCACAAATATATACATGCACGGCATATATATATATATACACACAAACACACCCAAAACATTCTTTCCCTAATATCTTTAAATTCTATCAGATCATCTATCCTTAAAGCTACCTTTTTCCATTTTCTCACCATTGTGATCCCACTATGTTGTATCCTCTCACCCTTTTAAAACTAAACAAGGCTGAGCACCTGGGTGGCTCAGTCAGTTAAGCGTCTGCCTTTGGCTCAGATCATGATCCTAGGGTCGTGGGATCGAGTCCTGCATTGGGCTCCCTGCTCAGCGGGGAGTCTGCTTCTCCCTCTGCCCCTCCCCTCTGCCTCTGCCCCTCCCACCTGTTTGTGCTCTCTCTGTTGCTCTCTCTCAAATAAATAAATAAAATCTTTAAAAAGAAAGAACTAAATAAAGTCTGCAAAGTGTAAGTGGTTTTCCCAAGGACACAGCGCTACCTATTGATTGAATACAGGAAGTCTGACTACTGGTTTCTTACGGATCAATACCAATATTCCTCATCAGGCACAGTCCACATAGTTCTTATTAATGGTATTTATGTGTATTTTTTCTCACTCAGACAGATAGATACATAGATAAGTAGGCAAACAGATCACTATTTTGATATCCTTTTAATATATTAGCAGCTTTGGATGAAAATCCAACTATAGAAGATTAGGATGAATATTTGAGGCCAGAGACTAAAAACTTAGAATGCTTACCAATGTGATAGAATAAATAACAATTGGGATTTTTTAAGTACCATGACAGACATTTCAAAGAAACAGTGTATCTAAATCAGCCTGTATTTAGTTGTGAGTTGGAAACAATTCCTGGCTAAGAACATATGCCCAGTTTAGAATTATGCATTTCTCTTCCAGAGAGCATTTCACAAGAAAGTTTTAGCATTTCCATCGTCAGAGTCTATGAAAAAAAATGGTATCTGGGAAAATTGCACAGATGCCAATAAAGAGGCAACAACATAAGCCCATATTCAGGCTCTGGCTCTGTGCAGAAAGAGAAATTGTGCATTGGAAAGAGACAGATCATCATATAACATCTACCTTAGCTCTCGCTTGCTCTCAACAATGCACATAATATAGTCCCATAGTACCCACCCTCCAACTTTCACTCCCCTTTCCTTGCAACCCACCTGCTTCCTACACATACCCTTTATAACCCTACAGACACACATCATATATGTATGGGAATTTTACCCACTCATCCACAACCATCTCTATGATCCCTAAATAGAAGTCTTCCTTCTATTTAACAATATAATGGTTATAATTTGCATTGTGTTCACTAAGTGTAATAAGAGAGGATTAACCAATGAAAGGACCAGGTGACCCCTCTTAATTATTTTTGCTTCTTTCTCTAGCCCTCCCTGATACACTGTCTATGGAATGAGGTCACAGGACAATGATATACATAATGCATTCCCTCAGACCATCCTCCTTTAAACAGACTTCCATTAGGAGATTCTGTCTTCCAGCTTTCTTCAGTCATCCGTACACCAGTCTTATTTCCTTATAAAGTCTTAAATCATTTCCTTTCAGTTTTTTTCCTTGATAGTATTCGAGGCTTCACTGCCTAAAAATAACAGATCATTATTCTGCTCCAATCCTTGATGTCTTGGTTATACTTTAAAAAATGCACTTAAAAATAGTTTATTAGCATGTGCCATAAAGAGTAATGTTCCTACTCTAATTGGTACTGCAGGGATTTTCCTCTTTCAGTCATTTAAAATATTACATCTTAAACAAATATTCTTACTATGACTCTGAGCAGAAAAACTGTTTATCTCCAGATTATCCAGGGCCTACCTTATTTCCTACCCACGTCATTGCAAGAGTTGTGAACTTTGTCATCTCGTTAAGTATAAATTCTTTGTTTCATGGAAACATTTTCCTATAGTTGGTGATAATTAATAGGTTCCTTATATAAAGTACCATAAGCTTGTGTACATTACCCTGGAGTTATGCACAACTTCATAAAATCCCAGACATATGTGAAACTTACTTGAACATACTGACTACTTTACTTGGTCTTATTCTGACTCACAACGTGTCATTGTTTACGTCAGAGTTCATAAATCTTACTTTATTTGGAAAAGGTGATTCATATACAAGTCTCAACTGATTGAATAAAAACAATATAGTAGAGAACAAAACTGCATGTGTTTTTGTTATATACATTTTCTTTTGATGGTAGTAAATTACTACAAATGGATTTTCATGTTTCAACTTAATAAATTCCAGCAGCCCATTATTGTGTACATTTAGACAAGGCTACTGTGAAACTATGAAACAGCCACATATTTTTGAGACCCCAAATAGTATGTATTAAGTTTAAACTCAGGAGAGTAATATTTGCCCATCTTTAACCCTGAAGCTTAGAACTTCACTTAGTTAAGCTTTCAGTTATATGCCCAATTAGTAAGAAGTAAACCCCATTCACCTAATATATACTGAGCATATACTATAAGAAAGACATCTATATAGAATATCTAATTGTGGTCTAAACAGACTATTTTGACCGGGTAATTTTTTTTCACATAAATAGTCATTATTCCACACTTTCTTATGATTAGATCCTATCTGCTTGACCCTCTCATGTTTCTATTTCTAGAATCCTCTCAGTAATCAAAATACTATTAATAACAGAAGAGCTTAAATTGAGTCTTCCAAGATGAAGAGTACATTATTAGTGTCAAGTATAGAAAATTCTAGTATTGAATTGATTGAGAAAAATCTAAAACAAAGAATTTTAATCCATTAAAGTGAGGCCACAAGATTAAAGAAAAAGAAATTTTCAGTACAGGTATAAACATATGTGACAATACTGGACAGATGTTTAAATGTTAGGCTGCTTCCTTGAGCAGATGCATCATTCACTGTTCTATTTCAGTAAGCAGGGAACATCGTAATGAAATAAACAGACACATTTGGCAACAAGAGACCATCATTTTTATGAATTATATTTTTTGAAGATGGGACATTTTAAAGGACTTTGCTGCAATACATCATCGTACCTGGTGTAAATTTATTATGTGTTCTGTTTTTCAAAATTGACTAAATCAAATCAAGTTTCAGGGAGATGAAATGAACTTGATGAAAAGCTGTTTCTGAATCTTTGAAGGGTTTTCAGCTTTTTTTTTTTTATCAAGGCAAATCTGTCTTGTAGCATGTTAATGTAAATTATGGTAGTGAATGTCATATCTCCATCTGCTCCAACAATCTGTTAAAATACACAATTCTTTTCTAGGGAAAAGAGTTTATAATCTTTTAGCATATTGTTATCAATACCCCTCCTGAATAAAATGCCTCTTGGCAAAATCTGTTCTTCACCAATGACCTAATTCCCTGTCCTGGCAGAATTTCTTGGTGATATCGCCAGAAGCATATAAATATTTCTTCTCTATTCCTAGAAAGAGTTTTATCAACTCTTGATAACACTCTCCATCCTGTGTGCATCCATCCACATCAATGCAGCAGACACTGCATTTAGAAATCACCATGGGAGCTAGTTCTTCAGAATATTCACTTTGGAAAACAGGGAAAGAAGTCAAAGGGAAAAACAGAGCCCTTAATCACAGCAAGCGTGGACTTAGAGCATCCTTGGAGTTTAGTTTCTGAAAGCACCAGCATTGGTTTGATAGAAAGAGCCCATCCCGAGAATTTAGGAGGTTTGGTGGCGCTGCTGCTTTCTACAGAGAGCTTGTACAAGTTACTTAACATTCAAAGTTTCATTTCCTTCATCTCTAATACCAGTATCTACATCAATGAACAAGTGAAATCTTTTGTGAGAGTACCTTATAAAGTTCTTTAGAGATATTAGTTATTTAATGTAAGACAACCATACTTCTCTTTTTCCTATTAACATTAGAGAATACAAATCTGTACATTATTTTCACATGCTGTGTTTTTAAGCCCTAATTTAAATTTCAAAAAATAAATAAAACATAGTAACTAGCATTTTAGAATATTAAATTGGAAGACATCTTTAGGAGCATTTAACTCCTTCATCTTAAAGAACTTTTTAAAAATGATTATCAGAAAAGTTAAATGCTTTGACACTGATCTTAGTGCAGTGATTATTTAAAATTGGGCTAAAATATCTTATTATAAAACTATATTAAGGTCAGAATGTTTTGCTTTTCATAAAAGAACACTTCATTGTATATACATTTGTATATTGCATTTATACTTACAGGTAATTTAAGATTTTACTGAGAAAATGTGTTGGGCTACTCAGGGTAAGACTCAGCTAGATGACACTGGGACTGGTACTGAGAAAAATAAACATACTGTCTGTCTTCAAGGTACTATATAAGGGGAAGAAAACAAATCAAAAATTACTGTTTCTTATAAAACTAAACATACTCTTACCATGCAATCCAGCAATCACAATCCTTTTTAATTTTCCAAAGAAGGTGAAAACTTATGTCCACAGAAGAACCTGCATACAAATGTTAATAGCAACTTTATTCAAACTTGGAATTTGGAAGCAACCAAGATGTCCTTTAGTGGATGAGTGGATAAATAAACTGTGGCCCATCCAGACAATGGAATGTTATTCAATACTAAATAGAAATGAGCTATCAAGCCATGAAAACAAGCCGTGAAACATGGAGGAAACTTAAAAGCATATTACTGTTTGAAACAAGTCAATCTGAAAAGACTACATACTATATGATATTAATTATATAACATCTGTAAGAGACAAAACTATGGAGACAGGGAAAAGATCAGTAGTTGCTAGGTGTTAAGGAGGAGGGGGAGATTAATAGGCAGAGCACAAAGAATTTTTAGGGCAGTGAAACTACTCTGCATGATACAATAATGACAAATAAATATCATTATACATTTGTCCAAACCCATAGAATGTACACCAGAAGTGAACCACAATGTAAACTATGGACTTCAAGTGATAATGACATGTCAGGGTAGGTTCACCAGTTGTAACGAATGCACCACTCTGGTGGAGGATGCTGATAATGGAGGAGTATTTGCATGTGTGGGCAGAGAATATGTAGGAAATCTCTGTACCATTGTTGTAAACCTAAAATTGCTCTTAAAAAATACTTTTAAAAAATCATAAGTCATGGGCACAGCAAGGACCATAATAAATATGTATAACACACTAAGGTTTACAAGAAGAGAAACAGATCACATCCCAATTTATTATTTCTCAACTATTAGTAACTGTTGACAACCCATTCCTTGTAGATTTGTGTAGAAGATTGTGTATATCCTTTCTTGTGGACCTAATTGGCCTTTGATTCACTTTTTAATGATCCTGAATATACAGATTTTTCAGGACAACTTCTCCTTTGAATTCTCTCTTCTCCCCCCCAGGTAGAAGTCACTGATGGCATTCTGGCCATATTACCATTACAGCATTTATCAATCACAGCATATGGCAACTATTGGTGTATTCATGTCTCCCCTCTAAACTGTGAGATCCATGAAAAGGGAAAAGATTGTCTTCTCTGGCTGGGGATTTCGTCATGCTGCCATCCCCTTCCTTGCTGTTTATGCAAATCGCATGGAGTCTGTAACCAAGAGACTCCAAGAAATGTTTGTCCAATCAATTTAAGTGCTTTAAAGTGACAGTGAAATGAAAGGGTTGAAACATGCCTTCTACAAAGAAACACAGTTTAATAATGAAAGTAGTCAAAGTTGCTCTTCTGTAGGAAGACAGTTTTGACTACATCGATCAGTGACTAAATTCCAAGCTTCCAACCCCTTCAAGCATTGTAGGAACAATGCCATAAACAGTGCACAAACTAACTGAAAATGGAACAAAGGAACTTGTAATTCAAAGTTAAAGTGAGGGGATGAGGAATTTTGTTCTCTTTGGGAAAATTAGACATACAGGTCTGTTTCTCTACATTGACTTAGTCAACAGTGTCACTCCCTATATTAGATTACACATCTCTTCATTGATTGCTACATGCCAACAACACCCTGAATTAAAATGAAAACAAAAAACCTTGAATTTGCAGATTAAACAATGATTTTTAAAGATTGAAAATTTTATGTAGGAACAGACATCTCTCCAAAGAAGACATACAGATGACCAACACGCATATGAAAAGATGCTCAACATCACTCATCATCAGGGAAATGCAAATGAAACCCACAATGGGATATCACTACACACCTGTCAGAATGGCGAAAATCAAAAATTCAAGAAAGAAATAATGCAGAGGAAAAGGAGCTCTTGTGCATTGTGGGTGGCAATGCAAACTGGTGCAGCCACTGTGGAAAAGAGTATGGTGGTTCCTCAGAAAATTAAAAATAGAATTACCTTACCATCCAGGAATCACACTACTGAGTATTTACCCAAAGAATATAAAAACACTAATTCTAAGATATATATGCACCCTTGTGTTTCCTGCAGCATTATTTACAATAGCCAAACTGTGGAAGCAGCCCAAGTGTTCATCAACAGATGAATGAATAAAGAAAATGTGGTGTGTGTGTGTGTGTATATATATATAATGGAATATTATTCAGCCATAAAAAAGAATAAAATCTTACTATTTACAACAACATGGATGGATCTAGTGAGTATAATGATAAGCTAAATAAGCCAGTCAGAGAAAGAAAAATACCATATGATTCCACTCATTTGTGGAATTTATGAAACAAACGAACAAAGAAAAAAAGAGAGACAAACCAAAAAACAAACTCTTAACTATAGAAAACAAACAGATGGGGGGCGCCTGGGTGGCACAGCGGTTAAAGCGTCTGCATTCAGCTCAGGGCATGATCCCAGCGTTATGGGATCGAGCCCCACATCAGGCTCCTCCGCTATGAGCCTGCTTCTTCCTCTCCCGCTCCCCCTGCTTGTGTTCCCTCTCTAGCTGGCTGTCTCTATCTCTGTCGAATAAATAAATAAAATCTTAAAAAAAAAAAAAAAGAAAAGAAAACAAACAGATGGTTACCAGAGGGGAAGTGGGTGGGGGATGGGGAAAGTGGATGGAGGTGATTAAGAGCAAACTTATCTTGATGAGCACTGAGTGATATATGGAATTGTTGAATCGTATATTGTATACCTGAAACTAATATAACTAACTGTATGTTAACTACACTAGAATTTATTAAAGTTATAAATAAATAAATACAAACTATTTTGAAAAAATGAAATAAAAATTGAAATTTTTAAGAAGAAACATTAAAATATATTTTATTCTCACATTTCTATTAATAAAAATTTTAAAGACACTATAATATCAAGCCTTGAAAATATGCATTTTGGGAATTTGTTTATTGTTCATTTTAAGGACATTTTAAAAGTGTATTTGTCCGCAAATGCACATTATACTTTAAGAACAAGAGCTAACATGTAACATAAATATGGGAGATTTAAAAGAATACATTTTATAGGAAAAACTAGAAACATTACACATAAGCTATTGCAAGCTGTCATGAGGATGTATATATGGTTTTAGCTGCATTGCGAAAGCAAGGTTTTACTCAGAAAACATGATAGACCTGCCTGTGTTGTTGAGAAATGTGTGTCAATGAGCATTAAGAGACACTCTTGGAGATTTGCTGCACAACAAAGCACATAAGTGCACATTCATAAAGAAAAGCTTTCTGGCAACACATTATAAATCCTCTCCTAAACTTTTGATGTTTTCAGATACAGTATGGCTTTTTGATCTTTATCAAAAAAAAAAGTGCATTTTGAGTTCTGTGCCCCCAAACCCACCTAACTTGTATAATAAACTCTATTCATTTTAAAAAGCAAAAGAAAACACATTCTTGAAGTTCAGAGAATGTATCCCTCACTTATTCCTAGTTCTTTTGTGTTGATTATTCTTATACAAACTCTTCAGAAAAAGAAAAATTAGGATCATTCACATGTGATATTTAGAATTTTTAGAAAATAGGTATCAAAGTCTTTGCTTAAACTTGAATACAAATTTCACTTTTTAAATTCACTGACGGAAGACTCAGGAAAAAATTAAAATCAAAAGAAATCATAAAATTTAAACCCTAAATAAATAACAATTTTAATCAACCATGACTGAATACCAAAGTGGGAAAAAAAAGAATTATTGCATTTTCCTCCATGTCCAGAAGTTCATGAAGGAATATTTTAATTGAGGTCAGAGAAAGTTTGAAAGCTGTAGCCTGACTACAGAAAACCCGTCTTTTCAGTTTCCTAAAATGTGAAGCTGGAGCCATTAACTGCATAGGCACTGATCCTCCTTGCTCAGGTACATATGGAGAGAAAGAAGAACTTCAGCATAACAGGGGCAACAGTCAATTTGAGCAGAATATCATCAACAAAATCACTCCAAATTAGAGTTCATATTGTTTGCACTAACTGATATTTAGGAATTGAAGATGAGCTCAAGATAAATAACTCAAACAAAAAATTCTTTGGACTGCATACATACAATCTTATGGAATCAAGATGATTAAAGGAAATCTGAACAGAATGTAGTCTTTAAAAACAATGCCTGTTTCATCACAATTTTGCAGAATTGACCCAAATTACTCTGGATGGCTGTTTGGAATAGTTGTTGCCAATATGGACTGTATATGTAAAAATGTTATAATGTGCTTCTTGAGTTATTTTCTTATTTCAGAATTCCCAGGTTCACTGATTAACAGAAGCTAAAAAGCTAATCAAAATAATCTAAAATTTCCATTCCAAAAATATATGTAATAGACTGTTTTATGTTACACAAGCAGAGGATAGATATTAAAAGATGATAGATCAGATAGAGAGAGAGAGATATGGAAGGTATATATCACTCATAAATTTATTTTTTCTTGTTTCCATTTTTTTATTTTAATTCCAGTGTAGTGAACATACAGTGTTATATTAGTTTCAGGTATACAATATAGCGATTCAACAATTCCATATATTACGCAGTGCTCATCAAGAGAAGTGTACTCTTAGTCCCCTTCACCTATTTCACCCATCCTCTTACCCACCTCCCCTCTAGTAACCATCTGTTTGTTCTCTGTAGTTAAGAGTCTGGTTTTTTTTTTTTGGTTTGTCTCTTTTTTTTCCTTTGTTCATTTGTTTTGTTTCTTAAATTCCACATATGAGTGAAATTATATGGTATTTGTCTTTCTGTGACTGTGTTATTTTGCTTAGCATTATACTCTTTAGATCCATCCATGTTGTTGCAAATGGTCAGATTTTATTCTTTTTATGGCTGAACAATATTCCATTGTGTGTGTATATATACACACATACATATCACATCTTCTTTATCCATTCATCTGATCTGTTAATGGACAGTTGGGATGGACTTAAATTTTTAAAAAATATCTAAAAACATATCAAGAAACATGTAGCAGGATATGAACATTCATCTTGTTTTAATATGAAAACTTAATTTTTCTTTTTATGTCTACTACATTGGAAAAATAAAGTAATTAATTTCTCCTCAACTCCTGACAGAGTTGAAAGCTTTTGCCCCTTTTGACCTCTAGTTTTCGTTTACTAATAATTCAAACTTAATGGGTTTTCAGTATCTATTGGAAAAAAATTTAAAGAGTATGAAAGGATTGGAGTGACAGAGGATTGGGGAAGGAAATTGTGACCAAGAAGGTATAAGGAATAGAATCTGAAGGGAAAATGAACAAGTTTACCTTTGGAGTTTACCAGGTGGGGCCCTGTGAATCACAGAATTCATCCCAGAGAAGTTGCCCAGAGTAAGAATGGCTACTACCAAAGAGGAGTCTAATCTTCTGGACCAAGAAACAGTTACCCTGTTTCAATTGCTCAGTCTTTACCTGTTACCCATTTCTCAGTCAGAACCTCCCACCGCGTGCTCCCTCTGGATGTTCAACCATCAGTGCTCGAGAGCACTTCACTCTGTACATAAGCAATACCTCACTTATTGACTGCCCATTGGGTGACACTGTACATGACAAGACTTCATTTGGTTTCCTAATTATGCCATATGGCTAGCCACCTTTATGCCCTAAAACATTGTTAAACCCAAAAATGCAAGGGATCTGGAAACCTAGCCAAGTCTTCACACAGACACCAGGAGGGTCTTAACAAGCCCAATCTCTCCAAGCTGAGACATGATTATTGTTGCTACCTTTAACATATTGATGTGAAAATTAAATTAAATATCCTTTAAACTTTCCTTAATGAGACAGATGACACTTCAGGACTTTCCTCTCTCAGAGATTAATCAACACTTCCACAAATATATATTAACTACTTAGTTTCATTATGGCACCATAAAAGATGCTGGATAATACAAAATTGCTCCACTGAAAGATGAAAGACAACAAATACACTTGAGAATGTTAAACTGCACAAACCAGTTTATTATGTGTTAAATGACTACCACCAACTTAAAAAAAGTGCTGTTGAAGTTTAGAAAGCTTTATGGATTAGAGTATTCAAGATAGACTTGAGAAAATGATGGAATTTTAATTGGGCCTTGAAGAATAAATCATATTGGAGAAGGTAGAGAGAGGAAAAGGTTATTATAAGTTAAGAAAAGACAAGAATAGTTTGTCTCATCATGAATCTAGATTGCATACCATTGAAAATAACTTAATAAAATAACTTAAATAACAAATAAAGGCTTCAAGTTGCAAGTCCAGTTGTATATCAGATGACTTCAAATGACTCTAATGAACTAATAATGAGTCATAATTGATCATCTACTATGGCCAGACATCATACAAGTCACCTACTTTTTGCCAAATATAGTGTTCACTACTCAGGACATACATGTGAACAAAGATAGCCACAGTTCCACCCCTGTAGCCACTGTGAAAAACAGTATGGAGTTTCTTCAAGAAATTAAAAATAGAAATACTGTACTATCCCCTATTCCACTACTGGGTATTTGCCCAAAGAAAATGAAAACACTAATTGAAAAAGACATGTGCACCCATATGTTTACCACAGCATTATTTACAATAGCCAAGATATGGAAGCACCTAACTGTCTACTTATCTACCAAGAAATGAATGGATAAGGAAAAGTGGTACACACACACACACACACAGATACACACACACAGTGGAGTATTACTCAGTCATAAAAAAGAATGAGATCTTTTCTGTTGTTGCAGATCTTGCCATTAGCAACAACATGGATGGACCTAGAAGGCATTATGCTAAGTAAAATAAATCAGACAGAGACAGACCTATACCATATGATTTCACTTATATGTGGAACCTAAAGAACAAAACAAATGAACAAACAAAACACACACAAACAAAAGCAGAAACAGAACCACAAATACAGAGAACAATTGGTGGTTGCCAGAGGAGAGGACAATGGGGACTGGACAAAAAGGGTGATGGGGAGTGGGAGATACAGGCTTTCAGTTATAGAATAAATAAGTGATGGAGATGAAAGGCACAGCATAGGGAATATAGTCAGTGGTATTACAATAGCATTGTATGGTGACAGATGGTAGCTACAAGTGTGGTGAGCATGGCATAAGGTATAGACTCACTGTATATCTAAAACTAATGTAATATTGTGTGTCAACTACACTTCATTAAGAAAAAATACAGGTTCAGGTGAGACTGAGAAAAATCAATAACCTGTCACACCACTGAGAACAGAACAGAGAACATTTTAATTCAGGACCAAGTGACCCAAAGCTTCACATTCACTATAGAGCAGTGTCTTTTGTGGCAGTGGAAAAGTGACTGTACTTAAGGTAACAGAGGAGGAAAAACATTGGTTCCAAGGGTTTAAGTAATATAAACAGGAATTTCAGTTCAATGGGTTTCTGTACAAATGCCCCAAATCAGGCTGGCCTGCTTTTCAGATGGAAATTTAATCAAAGACTGAATTGCTGTATGCCTGGAGTACTGTAGGGAGAATACTTGCACTGGAGGTCCCTTTCAACTTTGGAAGTCAGTTAAACCATAATTTTCTTCTATGGGTAATATAATTACTGAACTAAGTAAACATTGATGATCCACACATAAAGAGATGTATAATAAAATTATTTTTAAAAATAATAAGGAATATGGCCTTTACTCTAAAAGGACTGGGTGTTTATCTAATATCATTGGTCTTTTTATTGATCATATTATTTCTAAAGTCTTCCAACCAATTCTTACCCGAAAGCTTTTTTGTTGATTATTCCACTTCAACATTATCAAATCACAGGGAAATTTGAAACATTTGGCTTCCTTAAGCAGTTTTTAAATGCTCAGCATAGTCTATATCAAATTAGTATTCAACATCATTTCTTCAAAACCTTAAATTAAGACTTGATTTTAATTACCTCTCAATTACATCTTGCACCACTCCTGTGAGTTAGCTATTTTGAAGGAAGTGAAGCTGCCTGGAAGAATTAGATTTTAAAATGCAATATGACAACTTTAGACTTAACTTCTGTTTCAATTATGAAATGGTTTTCCAAAACAAGACAACTTCATATAATGTTTTTATTGCATACCTATCACTTGCCACCTCAGATTTCCACATGTATCTGTGACTTTTTCAAACACAGTATATAGAAAACAGTAAGGAATCATTAGCTGTCAGATATATGCCCCACATAGAACTAGATAAAGTACAAGACACAAGGACCTCTGCATCACTGTTTATGCGTAGTTGCAAAGACCTCAAAATAGAAAAAAAAATCATAAATGTTACCCACTTAGATTTTTATGAATTTATAATTTGATCACCGCCTTTTAACTGGCTTCAAAATTTTTCCCAGTGAACAGAGTTTTCTATTACATTTAAACTTATTCTTAAAAAAATAAACTTATCCCTAATGAAGCAAACATGCAAAACAATAGTGAAAATAATGATGATGATGATAGTGATAACAGCTACCTACCATGTTCCAAGTACAGTTATAAGCATTTAATCCTCACAACAACTCTATGGGAAGATTCTATTGTTCTTCACTATCTTATAGATGAGGAAACTGAGGCACATAGATTTCATAACCAGTGAAAAATAGGACCCACATTCTAATTCTGGTAGTGGAGTCCCAAACTTATGTTTTAGGCAATTATGTTATTAATATCAGTATTTTCTGCCTTTGTCTTAGAAATAAACAGATGACTCCCTCACACCATGCCTCCAACTTTGAATAAAGAGGACTAACTTCTCTAAGATACAACGCTGTGCGTACACTGATGGTTTAATAAAGACAGACAACTAATCAGGGTATCATATTTGCAGAAAATAAAGCAAGAGATGTAGATAAGCAAGATCCATAGTGAACATGGAGCTTCTGATATTAAAACACTACTGAACCTTTCTCATCTTAGAAATTATCCAGAACAAGGAGGAAAAAAAAACCCTGAAACACAACACCTTATGTCTTAAAGTGGGAGATACCCAGGGATTAACAAAAACAGAGCACACAGGCTAGCTGTGGGAGCATCTCCAAAATGGCTTGTCATTAAAGGGAAGCTGGAAGTAGAGATGGATGAGGAATCACACAGGCGGGCTGTATTGTCAAGAAATAGTCTGTTGGAAGGGGGAATGAAACATGAGAGACTATGGACTATGAGAAACAAACTGAGGGCTACAGAGGGGAGGGGGGGGGGAATGGGATAGACCGGTGATGGGTAGTAAGGAGGGCACATATTGCATGGTGCACTGGGTGTTATACACAACTAATGAATCATCGAGCCTTACATCGAAAACCGGGGAAGTACTGTATGGTAACTAACATAATATAATAAAAAATCATTATTAATAAAAAAAAAAAAAAAAAGAAATAGTCTGTTGGTGAGACAGGAAGAAAGAGACACGATCATGAATAACCCTGTAGCTGCCAATTTAGATGACTGGTAGGAAGTAAAGACTATAAAATGCTTCACTCGCACACATGCTTATAACAAGAGCTTCTACCAATATAAAAGACCACCTTGGCACCTTTCTCTTACTAAATCTTGGAAAGTATGTAGTCCAAGTAGAACCCATCTCTTTGAACAAAATGAATAATAATATGCCAGGACCTTGTTCAAGATTTTTCCTATCATACCAAAAGAAAATAAGAGGAGTAAAAGAGCAAGAGAAATGAGTTAACTCGCCAGTAAAATACCAGTAAGAAGCAAATGAAAATTGTAGTCATCAGTGTCACTGTGAATTTTTTAAAGATTTTTTTTTTTTTACAGAGAGAGAGCACAAGCAGGGAGAGCAGGAGAGGGAGAAGGAGGCTCCCTGCTAAGCAGGGAGCACAACACAGGGCTGGATCCCAGGACCCTGAGATCACGACCCAAGCTAAAGGCAGACACCCAACCTACAGAGCCACCCAGGCACCCCACCATGAATTTTTTAAATAAAAATTCAAACCAAAAAGACTTGAGCTCTGGGGAAAAATCATAGGAAAACAGAATAAGGTAAAACTTGCTGTGGCTGAACTTAGAAAGAAAGTGGGGGAAAAAACAGAAATGAGGTCCATGTGGGAAGTACACTTAGTAAATATTCTTGCAAACACAGTAATGGATATGGAAGGCAGGATAGGGAAAGGAAAGCAAAATGAGATGAAAATTAGTAAATTAAATCAATAGGAAAAACTATACATATGAAGGTGAAATGAAATTCCAATTTATACAAAATTGATATTGATTTAAGAAAAGAAATCTATCATAACGGTAAGGAAAAATAAAAGATTTGGTTTAAGAAAATTACCCAGAAATTTGGAATTATTTATATCTAAAGCTTCACAGGACACTGAATATCTCAGGGCAAGGGTGGGGGGAATGCACACAAAAAGTCCAACACCAAAGCATCTCTTAGTTAAGCTCCTAATTTTCATTATCTTTTATGGTTGGGAGTGGGGGAAGGAGGAGTCATTAAATCTGAAAAATGCAGTACTTATACTTGAAGCCTGAAAATAAGGAAAACGATAAATGTAAAAATGAAGAAAAGTGTTACTATTAATTAAAATCAGGTATGGAAAGGAAAGATTCTAAGGTGAGAAAACGCAAAAATATAATTATTTTATCATTAATAAATCCTCCACTTAGAGAATTAAGTGTATTATATAAATTTGCAGTTAGAAATGTACCTATTAAAAGAAAATCACTAACTACAAATAAATAATTACAAATTAGAAATGACATAACACAAGAAAGCAGCAAAACAAACTTAATATTGCAAATTTCAAAAACAAACAAAAGTATAAAATATAAAAAAATACAATAATATGATAAAGTACAAAACACCAAACATATCTTTTATGGTAGTGGACAAAATTCACCTATTAATTTGACCATAGAGACCCCTAAAATAACTCAGGAGGTAGAAATAAAAAGGTAAAGAGGTATATACAAAACAAAATTTAAAAAAAAACAGATGTCATAATTATTTTTATATGAAGCACACGTATACAAAAGCATAAACCACATGAAGAAACATGCTCTATAAGAAAATGCACAATCCACAGTGCAGAATTAATTATGATCAAATAACAAAGCACTAATATTTACAAAACAAAAAGTATACGATATATAAGGAGAAATAGCCAAATGCATTTGTAGGAGGAATATTAATTGACCTCTCCCGTCCTTGATACATGACGTAGACAAATAATAAGTAAAAATACAGGAATCCTAAAGAACATAATTGATAATGTAGCATGTGATCACTGTGTATTCAACCCTTACATCATGAAAAAAGAGAATATACCTACTTTCTACATGTCTGTGGAACATTAACATTTGTTCTTTAATAGGCAAAAAGAACTCAATAAGCTCCAAAAAGTAGAAAGAGTAAAGGTAACATACTTTTAATCACAAAACAATAAAACTAGAAATTAATAATAAACCAGAAAATAAAAACATACCCCCTGATTTTTAAAAAACTAAGTCAAAATGGAAATAAAAATAAACTGCAAGACATCTACAGAATAGTAATAAGGAAACTAACTTGTATTAGAAATTATGTGATAAAGCTATGGTGACAGGAAGATTCATAGCCTTAAATACTTATACTTGAAAAAAGGAAGAACAAAAATTAATAAACACCCAATTAAAGAACCTAGGCAAAAATTAAGCAAGGAAACAAACATAATGATACCAGAAGGAAAAAACTGATAAAAATTAAAATATAAATTAAAGGATTCCAAGAAGTAATTCTTTGGAGGGAGGCACCTTTTAGCAGGCTGTTAGATAAACTAATGAAGGAAGGAAAGAGAAAAAATAAATACAAAGGGCACACAAAAGCACAAAATGAGAATTTATTAACAGGAAGAAGACTCAAAGACAGGATTAGAGGCTACTTCCCTGTATTTGAAATCCTGTACAAAATGGATGATACTCTAGGGGCATATAAATTAGTGAAACTAGCCTCGATGTGGTATCTTCAGGATATTGGTAGTTGAGTGCATTCAATACCAAGTCACTAACATGCCTCACTTTTTAAGAAATCTAACAAGTTAATGCAGCACATGTTGCAGAGGCCCCATTCTAGAAGTTTATAAAGTAACCAGTCTCCAACACTAAACAGTTAGTTATCAGGCAAAATAATATTTCCAAGAAACAACCCTTAATTGTGCCAAAGACCCCAGCAGACATTCAGCAGCATTTGAGGGAAGGATAAGAGCTACAGATTATCTTGCTTTCCACCTTGCCACAAGATGCCAGTCAGTTTAGGCCAATTGTTCAGAATCTAAGAACTGTAAACTTAAATTCAATTGGGAAAAAGCTCTCAGCTGTTTAATTTAGACCCTAAATATTTACCATGCTGTCGACACTTTGCATATTGTCACTTCTCTCAAAGAATGGTATTTGAAATATTAACGTTCTCTCTTGACACTGGAGAAATTTACAATGGTGGCAGTTTCATCACCTGCTCTAATTTGAGGTTCCTTTCTTTCATAACCAGCACATGCACAATTTAATAAATTCTATTGCTCCTGGCAATAAGATTGTCAGGCACTGACAATTAAACCTAATACCTAACTAGTGCTTGGAAGGCATGAAAAATTCAGCTGCCTTATGGGTTTGCAGTTGAACATTTGTTATTTTTCCTTTTCCTTTGTCTGAATATGTTTTCCAGACCATTAGCAGAAATAGAGGGAGCTTACGCTATGGCAACCTGAACAACTGAAGAGTAAATACTAGATACCTCTGTTTTTATGAAAGAAACAAAATAATGTCTATTTCTACATGCTCAGTCTCAGCATCCCACTAATTTGCTTGTCATTCCTCACTTCTGTTCTCCTCAGCTCTTTCCTACACCAAAATCTTAGAATTTTAGAAGTGTAAAGTGTGTTCAGAGAACAAAGATAACATTGAAAAGAAGGGACCTATGGAAAAGCATAGAATGTAAGCTTCAGGAAGGTAGAGATTGTTGTCTGTTTCTTTCACTGGATAGTCACAATGCCTAGAACATCCCTGGTATATAGTAGGGGCTCAGTAAATATTTATTGAATTAATGAATAAAAATTGAGATGTTTGAAAAGGGTAGATGATAGAAATAAGGTGATTTCCAGTTCAACAAATTTCTCCCCAGCTCCAAACTAATCAAAGAGAGAAAGGAAATTATAAAGATTTCAAATCCTAAATGGTGTATTGCTAAAAATATTCACACTTGTAGCATAAATATTTGATTTAATATTTTATGGTATCATTGTAAGGCTGGTAGAGAAAATTCAAAAAGTGCCCCCACTATAACCAATGTTCCCCAAAAATATGTTTGGCTATTACTGAAAATTCATTTTTAATTTTATGGAAATTTAACATTCACCCTTATAGATAACCACAATTATCAGTGACCATAGGTCTTCCTTTAACTTGCTCTTTTTTCCCCTCAAGAAAATATTCTTTTTCTCTCAGTAGTGAAGAGAACTCAAGAAAGAAATGAACATTGGTAAAAATGTAACTATTTTCTGCCTATATCATTTTTCTTAAGCTTGTAATAAAACATCTTCATATTTCTTTTTTTAAAGATATTTCTAAGAACGGTAATTATATATGTAAACCTGCAGTATTATTTCAATGAAACAATGTTCACATTTATAAATATATATAAAATGGTTTTTTACAGTTTATAAATTATGTAAAAAACATATAGAAAATATATAGAAAAATATATAGAAAAATATTTCTAGGGCTGATAAAATTTCATTTTATCCAAGTGATGTTATTTCTTTGAATGACATGTTTACCATACTATGCTACATTTAACACAATATGTAAAGACACAATTATAAAAGTTGTTTCTAAGAATGTTAGTTGTACATATGAAAAAAATATATAACTTCTTCATAGTTTTTCCTTTAATACTATGTTGAACATTTACAACCTATTAATATGTTACTGACCATAATTTCAGTCTTTGATTCATTGTCTTTGATTACTACCAGGGAAAAATTTGTTGAGATTATATAGGAGTTAACATTAATTTTTTCTAGCCAATCTTCAGAGGTAACTTTAAAAAAGTAATCATCTTGCTAGATATATATATTTGGTTTATAAAAATGACCATTTTTTCTAAAAAATATCAATAGATGGAGTCTTGATAGCAATCTTCCATTGTTCCATATTCGTTTTAGTTGTAAGTTAATTCTTCTTATGTACCTTTTCAAGACTGATTTAAAGTTTTTTTTTTTTTTATTTTAACTCCAGTATAATTAACATACAGTGTTATATTACTTTCAGGTGTAATATAGAATTTTTTTGAATGAAGCTTTAACTTTGAGCAAAACCTCCTCAAAATCTATACCATAAGAAATGTCCTGTTCTTTTCTTTAGTAGATTTGGGAAGAGCATGATTTTGGTCATAAAAAAGAAAAAATATATTTTCCCCTTGTTTAATATTTGTCCTCATATGCTTTCTAAAAAGTTAATATAGATTAGATTTACTTTCATAGGCATAATGATTTATGAATGATAGAATTTAAAATTTTCCTAAATTGAACATCAAATGTCTTAAAACCAGTAAAGTCATGATTTCTTTGCCAAAATGAAGTTTTTTAAAAGGTCTTTTGTTTCATTACATAAGGTTTCTCGAATTAAGTCTGCCTATTCAAAATGCCTAAATTTGACCCATAGCATAATCATTTTTCCTTAAAATAAATGTTCAATTAAATAATATCTTTAATTGCTATCAATTTTTTATTTTCTATTTTTAGTATCCATATTTCCAAATTTTTGAGAATATATTATTTTTAATGAAAAAGTTGTAAGATTAATAAAATTAATGTGATGTCATTTATCTATTATGAATTAAATATAATAGGTTTTAAATATAACTAAATATCAAATTGAAGTACTTTTAGAATTATAATTTCATCTGACATAAAGTGAAAAATAAGATAATTAGGATAAATTGAAATGTTTCAAATGGCTGCTAAGTTCTTCTCAAACAATTCTTTAAAAACTAAAATTTTCTTCCTTAAAAGATACAATTAAACAACTTTATTTTAAAGTGCCTATAAAGTTGGTTTGCAGTATATCCAAGATGTGGCCTTTGTAAATATCGTAAATTTTAGAAAATGATACATTGTTTAGTAACTAGTTTTAAAGTACTTGAAATTGTGAAAATAAACATTTCCAGAGGCAAAACAAGTAATGAAATAGAAGTTTTGGAAAGATGTTGCACACACAAACTGATTTATATCCAAATAAGAAAAAAATCTCTTACAACACAGGCTATGAAAAGCAGACTTTGGGATTATTTCTATTTTTTTTCATCACTACACACTAAGGCGAAAATATTTTTGTAACTTCTTTGTATTGCTGCTTGTATATAAATTATGCAACAGCTTAGAAAAAGGTGGAACCCAGATTCCTAAACTGGATCTATGAATACACAGAAAAAATTGAAGAAATATGTAAGAGATTTTTTTAAACAATCTAACTAGAAGTAAATTTTGAACTCAATTATTTTAGAAAAGTTCTTCAAATTGGGTTCTTTTTAATTATACAAATAGACTTTTACATCTGTGTTGCAACATAATATTGCCATCCAAAAAAATGACCTATGAAGCATGTAGTGAAAAGTACATAAGCAATATATTTAGAGCTAAATAAAAGTATTTTCTGACTTTTAGTAGGTTACGATATTAAGTATATATTACTATGTTATTGGAACTTTCAATATATCAGAAATACAGCAGATAATGTTCAATTAATACATGGTGAAAAATATTTCATATATAAATATTCTCCTAATCAGAAGAAACTAACCAACCAGAAGTCCAAATTTTCAAAAACTGTAGTAATTAAAAGAAAACATATAATACTCTATAATGCTACATAACTAGGATGTTAATAAATTGGATAAAATTAAGAGAAGACTTACTGAAAGTTTCAAGTCAAGGGTAAAAATCATTCCATAAAATTTATGTTTCAAAAAAATGAATACTTTCAGTTTGGACAAAGGAAGACCAAAAAGTTAATTTTAATAATTAATGATTAAAAAGAGTCTGATCAAAATGAGCAATACCCTTAAAGGAATAGGTAGAGTGATTGTTAACTTTTTCACCAAATTCTGATGTATTCAAGCCCCAGTAAACTCTCCCCCAGAGACTGAAAGAAAAAGCTTTTGAGGAAAGAGTTAATCAAGTGTCATATTGAAGAAACGATTTGCACCAAAATTTGATTCAATCTAAAAATTGATCAATAAGAATTTAGAGGCTAAATCTTTGTGGATTATTAAAGAAAGCAAGAAATGTTTGGAGCCAAATCTGAACTTCCTAATAAAAATAAAAAGAAAAAAGATAAAAAAAAATCCTCTCCAACAAAGTGTCTTTTTTAACAAACATCTGTCTTCTTTTAATAGTATCTTTTCTATTTACTAAGTTAGTTTTTATCAAGGATGAAATCAAAATATATCCCTGGTCACTGAATAGCCTTATCCACAACTATTAAGTAAGGTTCATAATTTTGAAAATATCACTTAAAATAAACACTTCAACCATAAGTTTTTAAAGGTTAGGGTCATGTACTTGGCACAGAGAAGGAGCTAAAGTTTAATTATAAAATATCTTATAAACCTACAGTTTCATTTCCCCATCCAAAACATCTAGACTTAAAATAATTTCTGCACAGCATTTATATATTATAAATTATTCTAAGTCTGTATCTAAAATATCTTTAATCTTTGGCTAAAAATATTTTTATGTAAATCTACCTCCTTTTTTAGTGTGCTTAAAAGGGAAATCTGATTCTGTTTACATAAATTCTCTTAGAGTCTGTTCTTCCAAGAAGGGCATCCCTACACAGCTATACTTTTTTTTTTTCATCAGCAAATGTAAGGTAGGAAAAAAAAAATCGTGAGGTAGGTAGATAAAGTATTGTAAAACTTACTTCTTCATTTGTATTTACAATTTTCATTTAGGTTTTTCTGATTAGCCTCTGGCAGCAGGATGTAAGTACCATGTGGTATAGATCATTTCTGTTTCCATATGATTCTTTTAACAAATGGTGCTCCTACTATTTCAAAACCATTTATTAATCCAGCTCAGTTATCCAAACTAATATATTTCTAGAACAAATATAGTAGACTCAAATTTTGGCCTTACGAGGTAAATCCAGATTTTTCCTGCTATTTCTAAAAATTAAACAACTAAAGATAAATGTTATTTTCATTCACAACTCTTCAATCATAAAATTTCCTTGCTGATCATGAAAAGGCTAACTCTCTTTTTTTTAAAAGATGCTCTTTGCTAATGGAAATCTGTAGAAAAATATAGCAATTCACAATTTCTACTTCTTGGGACTCCTCTGACAATGAACAGAGCTAGTATTTTTTTCCCTCCGATCTCCTCTTCTTACTACTTTAACCATTAATGAATTCACTATTAAAATAATGGGTTTTTAAAAAAATTAATTAGAAGTTAAGACTTGTTTCTTTCCTCCTTTTATGTATTTTTTCCTCTCTTCTATCTCTCTTTTTTCCTCTGTGCCCTCCTTAATCTTCTTTTCAATATGATGTATTGGTAAGAAGTTATTAAGTGATTAAATTGCAAAAGGCCATAGGTTTTGGTTGGTTTACAGAAAAGTTAATCATCATCCTTTTCCTCTCTCTTTTTTTCCCTGAAATAAACACACATAAATACACGCAAACAATATATTGGTCAAGGTCCTAGCAGGAAACAGATGATACATTCAGAAAGTATAAATAGTCCTCAAAGGAACTCATTGCCTTATTGTAATATCAATGTATTAGGACAGATGGTAGCTACAATTGTGTTGAACATAACATAATGTATAAACTTGTCAAATCACTATGTTGTACACCTGAAACTAATATAACAGTGTGTGTCAGCTACATTCAAATAAGAAAAAAAAGGGGAGGGACTCATTGACAGTATGCAGGCAGGGTTAAGGGAATCCAGGGACCAACACCAGAAGAAAACCATTATCCAAGGAGTTCTGAAAGAGTAAAAGGAGAATTCATGTTATTTGAACTTGGTGAGATCTATTACCATACAAATAAGACTAATAGAAGCAATTTCCAATAGGGTAAAGGAAGAGATAGTCACAGACAGAGCTTCCATGGGATGAGAAAATGGGGTAAGGAGGAAATCAATACTCCAACCTTTCTCTTCTTCCATTCTTCCAGTCTTGCCAATGGGAGACCATTGGCTAAACCAAATAAAAGCTACAGGGCAAAGGAGCTCAGAAGAGGTGGTGCTTGGAGTTTAGTCTACAGGGATTCTAGGTCAGGTAGAGAAGAGTAGAAAGTCTTTAGACGAGAGGGGAAGGGCCAAATTCTAACACTCACCGACACACACATAAACTCACACACTACTTTTCTGTTCTTATAGTTCATACATTCAATTCATAAGTTACCACAAGTTGGTGGAGAAATGGCTTGATATTTTAGAAAGGGTAAGAAAAGTTCCAGTTTTGTTTCAAATAGCAAGCTGTCATCAAATTCCATTTCTGTGATCCTTGTTCATTATCTAGGAATGTGAAATACCTTCCTTCTTGCGTAGAGATGATCTGTGTTGCGGAAACATTTCCTTTGCTTAGGAGTTTTTAAAATACCATTCTACATTGATGGTTTAGTATCCCAGTGTCCAGGAAAATGGACATTTTACCAGTTATTCTTTACATCATTGTATTAATAACCACAGTTTTAGTAACTATCTTTTTTCCCAGGCAGCATATTTATAAATTTGCTTGTGTTACCTAATACAACATTTAAAACAGCTCTATGAGGGAAGAAGTAAGAATTTTTAGGACATATTTTTAGGGAAAAAAATTTAGGGAAGAATTGACATTCAGAGGTTAAGTAATTCTTCCAAGGTCATCGTGCTAGTAATGGTGGAGCAAATGATTCAAACTCCAAACTTTTCAATCCCAAAGCCTGTTTGTTCCTTAATATATTGCACCGCCTCTCCTTGGATCCCAATTTTTCTTCTTAGTTTACATTTTGATTTAAGAGGCCTAGCACTCAAACAACACCCAAATTGCACTGCGGCAAAGTGGAGGGTATGTTCTTAATATTAAAGCTCTTATTCAGAATAATCTCCATGTATACACTTTTACACATACTTACCAATTTACACAGAAAATCATTCACTCAAAACCCTTCACGAGCATATTAGCATAACAATATTCAATTTATTTTTTACCAAAGCAGTCATTCACAGAGTCAGTTTTTCTTAACAACTCGTATTATTAGGACTGCTTAGTTTATCTTATTGGAAAGTCCATTACTAGTTATGATAATAATCATTCACTGATAGTAATGACAAATGATGTACACCATTGAGAGAAAAGAGTATGGTTATAGGGAAGCCAGGTGGAAAGCTACTGCAAGGGTCTGGATTAGAGAGATGCTGATAATAGTAACAGAAAGGAAAGGATGAATATGAGCAGGGCTGGAGGTCCTGCTGTAAAGAGAAAATGTGGGGTCACTTGTTCAAAAAAGCAGAGGGAAATGGAACTAAAGTACAGTTAAGGTACTTAAGCATAAAACTTTTTCTTCTATAGTTTTTCTTTGAGTCTGGCATAGTTGTTTTTATTTATATGTGCCATAACTTTACATGCATTTAATACCCATAATAATCACAACTTTGATTATTCCAGGGTTTGTTTGGGGTTTTTTTGTTTTTGTTTTTGCTTTGTTTTGTTTTGTTTTTTGTTTTTAGGGGGTTTTTTGCCTTTTGCAAAAGACAATTTACTGAAGCTTTGGTCTGATGAAGAAGTCAATGCTATTTGCAACTGCTGGTTTCAATAGCCACTTAGAAACTCTTGTCTCTTTTCAGGAAACTTGTCTTTTAAAATATATTTCTTCTATACAATACCACTTAGTATTGCTATTTCTAGAAGGATTGTGGGTTATTTTATTCAAAGTAAAGGATAGATAGATTCAAAGTAAGTGAAAGATATATTCAAAGAATGATAGATAAGGCAAGGGTTGCATATGTATGTATTTCAAATTTAAACTTGGTACATTTTCCTTTCCTTATAAAGCACTTCTTAAATAATAAGTGAGAATTTCACAAGTATGTCTCATGAGTGAAATGAATTAGAAGAAATCCACACTTCACACTTGAAAAACCCCAGCTTATCTAACTGCACACTCCAATGAAGCTGATTTGAGTGGGGAGTTGTTTTTGAAGTTCATGGAAATATTTAGGGCAGAATGCCAAGTATAAAATATGTCCTAAGTTTCATCATTGGAGCCTAGACAATCAAACTAAAAATATTGGCAATTAATTACTTATTTATAGGGTGCTATTAAATTTTCTATATCCATGGTTACAAATTTTGAACTCAATTTCCCAGTCCATTGGAAGAGAGCCAGTTTGTTCTTTTATGGCATATGGATTGGGGCAGCAGGGGGATTGGGATAAAAGTGTTTCCCTCTCATGCAGTGATTTCTAAAACTTCTTCAATGATTATAGTAATGTGACTGAGTTGTAGGGAGAGGTTCATAGTAACAACTATAATGTTTCTGCCCAGATGTTCTCCCAGTTGCAGAGCTCTAAAATCAACTACAACCTAACATCAGTGGCAACTTAAGCAATTCTAAAAACTGGATAAAACTAAAAGGGCATAGTAAGAATCTGGAAAGCCTGCTGTCACCTTTAATTTATATTTTATTTTTCTAATAATAATGGTGATGATGAATGATAAGAATGATCATTTACTAAACACCTGACATGTGCTAGAGACATTGCTAGATGTTTTATTGTCTTATTTAATTTACATAACAATATTAAAAATTATATATATGATTCTGCAATGAAGATAGGGATGCTGAGGCTTAGAAAGGTTAAGAAAATTTTCAAAGTTGTGAAATGGAAGAGAAAGAAGACAGAGAGTCAGCAAAGTAGATCTTTGCAACCCTGGAGCCATATTGGCAAATTCTGATCCTCCCTCTGGCTGCTGAAATTTTGTACCGACTGTTCTCTTGGCCTAAAATGTTCTCCAACCAACTTTTCCTACAGAGGAGTCTTTCTCATTGTTGAGAAATGTTTTTCGAGACAGAGTTCTTTCTTCACCTATGGTATCCTCTTCTGTTGTATCTAATCACCTTGCTTATTGTCCATGGTGTACTTATCAGAGTCTGTGATTATCTCAATTTTTTTTACTTGGGAAATGTCCATTTCTACCTCTTAAATGAAAGCTTCATGAAGCCTGGGACTTTACCTTTCTTTTTTCTCTTGTATTTCTAGAACTGAGCATACTTCTTGATACATAATAAATGCTCAGTAAATGTTTATTGAATGAATGACTGAGTCCTGACAGAAAAATATCTAAAAGTATGGATGGCCTTTAAAGCTAAGACAATGAAAGCCCCTACCCAGAATTTCAAACTCATAGGTTATTCACATGCAAGGTAGGTGAAATACACAAAGTAAAGAGGATGGCTGAACAAAAAGCTGGGTTTTCTTGAACTACCCTGTCAACTAGCTTGATAATTATGGAAGTCAGTCTTCTGTTTGTAGGATTATCTAACCATGTATATGTGAGAGGAGAAGACTGAAGTTTCACACCACAAGAAAGATTTATTCATTGCATGAGCATTTATTCCCCAAAATGAAGCTCCCATGTCAGGCTGTATAGCAGTTGACCAGGTGAGTGAGTAGCAAGCAGAAATTCTTCTGCTCCCCTAGGCTCACTCCTACCCATATTTGGTCTCCCAGTTATAAGCCTCATGAGCTCACCTGTTTGAGCCATCACCCATATGATTCAATTCAGGATCGGGATACATTTAAAGAAGTATGGTCCAAACAGGAAAATAATATTACTAACATTAATAATTAATAAAGCACAATTTCAGTCTCTACTCATGTCTTTCAAAGGGCATTAAAGGAATACAGGTCATATTCCACACTAATCCTTTTTATCCCCCCTTTTTTTCACCCTCCCTACACACTCCTGTTTATCAATCCCTCTCCCTACCCCAAATTTTCCTACTCTGTCTGCTACCTAGATCGCCTGTGTAGTGTTTACAAATACTGCTCCCTAACAATATGGGCCAGGGAAAGTGATAGACTATGATCAGGATAACGTCAGTGGATTGTATCCTATTTACAATTTATCACACCACAAAAGTACAATTTTCCTTCCAATAACAACAATGGAAGGACTTTGTTTATTTCCCTCCCTATTTATAGATATCTGTATGGGTAATCCATTATCTTTTCTTGTGACTCCTTCCTAAAGCCACTAGGAAATGGTATTTTCTCTGGGAAATAAAACATGTTTAACTTCCACATGTTGATAGCATTGAAATGTGTAGATTATTAAATATTTGCAAAGGAAGGTAATAATCAAAGGCAAGAAAATAGTATTATTTCTAGAAAAAGAACTTTTACTTTCCCTCAAGTGTCAGTAGTTCTGTATTTGCTACCATAAAGGTTTTTGAGGTATGTGTCATATTTAGATAACTATCACTGGCACAAGCAAAGAAAAATCATACACCTATAAATTACAGGAGTAAGCTATTTCAGAGTTCTGATCCCTAAAGCTAGTCTCTTCCCAAAGCAAATGGAATAGTTTTTAAAAATGATTTGCATTCACCATGCCTTCCTTTCAAAAATAAAATTCTTTCAAGCCAAGATATCTCCCTGAGGTGGGTTTTTGTCAGAGTATAGCCACAGCATTTCTTTATATGAAGAATTTTTCAAATGATCTAAATTCCATGTTCTCTCCTACAGGATATTCTGATAAATAATTCCTCAAACTACTCTTCTTGGAAAAATCAGAGCTGTATTTTGCATACCTGAGGTACATACTCAAACCACCAGATAAATAATGAGTAAAAGACGCAGGATGATTTTTTTTTAATTAATAGAATCTAAAATAGGGGCGCCTGGGTGGCACAGCGGTTAAGCGTCTGCCTTCGTTGGCTCAGGGCGTGATCCCGGCGTTATGGGATCGAGCCCCACGTCAGGCTCTTCCGCTATGAGCCTGCTTCTTCCTCTCCCACTCCCCCTGCTTGTGTTCCCTCTCTCGCTGGCTGTCTCTCTCTGTCAAATAAATAAATAAAATCTTTAAAAAAAAGTAAAATCTAAAATAATTGGTGAAAGTGAAGGAATTAAAAGCTTTGGAAATCCTTATGTACTGGATTGCCTTTAGAATGTTGGCACCATTTCTACCCACCTGCCCCATGCTGTCCTTGGTATTGAAGAAGCTAGAAGCCTGGAAGCTACAATTCCTCAAAATTCTTGTCAGCAGGGTTCCAAGTTAGAATGTGCCAGCCAGAAGGCACTTACCTGAGATTTGAGAGGCAAAAAGAGAGGCAGAAACCATACTCTTGTTTCTCCGTTGGAAGCAGACAAAACCACAGATTGATGGGCTTCAGCAAAAAGGATATTTTGCATGTGCCTCTGGGTGTTTCACCTAGCTCAGTTTTTGGAGGCAGCTATAAACATAACCAGTGTTTCCTATGATTCTGGAGACTTTCTGAAAACTACAACACCTGAGAGTAAATGGCACTATTCTGACTTTCATTTTTCCAACCCTGCCAGTGGTTTCAAAAACATCTCATTACCTTATTATCTAATTTAATTTATTGAATTAATTTAATTCACTTATCATCTAATTTATCGAATCCTTTTCTGCTTGAGGGATCTTGAGTGGTTTTGTTTTCCCAACCAAACTTTGGACAGTACATGCTATAATTTGCTAAGATGGCGTATAGCTTTTAGCAGATTTTATAAGATTGAAGAAAAATTAATGGAAATGTGTCCTTAATTTTATGATTTGATTAAGTCAGCTAATCTTGGGTAGCAGTATTATGTGTTCTACTGCTGGCTCAGTTGAAGTGCTACTCAAATACAAAGGTATTGGCACTTACTATATTCACTGTGCTCTTTTTTTCCTGCCAAATAAACAGAAAAAGGAGAAAATGTCATGGCTCTTGCCCTCCCGATGTACAAAAACTAATAAGGGAAGTAATAATAATATAAATTTAAAAAACAGTAACCAAAACAAAACAGAACATCCCATGTCAGAGAAAAGATGATTCACCTTTCCTCCTTTTCACCCATCGATCCCATTTCATCCCATCCTCTTTATTGGTAAATGAACTACGTGGCAGTCTCTAATGGAAGCTTTTAGTGGGATAGCAGGTTTTCTAAAGGCAAAGAGGAACAAGCCAAAGCACACAGAATAGGGTAAGAAAGTGGACTGGGAAAAAGAAAAAACAAAAACAAAAACAGATAAGTGGATTGAAATTCTTACCCTTGAAGTCTAAGAAAGCCCAAATGTTGCAAAATATCAGAATGGCATTAAACTGGGACTCTGGAAGCCTGATTTTGATCTCATTTCTGCTACTAAATTTGGTTTTTTATCACTGGCCCTTTTTGAGCCTTCAGCTTATTGTCAGTAAAATTATGGCTTGGATTTGATTATACCAAGATCCATTCCAGCTCTAACATTGAGGCATTAGAACAACAACCCATCTGGGGTGTGTGGGATCTTTCTCCCACTTCTTCCAATATTTTCGAGGCAGTCTCAGAATTCCCCTGGACACCTAGCAATGTCCCATTAAACGCTGATTTTTAAAGTCCAAAAAGACATGTCAGTTTTTATAATTCAGATATTGAGCTTTTGAATTATCACATGCAATCAAAAAGAATAAAAGAATAAATTATTTTTGTGCATCTGAGGCAAAATCATCCTGATCCACTGCATCTGATTTAGGAGGAAAACTCCCTCACTGCTACTCACTACCTTTTAAATGTACAGAAAGCAGGAAAGACATTTTTCGGAGTTCTCCCAGAGCTCCACCATGGGGATAAGGATTAACTCTATTTCCTTATAAAACATAGGAACATACCCTTATCTTTAAATATGCAACCATCTAAATTTGGGGACTTTTTCTCATGAATATTTAAGTAATCAGTAAGTAGTAGTAATCATTTTCATTTTATAATTAAAGTAGATGGGTCTTATTTTTAATTTAGGGTGGGTTTTTCCCCCTCTGTTAGGCAATCACAGCAATTCTTGATGAATGTGTTCTTTATCTGGTAAGAAACGTCTACCAAAATAAAAAGTCACTGCTTTGGAAAAAAAAATTTAGTGGATTAAATCATGCAAAAATTTTTGACTAGTATAATTAAGATGATGTATAATTTTTTTTTAATTTCTGTACTATGGATATACAAGCCAAAATATGTAATATTAGCATACACACCTGCATGAATTCAATTCAGTGCAAAATATAAGTATTAAATTGCCTTGCATTCATGAAAGAACCCATTCCTGAATCCAAGTCCACCTTCGCTTTTACTACATTTCCCACTCACTCCAATACCTGTTCTTGGGCACTCTACCTGCAAATTAAACGTTTAAATAAATATACACTCTTAAAAAAAAGATTTTATTTATTTGAGAGAGAGTGAGCAAGAGAGAGCATAGCACAAGTGGGGGGAAAGGGCAGAGGGAGAGTGAGAAGCAGACTCCCTGCTGAGCAGGGAGACAGAGGAAGGGCTCAATCCTGGGACTCCATCCAGGATCAGGATCTGACCCCAAGGCAGACTGAGCCACCCAGGCACCCCTGTACTCTTTGTATATGCATCCATTCTAACCTGCAGCAGGAATTTGTCTTTACCTTAAAAAATAGTTGAGCAGATGAATTATTAATGAATTTTTTTTGTGCTGGGAACAGTTAGTTCTAAACTAACTGTTCTAAAAATCAGGACAATGGCCTCTGGAGTAGGCTGCAGTTTGTACTTAGAAGCAGATGATTGGTAGAGGGACTATCAATCCCTCCTACTCTTTGATTCTGTGCCTGTTGGTTTGGCATGAAGGGGCTACTTCTTTCAGCACAATATTAAGTTCCATCATTTACTGTGTCTGCTATTCGGTGCTTATCACACCATATTGTACCTGTTGAATACCTTGTAATTGTTGAATACCTTATGCCTGTTGTACTCTTTGAGAACAGACACCACACCGAACACGTTTGTCTCCTCAACACTAGTATAGCTCTTTGCACATAGTGGTATTCTAGACTAAATAACTCTTCTTCATCAATATAAAGATTGCCTAAAATATGGCTCAAAATAAACCACCCCATCTGTCACTGCTTTTTCTCTGCTTCCCTGAATTTCTCAAACATAGCATTTAAAATGAAGCATTTGTCAAGTCTTCCAGGCACAGGACATGAATTATTTTTGTTAACCGTCTCCCTATCACTAACAGTTATTGGATGGCAAGGAGTAGTTATGTTGGAGAGTTAAGGGACATGTACCTGAAAAGGTATATTAGAGTTAATACATGTCAAAAGCAATGATAAATTCATGTTCCCCCTGATCCTTTTGATTGGTTTTATCAAGTAGTTTCCTTGAAATATGTTGTGGAATTTGTTTTCTTTTTTCAATTATTTCACCAGTTCTTTTGGTATCATATATTCTGAATGAGATATAAAGTGACATCACAAAAAGGTCATGAATTTCAGAGTCCAAAATGCCTTGGGTCAACTCAGTCTCAGCCACTTACATCCATTCATTAAATATACTTCTGACCATCTGCTTGGCCCTGAGCTAATCATCAGGCAAATAATGATAACTAGAACATGATTCCTGTTTTCAAAAAGTTTGAAATCGGGACACCTGGGTAGCACAGTCGTTAGGCGTCTGCCTTAGGCTCAGGGCGTGATCCCGGAGTTCCGGGATCGAGTCCCACATCGGGCTCCTCTGCTGGGAGCCTGCTTCTTCCTCTCCCACTCCCCCTGCTTGTGTTCCCTCTTTAGCTGGCTATCTCTGTCAAATAAATAAATAAATAATCTTTAAAAAAAAAGTTTGAAATCAAGAAGTGATAGGAGAGGCATAACAATGTAAAAGCAATACGTAGAGCTACAAAGGGAAAGCACATGAAATTTTAGAAACATACAGGAAGTGAGCTTAAATATGTGGGGAGCCAATGATGCAATATGTGGAATGTGCTTTGTAAACTAAAAGTTCCATGCAAAGATGAGTCATTGTACTTCTAGCCTTAGTTTAACATTAGTTTAAAAACATAGAACATGTTAAAGCGGAGGTGATCAGAAGAATCAGGAGATGGTGTAAATATCTTCCTTCGATCCTTGTATCCAAAAATTCTGAAGAGTATTTGAAAAACTTCCACTTTGTCTACAATATCTGCCGATGCTTACCAACCAGGGAGTCTCTAACTTTATTCAGAAACTATAGAGTACTAAATAAGTTATAAATATTATATCACATACAAATTATTGAATAACTGGTTTGATTTACCTTAACAACCCAAATGAAATAGTTTAAGGCAGTAATTGACACTAATGTTTCCATTTATTTTCCAACAAAAAAATTTTTTTTAATATCTGTGGAAGAAAATGAATTATAAAACACATATCAAATAAAATATTCTTCCTGAGAAAATGTTGTGTATAGCAATCAGGAGTCAGGTCAGAAATCCAGAAGCCAGTCTAGGTTCATGCAGAAATAAATTTAATAAAATGAATAAGAGGCTTACAAAAACCAGTTCAAGGGTTGGGGCAGCACAGGCCAGGGAAAACCTCTGCTGGTTTTCAGGGAATCACGAAGTACAAGCTTATAGACCACTACCACCACCACCAGTGAGCTCAGCTGCCTGAAGCCTCAAAGTAGGTGATTCACAGGAGGATGCTGGGAAACTGCTGGCAGGATTTCATATATGCCCATCTGCTGAAGCCCATGAACCTGCCTGCAGGAGCAATAATGGCTTCTGCTTCTCTTCTGCCTTCCAAATCTTGCACAAGAGCCTCTCATGGGTGAAATCTAATCCAGAACCCTGCTGGCACAGTCTCGGAAAAATGTTGTTACCAAGAATTCAGGGGAAAGGAGAGGAGGGGGAAAATGGTGCTGAGTTTCCATCAGACCATCTGGCACACATCTCTTAAATTTCAACACTCTCGCTTATTAAGAATAATTTTCCCAAGTTCATATTTTTAGTAATTTATAAAATTAGCCCTTGCCCTGTTTCTCATTCTGTGACACCCTATGAAGTTTATCCACATAAGTTACTCCCTTCTTTTCTCTCTTTCTGGACTTATTGGGGAGAAAAAAGAATAGTCAAGATAAAATTACATTTCCAGGGAATGCACCAGAATGGAAACAATATTTAAGTGCCCTAACAACCTGATCTAGACAAATTAATAAATGCTCAGTAAATTTTCCCTCTCCCATAATTTTATCCAGAAACTCCTAATAAAGCTTTCAATAATATTAAACTTCACTCAAATAAATAATTTGTTATGTTTAGAACAGTTAGTCAAATTTTAAAAATTGATAGCACACTGTAGTATATATTAACATTTAACATCCTATAGTAGTCATGAAAAATAAAAATACAATGTGAGATTAAACATGAGAAGGTGGCACAGTCGTTAAGCGTCTGTCTTCGGCTCAGGGCGTGATCCTGGAGGTCTGGGATTGAGCCCCACATCAGGCTTCTCCACTAGGAGCCTGCTTCTTCCTCTCCCACTCCCCCTGCTTGTGTTCCCTCTCTCTCTGGCTGTCTCTCTCTGTCAAATAAATAAATAAAATCTTAAAAAATAAATAAATAAACACGAGTAGGTGTTGCTTTCTAGAGCCACATTATCTAGATTCAGGCCCAGTTCTAATACTAATTATAGTGTCAGTTGACAAGTTATCTGGTCTCTCCAGGCCTCAGTTTTCTCATCTGCAATACTGAAAGGATGAAATGAGTTAATATCCTTAGAGTTTTAAGAACCATGCCTGGCTCATAGAAAGCCTTTGGTAAATGCTTCCTATGTGATTCACAGAAGCAAATTTGCCATATCTTTTCTTGGATCATTTCATTTAACAAAAATTTATTAACATTTCTATATGCCAGACACTTTTGTAGATCATGGTAATAAAATGGTATTGAAGATAAAGACTCTACCATTCTAAAATAGAAAAAAATTAAACAATAATATGTCAAGAGCAGTAAGCACTAGTTAGAAAAAATAAAACAGGTTAAGGGGATAAAAATCATGAAGGCTCTATTTCTAATGGAATCATCAGGAAGGCTTTTCAGAAAAGATAATATTTGATCAAGATTTAAATGAAGTAAGGAATTAGGCCATTCCAATATATATAGGTGAAGAATGTTCTGAAGCAGTAGCAAGTGCAGAGTCACTAAAGGAGGAATGTACTTGGTGTACTCAAGAAGCAACATATTGGTCAGTGTGGCTAGAGTAGTGTGAGTAGCAGGGAAAGAACTGGCAGATGAGGTTGGAGACACAGTCGGGCAAGGCCTGGTCAAGGATTATACAAGTGAGGCATCAGGGTGTAGAAACTTAAGAGGGAATACCAAAATGGCATCCCTAACCTCACCATAGTCCCTGACATCAGCCAAAGAAGCCAGATAATGCAGAATCTTCTAAGCCATTGTAAGACTTTCAGACTTTAAGTTCAAAGCCTTTACCGGGCCTACAATTTACTGCGTGGGTCTGGCTACTCCTCCAAAGATATCTTCTACTGCTATTCTTTGCACACTCCATTCCAGTCACCCTGGCCTTCCCCTAGATCTTCAAACATACCAACCACACTTCTACCTGCACTTCCTATTTTTCCTACATGAAGAGAGCCAGAGTTCACTCTCTTGCTTCCCTCAGGTCTCATTTCAAACATTATCTTCTGAGAAGTCTTCCCTCCATCCCATCTAAAATACCAGCTTCTTGCTTCTACTCTTATTCTCTATCCACTGCTCTGTTCTATTTTTCTCCATGGCAGTTACCACCATCAGATACTGTGTGTGTGTGTGTGTGTGTGTGTGTGTGTGTGTGTGTGTGTAATATATAATATATATATAGTATTTTGTTGCATTTTATTTATTTATATATATACTTATTTTATATTTTATATATGTGTGTGTGTATATATATATATAGTATATATTGTATTTTAATTTGTTATGTATGAATCCCTCAATCCCCAATGTTAGCTTGTGGTGACACTTGGTCTGTTTTGTTCCCTGTGGTATCCCCAGTGCCCAGGACCTCCCTAGCACTTAGTAAGTGCACAGTATTTGTTCAGTGAAGCAATATGAAAGAGGAACTAAGCGACTATTTCAAAGCATGAAAAGATAACCAATGTGGCTAGACTCACTAGGAAGACCTGTTTGCTAGGATTAAAGGACATAGTCAACATAACTTGTTGAGGTACCCAGTCTATTCAATTGACAACAGATTATTTCAAGTCAGAATTAGTCTCAGACTTTCAGAATGAGGTCAAGTCAATAATGTAGTATATACTAGACATACACAAATATACTAGACTATATATAATCAGGCATATGTGAAAACAATGAGTCAGCCCCACCCCACCCCCACCCAAACCCACAAATGAGTTATGCAGGCCTGCTGTTTGGACTGGAAAACAAATAACATACTGGAGAGGGCAGTCTTTGCAGTTGGAAAGTTTAGATTTCATCTTGAATTCTGCCATACCTACCAGTGTGGTCAGCTAGGTCATCTTCCCTTCCTTCTTCCTTTCTTTTCTTTCCCTTCCTTCATTTGACTCCTATTTATGGAATGCTTACTTTGAACCAGGAATTTCGCTGGGTGCAAAGAGAGTGCATAGAGTGGGGAAGGGAAGGAACACTGAGCAGAGTGTTTGAAGGGAAGGGCATTGCATATTGAGAGAGAATAAGAAATGTCAGGAAAGCAGGAAAGAACAGAGCCTGTGCAAATTATAACTAGCAGGTCTCTATAACTGGCCCAATAACTTGTACTTCAGGAGTATATGTTCAGGTCCCAGAGAAAAAGAATATGAAAAGTGAGGAAAGAATGCTAACAGTTAAGGTGAAGGAATAGCAGGGGATATCGACAAGGGAAACAAGTACTTAACACTCAGAGAACAATGAGAACTAAGAGGTCATGTCAACAAGCAAGCAATTAGGGGGGGAAAGTAAGATAAAGAGTACAAATATACCCAGTAATGATTGGGCTGAAAAATACCCATCAGACAAGACAACTAAGAACTACAGAAAAATAAAGGAAGCAGAAGTCAGATTACATTAAGGTGAGGGAGAAAGACACCAGATATCCTTGAGCAACAGTTAATTCATCTATTGAATATGGAAAAGAATACTCATCAGGTGGGATGCTGTGGTACCTGAAATAGAAATAGATGATAGATAGATGCATAGATAGATAAGAGAGAAAGGGAAAAGAAAGAGGGGGGAGGAAGAGAAGAGGAGAGGAGAGATTATTGATTGTAGAAACACACAATTGGCACACAGATACCTAATATATAGAAATGTTAAACATATTATCCCTTATGGAGATTGAATTCACTTCAAAAATGCCATTGTTGGGGCACCTGGGTGGCTCGGTCAGTTAAATGTCTGCCTTCAGCTTGGGTCATGATCCCAGGGTCCTAGGATTGAGCCCCGTGTTAGGCTCCCAACTCAGCAGGGACCCCTGCTTCTCCCTCTCCCCCTGCTCGTTCTCTCTTTCTCTCTCTCAGATAAACATAAAATAGTTTTTTAAATGCCATTGTTTTGACCCCATGCTCACCAAGTAATTTGTTTTAAGCCTCGGTTTATTTATACATTGGTCTGAACAAGGTGCCTCTTCATTCATTGCTGTATTTATTACCTTTAGTTTTCATTCCTATTGCCCTCACTTCTCATAGGTATCCAATCTAATATGGTTGATGATTATCTTTTTATTTGTATGTGTAAAACATGCAATGCCCTGGGGTGTCTGGGTGGCTCAGTCAGTGCCTGGGTGGCTGAGTCTGCCTTCGACTCAGGTCATGATCCCTGGGTCCTGGGATGGAGCGTGTCCGGCTTCCTGCTCAACGGGAAGCCTGCTTCTCCCTCTCACACTCCCCTTGCTTGTGTTCCCTCTCTCTCTCTCAATCTCTCTCTGTGTCAAATAAATAAATAAAATCTTTAAAATAAATAAATAAAATCTTTAAAATAAATAAATAAAATCTTTAAAATAAATAAATAAACAAATAAATAAATAAAATTTTTAAAAAGAAAGAAATAGGGTCTTTATATTTGTAAAAAAAAAAAAAAAAGAATAAAAAGAGGTCATACTGAATTAAGATGGCCCCAAGGGACACCTGGGTGGCTCAGTCAGTTAGGTATCTGCCTTTGGCTTGGGTCACGATCTCAGGGTTCTAGGATTGATCTCCGTGTCGCTCCCTGCTCAGCACGGGAGCCTGCTTCTTCCTCTTGCTCTGTCCCTGCTCCTATGCTCTCTCTCTTGCTCAGTCTGTCTCTCAAATAAATAAAATCTTAAAAAAAAAAAGTATGCCTCAAAACCCAATGACTGGTATCCTTAATATGAAGGCCTTGTGAATACACTATTGAAGAAAGGCCATGTGATGATGGAGGCCAAGATAGGAGCATTGCAGCTATAAACCCAGTAATGTCAGGGATTTTTGGCAAACACCAACAGCCGGGAGAGAGGCATGGAACAGATTCTCCCTTAGAACATCCAGAGAGAACCACCTTGCTGATTTTGGACTTGATTTTGGATTTCTGGCCTGCTGAACTGTAATAGAATAAGTTTCTGCTATTTTAAGCCACCCAGTTTGTGTTACTTTGTTATGCCAGCGCTAAGGAAGTAATACAGTAGATAATCACACTGTCTGTAAATAATGACAGTTGCATTTCTCTCCTACTCATCTTTACAATTCACTTATTTTGCTTTTGCTTTATTTATAGTATTTGTCAGAACATCCACTATTGTGTACAACAGTGGCAGTGATAATAGGAATCTTCATCTCATTCCTGATTAAGTATGCTTACAATAAGAATTTGGTATATAACCTCTCCAAATTAAAAAAATTCTCTTCTATTCCTTGTCTTCTAAGGATATTATAATAGAATTTATCGGTGTGTCATTCTGCAATTTTAAGATAGCTATGATTTGTTACCTTTGGTCAAGTAATGCATAAATTAAATTTTTAGATTTTTTTATATATTGAGACATTCATGTATTCCTAGATAAATTATGCTTTGTACTGTATTATTTTTATATACTTTTGAGTTCAGATGGCTAAGGTTCACATCTGTATTTGTATTAAAATAGGCATTTTTCTTGTACTATTATTACCCAATTTTAGAATCAAGCTTAGTAACCTAACTATATAAGTAGGCTTGGCAAATTTTGCAACTTCTTATATTTCGGGGAAAAGTTATAAGTTTGGAATTAATTTCTTTTTGAAAGACGAGTAGAATTTTGGTCCAGGAGTCTTTGGGGTTTGATTCGTTTTGTTTTGTTTTGTTTTGAGAGTAAATATATATTCATTATTTTTTGCCATGAAAGATAAGGAAATTAAAGCCATTTTATTACCTTACATTTTACCAGTAATCATTTGCTCAGTCCTTTAGCTTGCCCATTTGTGAATTCCTTTTTTTTTTCAGCAAGTTTTCTTTTTTATTTTTTCTGTTTCTTTGAATTTTTTTTAAATTTAAATTCTAGTTAGTTGACATACAGTTCAATATTGGTTGCAGGAATACAGTTCAGTGTTTCATCATTTACATGTGCTCATCATCGCAAGTGCCCTCCTTAATACCCATCACCCATCAATCCCATCCCCCTATCCACCTCCCTCCATGTTTGTTCTCTGTAGTTAAGAGTCTCTCATGATTTGTTTCCCTCTCTCTTCCCCCCACCCCAAGTGTTCGTCTGGGTCCAGGAGTCTTTGAATACCATTTCAATTTCTTTACATGTTTATTAGTTTATTCAATTTTTTATTTCTTCCACTTTTGTGGCATTTTATGTTTTTTTCAAATATATGTATGTATTTGAAATCTAATATTTAAATAATATATTTAAAATCCAATATGAAATGTATGAAGTTCATATTGGACTTTCAGTTGATTGGAATATAGCTACTTTAATATTCTTTTATTTTTTAATCTGTTGGATTATAACTTTTCCCTTTTCATTCTGTATTTTATTTGCTTGTCATTTTCTTTTTTTTTTCCTGTATCAATCTTGCCAGAGGTCTTCTTATCTTATTAATCATTTCAAAGGCCTGTTTTGGATTTAGTTAATCTTCACTATTATTCCTGATGGTGTTATTTTTGTACTGTATTTCACAGATCTCTGCCCTTTATTATTTCTTTCCTTCTTGCATATTCAAGTTTACTGTATCGCTCTATTTCTAACTTTATGAGTTGAACACTTAGCTGGTTTGTTTTTAATCTTTCTCATTTTCTGATAAAATTGTTAAAGTTATAAATCTCCCACTCCCTTGTGCTGATTTAGCTATTTCTTACAAGAGGGGGAAAAATGGTGTAATGTGTGTCTATGTGGAGCTTGTCTCTGGGCGAGAATGTGCCAGTGAAGGGCTGCCAGTATGCAAGACATCTCCCAGACCCTCATCATCAACAATCAAATATCATTAATGTAAAGTACAGCAGAACATGAACTAGGGAGTGGAAAAGTAAAAAAGAATTAGGGTTACCCATTCATGTTGGTGGATAAATGGGGAGAGAAGCAAGCTGGAGGCAAAACTGATACTGATTCTGTCTTCTAGATCCTAGCATTTTGGTCAATAGAGCCACTAGTTCTTACGGGATAGTTCTTCTTGTTATAGACTCAGTTAATTGTTTCATTGGTCTAGCTACTTTCTTTTCCTCCCATTCCATGATCTGCACATGTCTTCTGATTTCTAATGAGATTCAGTGAGCCCTTATTATATGCCAAGCCCTGTGTTAATCATTGGGGAAATAATATTGTAAGAGATTAATAGTCTTTGCCCTCATACTGTTAAGTCTGTAACATCTAGAGTACCAGCTATGCTTTCTTAAATATCTTATTTCTGAGAAAACATTTGAATTCTTATTAATTTTCCTGTATTCAAAAAAAGACTTTCTCTGTTCTTACAATAAGCCCTATAATGTTTTAAAGTTACATTGAATGGGATTCCTTCCCTCATAACTAAATGAATGGTTAAATGTTTTAATAGGGTAGGAAGTGCTAATTTGCTGAGTCAGGCAGCAGGTGGATCAGGGTGCTAGTTACTACAATAGAAAATATATAAAGAGCAGTGATTTGGGGGAAGAAAACTAGTTCAGGTTTTTACACTTGAGTTTGTGAGGGTTTTTTTTAAATGAAATCCAAATAGAAATGTATAAGTGCAGGTCATTAGATCTATAGGTCTCAACCTCAGAGGAAAAATTTAAGCTGGAGGACGAAACTTTGGAGTCACATTCCAATAGACATCCATTAAGGACATAGGAATGGATCCTCTCACCCAGGAGAACTATACAGAATAAGAGCACAGTGCCAACACTGTCTGTTCTTCCAGGCTAACAATACTAGTACTCACTTTCCATTTCCTACAAACTTGATAGATGGCTAGTCAGTATTTATTGTGTCTCATCTCTTTCTGTGCTTCCTTCTGCCTTAAGCTAAATAAAATTGATGTATTGAAAGATCATCTGAATTCTATTTATCTCCAATTAAAGTGACTATATTGTTCAACTTCTTTTTAATATGCAAACTGAGCAATTTTTTTCTTGGTATTCCCAAATCTGCAATCCTCTGGCTTCTGTTTAGTTTACAGTGAATCTTTATTGAGGGCTTACTGTATGCCTAGCACTGTTCTAGATATTAGAAATATAGTAGCAAAAAAGGAAAAAACAGATAATGTCCCTGCTAGAGTGGAGCTTACATTCTCCCAATTTTCTGATCTGTCCTCCATTTAGTCTCTGGATTTGCTTCTTCATCAAAATGTAGATGTGATATATAGATCTTTCATCCTTTTTTTTCTTCTAACAACTTTTATTGCTAAACCAACTATCATTATATATTTCCAAATCTGCCTCTAGTTGTTACCTTGTTTCAAAATCTCTGGACCAAAGTCAAGCAAAAGCAATTAATTCTGTAAAGTAGTTTATTATTTACAAAAAAAACACAAATATAATGAATATGATCATCCTTCTTTTAAAAATTAACAAACCGAGGTATAGTAACTTCCCTAAAGTAACATATATGTTAAGTGAAAGAGCCAAATAATAAGCATAAGTTTTCAGTCTTTAAAATCGGTGTTTGTACTATTATTCTATTTTAAACAGATTGCCTCATAAGAGTATCAAACTTAAAATATTTAAACCAAATGTATTAAATCCACCCTTTGGAATATTTCTCCTATGAACATCAGAGCCATTTTCATACCTTCTCCTCCCTCACACTACATAAAACTATATAAATTTCTTTAAATGTTCTACAGTCTTACATCTATTCCCGCTATCTGACTTCACTGACATTGCCCTTGTTCATGCCCTCATTACCTTTCTTGGTGCCACCCACTCATAGAAACAAACCCATCTAATCAATACCATCACTGCTTTCCCTACGAACAATGATACAGACTTTGTCACCATTTTCCTACCTTGCCCAAGATACACACCTCTATATCTTTGCCCAAGCTGACCTTTCATTTCTTCTTCAGGTATTCATTGAGCACCTATTATGTTCCAAGCCCTGCCTCCTAGGTGCTGGAGCTCAGATTGTAGTAATAGTCACTGCTGAAGTTTATTGAATGTTTATTTTGCGCAAATGTTATCCCACTAATCTTCCCCAAAAGCATATAAATTAGATAATATTACTACTGTTTTTCTATTCTTTAGATAAGAAACTGAGATTTTAAGAGTTTATGGGGTTGGACTATGTGGTCAGAACAGAAAAAGCCTAAATTTGAACCCTATCTGTCTAAATCTAACATCCTCACACTGAATCCTATGCTATAAAACCCCTCTCCCTAATACTCCTTTTATCTGCCTACTGGGAGTCTTGTCCTTCCTTAAAAATATGGCTCAAATCTTGACTAATCCAGGAAATCTTTCCTAATCAGAACCAAATTCATCTTATCCCCTTAATACTTCCAGAATACTTTCTTGTAATATTTCTCCATTATAAACTGCTTTTTATTAGTGTTTGCTATATCCACATGAGCATAACCCTAGTGCATAAATTATGAGGCCCTGCAGGAAAATGACCATGTTCTGTTTATATTTATATTAGAGCAAAAAGTTGAAGAATGTATATATAGTATGGGCTAAATAGGTGGGAGAGTTTTAATACACACACACACACACACACACACACACACACATCATGAAGAGCTTGCAAGAAGAATCCATACACTTTTAGATGCGGAAATATTTCACAGTATACTTAAATCCAGTCATTTCAAAATATGTTATTAAAATAACAGATGTAGGATATTTATTAAAACCAGAAATTATTATTTGGAGGAAAATAATCCTTCAATAAGTATGGAAGTTCAGAAAGGGAGGAAAAAAGCATTTTACCATTGACTTATGACATACCATAATTGCTATGGTATGAACTAGATATTTGCCAATAATTCCATATGATTATATTAGTTTCAAGATTGAACAGCTTTCAAAATCTGATCTTTATTCTTTGGTCCTAACACAATCTTCTCAAGTTTAAAGGTCAAGTTTAGAATGGTTAATAGCTTCAGATTACCCTAAGGAAGAAAACACACAGCAGGTATGTTTCAGAGTCTTGTCCAAGCCCAGGTGAGAATTTCAGGTTTGTGGCAAGAGTCCTTGGGGTTGATTTCCTTAAAATCTGTATAAGTGGTAAAGAAGACTATCCCATCTTATATTATTGCTGTCATCACACTTTAACCTAAAAGTTGAGTACAACTTATTTTCTGGTGTGTCTTGTATACAGGCAACATACAATTAATCCCTGAACCCTTTTTTTCTCCACACTTTTTAATCCCTCATTTGTGTAAACACAATCCAATAATCAAAGTTCAAGGACTTGTTTTAGTAAGTTTCCATTTCATGGAAAATTGTTCAACATTAAGGAATTTGTTTAACCAATTTGTTAAATCCATACAATGTATATGGCATTGGAAATAAGGTTGTGGTCTAATATTTACTGACACAGAACAATGTTCATGACATGTTATTATTAAATGAAAAAGCAGTGAAGTATGGACAGTGTGACCTCAAGTATAGCTATTTATCAATAGATATCTATACTGATATCTACCCATATGAAGAGAGAAATTTAAAAACTAAAGTTTTTATAGCAATTGTCTCTAAAGAGGAGAATCCAAAATTAGTTATAGCCCTTTCTACTTGCCTATATTTCTTATATGCACATGTGTTTCTGTACTAACCATGCTTTTGAATTCACCTTACATACTGTTTATTTAAAAAGCCCTATTGCAAAGATGCCCACTTTGTGCCTTGTGAACAGCTATTTTTTTTAGATGTTAATTTAGTTCCAAATGAAACAGAAGTAAAAGTATGTTTTTGGCATTATGCCAAAATCTCAGAAAGGCCTAATGTCCCGTAACCTTGTAATTGTACAACAGAAATATTTTAAAGGCATCTTTCCAGAGGGCCAGGTGAATGCAGTAGTGTAACATTACACGTTAAGGTAAGCAAATGACATCTAAATAGGATCCCTGTGATACTCAGATAAGATCTCATCCAGTGTTTCAAAACAGTAACGATTTGGACTGAAATAAATCTGCCTAACTCTTTAATGAATATAATTACAATAAATCCACACTTTTCAAATTCTGAATTTCACATATCTTGATTTTTGTTGTTTCATTTTGTTTTGTTAATTTTTAACTATTCCAGTTCTGCTCTCTAAAATGTTTGATATTCAAGTTCCACCTGAAACTAACTAATATGATTTTTATAGTGACAGGCTTTAAATATTCATGACAAAAGAACAGGAGTCTCAGTGTCAATGCAGAATAAAGAAGTATTGGCAAAGTTCAGACAACATGAGAGCTTAAAGGAATATATCTCTTTGATATCGTGGCACATTTCAGCTTCCCAAGAAGCTACACGTTACTCAAGGTAGATGCAAGCAACCCATCTCTTATTTTCACTCTCTACTGAAAGAAAAAAACACAAATTTTTTCTTTCTTTGATGAATAAGAGCCCTGAGGCTTATAGAACCTTGTTCATAAAATGGGTATGGATTTTCCCCCAGTAATTGATTACTCTAAAAATAAAAATACCTGAAGAAAAAATTAATGATCAGGGATTATACATTCAATCTAAGAAAAATAATCTAGTAAATAGTGTAGGCATACCTTGGAGATACTGTAGTTTCAGTTCCAGACCACTACAATAAAGTGAATATCGCAACAAAGTGAGACAAATTTCTGTTTCCCTGTGTATAGAAAAGCTAAAATAAAACTACACGTTAGCCATTAAGTGTGCAATACTATTATGTCTTAAAACAATGTACATACCTTAATTTAAAAACACTTTATTGCTGAAATATGCTAAACATCATCTGAGCTTTCAGTGACTCGTAAACTTTTTGCTCCTAGAGGGTCTTGCCTGATGTTAATGACTACTAACTGATCAGGGTGGTGGTTGCTGAAGGTTAGGGTGTCTATGGCAATTTGCTAAAAGAAGGCAGCAATGAAGTTCACCACATTCTACCCACAGTAGAACTTCGTTCACAATTGGAGTCAGTTTTCTCAAACCCTGCCATTGCTTTATCAACTAAGCTTATGAAATATTCCAAATCCTTTGTTTTCATTTATATAATCTTCACAGTATAAAACACTTTCTCTACTTATCCATAAGAAGCAACTCCTCATCCACTCAACTTTTACCATGAGATTGCAGCAATTCAATCACATATTCAGGCTACACTCCTAATTCTAGTTCTCTTGCTATTTCTACCACTTCTGCAGTTACTTCCTCCACTGTAGTTTTAAACCCCTCAAAGTCATCGTAAGGGAATCGAGAATCAACTCTCAAACTCCTCTTCATGTTGATATTTTGACCTCTTCCAATGAATCAAGAATGTTTTTAATGGCATCTAGAATGGTAACTCCTTTCCAGAAGGTTTTCAGTTTACTTTGCCCAGATCCATCACAAGGATCATTAGTTATAGCAACTATAGCCTTATAAAATGTATTTCTCAAATAATGACTTTAGTAATAATAATCATAACAATAATAATGCAGTCAGAATTACTCCTTGATCCATGGGCTGCAGAATGGATGTTGTGTTAGCAGGCAAAAAAACATTAATTTCTTATTATACTTCTTCATTAGAGCTCTTGGATGACCAGGTACATTGTCAATGAGCAGTAGTATTTTGAAAGGAATCTGTCTAGTAGTTATCAACAGTGGGCTTAAAATATTCAATAAACCATGCTGTAGGAGTGCCTGCATGGCTCAGTCGGTTAAGTGTCTGCCTTCGGCTCAGGTCATAATCCCAGGGCCCTGGGATTGAGCCCTGCATTGGGCTCCCTGCTCAGCTGGGAGCCTGCTTCTCTCTCTGCCTCTTCCCCCACCCCCCCGCTCATGCTCGCACTTGCTCTCTCTCTCTCTCTCTCTCTGTCTGAAATAAATAAATAAAATCTTAAAAAAAAAAAAAAAACATGTTGTAGATAGATGTGCCGTCATCCAGGCTTTGTTGTTCCATTTATAGAACATTGACAGAGTAGACCTAACATAATTCTTAAGGGCTGTAGGATTTTTCAGAATGGTCAATGAGCACTGGCTTCAACTTAAAGTCACCAGCTACACTATCCCCTAACAGGAGAGTCAGCCTGTCCTTTTACAGTTTGAAGCTAGGCATTGACTTCTCCAATCTAGCTATGAAAGTCCTAGATGTCATCATCTTCCAATATATGGCTGTTTCATCTAACATTGAAAATATGTTGTTTGTGTAGCCACCTTCATTAATTATCTTAACTAGATCTTCTGGATAACTTACTATGTCTTCTATATCAATACTTTCTGTTTCACCTTGCACTTTTATATTATAGACATATCTTCTTTCCTTAAACCCAGTTTCCTTAAACTACATTCATACTTTTCTTCTGCAGCTTCCTTACTTCTCTCAACCTTCTTAGAATTGAAGAGAGTGAGGGCCCTGCTCTGAATTAGGCTGTGGTTTAAGGGAATGTTGTGGTTGGTTTGATCTTCTATCCAGACCACTCAAATTTTCTGCATATCAACAATAAAGCTGTTTTGATTTCTCATCATTCATGTGTTCACCAGAGTAACATTTTTAATTTCCTTTAAGAACTTGCTTTTGCATTCACAACTTAGCTAACTTTTTGGCATAAGTGGCCTAGGTTTCTATCTCAGCTTTTGACATGCCTTTCTCATTAAGATTAATCAACCCTATCATTTAAGTGAGAGACATGCAGTTCTTCCTTTCACTTAAACACTTAGAGGCCATTGCAGGGTTGCTGATTGGCCTAATTACAATATTATTGTGTCTCAGGGAATAGGGAAACCTCAGGAAAGGAAGAGAGATGGGGAAAGGATGGTCTGTGCAGCAATCAGAACACACCCAACATTTATTGATTCAGTTTGCCACCTTATATGGGCCTGGTTCATGGCACCCCAAAACAATTACAGTAGTAAGATCACAAATCACCATAACCAATATAATAATATGAAATATTTTGAAATATTGTGAGAATTACCAAAATATGACACAGAGACATGAAATGAGCAAATGCTGTTTGGAAATTGGCACCTATAGATTTTTTTTAAAGATTTTATTTATTTATTTGACAGAGGGAGACAGCCAGCGAGAGAGGGAACACAAGCAGGGGGAGTGGCAGAGGAAGAAGCAGGCTCCCAGTGGAGAAGCCTGATGTGGGGCTCGATCCCAGAACGCCGGGATCACGCCCTGAGCCTAAGGCAGACGCTTAACAACTGCGCCACCCAGGCGCCCCTGGCACCTATAGATTTGTTCTAAACAAGCTTGCCATAAACCTTCAATTTGTAAAGAAAGGAGTATCTATGAAGTACAATAAAGTAAGCCCAATAAAATGAGCTATGCTTGTATATGGGTTGCCTTTCAGCATGAATATTATACTAAAGATTTTGAAAGACATACTAAAGTTCAGAAGGATATATTTCCCATCAATACATGACTACAGGCTAAATTTGCCCAAAAATGTTACAGAATTTCAATGAGCAAGGCATTTGGTAAGATGTAGGGGGGAAAGATGACTGTATGAAAATTAAATATGGAAGCATTTAAGATCTGGAAACTTTCATGTGGATCAATTTGGATTGTCCTGTGTTCAATATTCCAACTCTTTAATACCTTAACTATATAATAGCCCCAGACTATTTGAGAATTTACCAGAAAAAAATATGGAGTGAGCAATGCAACAATTCTGAATTAGGCTAAATTTATATCCCTATTTTACTCCAGCCAAATTAATTTGACCAGGTGTTTACCTCTGACCTTGAACCCTGAGTCACTCTATGAGATTAACAACTGACAATACCTGATGGAATTGGTGACAATGCAAATATCAAATGTAAGAAGCTCACCCAAAGAGCCATGGAGAGTCTGGAGAAGTGAGACCTATGACTACAAGAATGTAGGGGAATTTGTTATTGCTGTTTTGAGGATGAATACTAAAAGAAATATTTTTACAAAATGAGATCACTGGCTCTGAAGACATAGGCTTGATCTATCATCCTGAAGTCTCCCCAGTTCTGTTGTCTATTCCTATCTCTGCAGAGTTCAAGAGCTCTCATCCTCTATACATAAGTCTAAACTTGTAATCTCAACCCCTTTACCATCTACTTTGTTTCAGGACAAAAGGAATGAAGAAGCAAAGGGTAGGAAAGACTCTAGTGTTTAACAAAATAATTGCTGTATTTCATTAAGCCTAAAGCATACTCATCTTGTTCATATTTTCATATCTCTGAAAGTGAGATATGTCATTTTATAAAAACTGTAGGCCAGGGATCATGAACTTAATTGTTCATTTGTTCATACTGTTATTGCTTCAACTGAATTATGTGTAGTATTGGTAGAAGTGTAATTATAAAGTGTCTTCAAAAAATTAGACTATAATTCATCCTTGAAGCTAAGTTATTATGTGTGCAGAAAGACATAAAAAAAAGAGAATTGGGAAAATGATTAAGTAAATAATCACTGTTGGAGAAATGATGGCAAGTCCATATTTTCTTGCAAAGGAACAACCATCAACGGTATAGCAATTAAGAAAAGAAGAATCCCACAAGTGGATAAAGCCATGATGCATGGTAATGCCTCTCTAACTTGAGTCACCTAGGGATCTTGTTAAACATGCAGATTCTGATTGAGTGAGTCAGGGCTGGGGCTAGAGACATTGCATTTCTTTTTTTTTTTTTTTTTAAGATTTCTTTTTTATTTATTTGACAGAGACACAGCAAGAGAGGGAACACAAGCAGGGGGAGTGGAAGGGGGAGAAGCAGGCTTCCAGCTGAGCAGGGAGCCCGATGTGGGGCTCGATCCCAAGACCCTGGGATCGTGACCTGAGCTGAAGGCAGATGCTTAATGACTGAGCCACCTAGGCGCCCTAGAGACATTACATTTCTAACAAGTTCCCAGGTGATGCTGTTGTTGCAAGGTGCTGAAGAATTATCTCTTCACATCACAAGCAATGCAAATGAAGGTAGGATTAATAGCTGATTCCCTCTAAATAAATGTAAAAAAATTCAAAGCAATGAGAGACTGGCATGATTAATCTGTATGTTGCATAGAACTACCAGGAGGAGTCAGAAACTTCTTGCTGACTTTGAAGAGAAGACCTTACCTCCCAGCTACTAAGGATTCAATGGAGGAAAGAAGTGGAACTATGAGTATAGTCAATTAGGAAAAGACCAGAATCAAAACATATAAAATAGCTATCAGTAGAGAACTTTTTATTTTATTTTATTTTTTATTATGTTCAGTTAGCCAGCATATAGTACATTATAAGGTTTTGATGTAGTGTTCAATGATTCATTAGTTGCATATAACACGCAGTGCAGTAGAGCATAAAAACTGCATAAAAATACTGCATCATCAGTGCTTTTGATGGCACTAATGGTGATATTGTATTGAAGACATGCCTGTCAATGGCTCTATTTTGAAAAGTGATTTAGAAGAATAGGGTTCTGTGTGTGAAGACATTTAAAATATTTTAATCAGTCTATCTTTCTATTTCCTTTTAGATATGGACAAGAGTGATTTAATATTTTTTTAATTTATGTTTAAGTGAGTCTTAAAGTATTTTTTTTCTATAAATATCAAGTAAATTCTAAGTGCTGTAGCATTATATCATAACAGGCAGAGTTTTTTTTGCCAGGCACTATAATATATTTTTTTTTTCACTAATGATGGCCTGGATTTGATAAAACACAACAGAAGGCTAACATCTTACCTTCACAAGCAAACACACACACATTCACGCATGCACATGCACAGGTACACAACATTAAAATTATACTTTTAAAATAAAATGAAAGTATAGGAATCAATATACAATAAATTAGAGTGATTTTCTATAAAAACAATAATATTTCACCCTAAAAAATCTATAAATTGGTGCCTGGGGAGTCTGGTAAATTTCAGATTACATTCACTGAGATTAGTATATAGCCTCTGCAGACAAAGACTATTAAAATATATTATCAAATAAACTGTATTGTCTGTAACATAAAGAAAAAATATATTAACAAAAAGGAAATGATCAAGAGAAAGAATAAGAAGGGGTCTCTAAAGAGAAAGCATCCCAGACAATCCAGAGGAGGGCATATCCTGATTTTAGAAATAAGTACCCAATCCCTTTCACAAATACTCACCAAGTGAAGATGTAATAGACATTTTGATCATTCAATTTATTCCCCTTGGACTGGCTCCATGCTCACCAAGTATCCTTCTGATTATAATTTGTCTTTTCTTTTGCTGAAAGGAAAGAGAATTCACTCATACCAATGCAAATATTCCACTACCTAAAAGTTAGATATTTAAAATTATGAGTTAATAAAAACTCTGGACAACACACCAGTCTCTTAGGGATTTGGTTTGGTAAGAATGCCCACAGGATGTCACGTAAGGGCAAGCTTGAAGAATTAATTTCTGGGCCTGCAGAGCTGAGAACCAGACTCAGTAACGTGATGACCTTATCAAATAATGATTCTGACCTTGTCTAAGCTGCCAGCTGGCTTTCCAAGTGTTTACTTCCCTAACTGAAACAATTACTATAATTCACATAACAAAAAAAAATCAGAAAAGAAGTAGGAGACTAGATTTTATATACACCACTTCTTAACTCCTGATTTATTCCCCAGAAGTATTTTCTTAATCAAAATCTATTTTGTTTTCCAACATTTTAGGTTTATTAACCAAAATATTATAAGGATATTAGTAGATGGAAAATAACTCATAATTTCCATACAAGCTTTATTGAAGGAAAATGCAGAATAAAGCTTTACTATGCAGCCTTATCTAAACCAAATCCATTAGTGTGGACTTACAACGGACGTATTGAGAACTTATCTAATAATATAGGCAGATTAGATAGGTAAAATAGAGAAATAAATGTAAAATATAACATACCCAATACTAGTTTTCAAAAAGGGTGAAAAAACATTTAGACAGTCTAATATTTAGCAACAATGACTTCCTGGGACGTACCCCAAGCTAATGAAATCAGGATTTCTGAGGGGTAAAGCCATATTTCATGCTTAAAAAAATTTTTTAATAAAAGCTCAGCTTGCAGAGTTTAAATAAAAGTGATGGGTGTACTCCAGACCTGCACGTAGTCCATCATTAGATGATACATTGATGAATAACTTTAAGGCTTAAGAGTTCCTCTTATGGATTCATGAATCTCACTGCAACATGGGGATCAACAGCATAGACATGGAGCCACACTACCTGGATTCAGACCTCACTTCAGCCTTCCTGTGCCTCAGATGTACCTCATCTATAAAATAATAATACCTACCGCAGAAAGTGGTATGGAGATTAAATGAGCTCATATACATGTGTGTATGTGTATCTATACATATAGATACATGCGTGTATCTATATGTATAGATACACGCATGTATATATATAGCATCTAGAACAGTCCCTGGCATGTGGTAAATGCCAAATAAACATTTGCTATTATTATCATCTCAACTGTGTATAACTCACAGGAGCCTTCTCTAGTGTCACAGTAGCATCTTGGCTCCTCTCAAAATGTCTCCATTGATCTCTGATCGTCCCAAAAGTAGCACATCGTAATCAAGGCTGTCAGCACCACTAGTTCATCCTACTTCCTCCTTGTAAGTTATCCCCTGCTCTGGCTTTTCCGTTGTCCATGTGCACCACCCACAAAACTGCTTATTTCTTATTACTGCCTCACTCTGCCATTGCAGTTCATGACAACTGCACTGTCCTTACCTTGGATATGGGTGGACTGTATATTCTCAAGGTTAGCAAATTTATATGTGGAGTCATGCAGACTTTATTCCCTGGGTCCCAGCATAGTGCTGTTTGTTCCAGAGTCTGACAGATCCCCCTGCACAGAGTAGATTCTGTCCCTTCCAGTCAACCAGATGATCACCTCCACTTTTACACACATTCCCCATTTTCCTTTTTCTTTTTATTTTATTATTGGGGAGGGGAGGTAAGCTTTCCCTCAACCAAAATCTCTTCTTATTGTTAAAAAACAAAACCTATCCATCTGAACAAATTAGTTAACAAATGGCAAGTGTTATGGTTGGAGTGGGGAGATGGGGATTGATGTGATTTCTACATAGTAGAAGTCTAAGAATTTGAAAACTTTTCTTTTGTTAACATGTTATTTCATAATTATTATAAGATTATAAATAATACCTAATAATAATACCTATTTTTTTATTATCTAGTTTTAATTTTATGAGAAAAAGTTGAGGGTAAGCAAACAAACCCTACCAAATGAATTTGACTAGGAATGGTGATTAATTTTGAAATTTCATTTAGATGGTTTCTCTAGGCAATCAAAGATCAGAACCCAGGAGCCACACAGGATTTAGCCATGCAGGAGCCACAAAAAACTGGGATACAAGGAGATTGTGCCCTTAGTATAAGAGTGAACTGTTAGAGAAAAGAACTGTTAGAGAAAAATATTATTTATGACACTTTAAAATGGTAAGGCAGACTTTATTGAAGGGAACTATTATAATAGATATAGGGGCTACTGCAGGGGGATTTTGCAGTAATGGAGAAAGATTGAGCACAACTCCAAATACGAGGAAAAGTGGGATTTTTATACCCAAGGAGCAGAGTAGCATCTTGGTAGGTAGAGAATAACTGATCTAACAAGAGTCTTGCTGAAGACTGTCCAGAGTGATCCCCCTGGGGACAGTGAAGGATGAGAAAGATGATCAGATATCCAGTATGGGGGATTCTGGCTAATCTGACTTAGAACCCTTGCTAAAATTGGGTTCTTGAGAACATGCCCACAGACAGCATGGTTGAAAAAGAACTCAGAAGAGCCTGACTGAAAATTGGTCAAGGAGAGTCTTTGTCAGTCTCAGAAGTGGAGCAGCTCATGTCTAGAACTTTTGTTCAAACTCCAGTCACTAGAATCATCCAAAGAACTCAAACTTTGAGCTTAGTTTGAATGGTCCAGGACAGATGCAAAGCAAAAGCAAATCCTTTCTAAAACAAGATAACTTCATCGGGTGCTGAAATTATTCCTGCAAAGTATTGTTCAAATACAAGGAACAGCATACAGATAACCAAGAATAGCACAAAGATAATGAGAAAACTAGATTCCATGAGCAAGAAACAGCAAAACTGAGAAGCAATAAACAGACCCACAAAGACTTCAGTCATGAACTATGTGTAGAAAATAGTTAGCAGAGCAGGCCTGACTGCTGTCTTTTGATAGTCCTGCTTACAGTGTTGGTTCTTGGCTGATGTCTGGGGATTTGGATTTCAGGAAGGTTTCCACCACCAATAATTGATTAGAGTACCCTACTGTGCCCACACTGTGCAAACAATATGGTTTATGCTGAACTCCTGTTCGCTCTGGGAGTCTGGGTATGTGCCATGCACAGAGTGCCCATGTGATCATCCCCCAATAAAAGCTCTGAATGATGTATCTCTAGTGAACCTCCCTAGTTGACAATGTTCCATATGTTGTCACAACTCATTGCTGGGGAGGTTAAACTCATCTTGTGTTTCTCTACTGGGAGAGATCCCTTGAAGCTTGCACTTATCTTCCTCTGGACCACCTCCGTGCACCTTTTCGCTTTGCTAATTTTGCTCTGCGTCCTTTCACTGTGAAAATCTTAGCCATGAATAGAAGTAGGTGATGAAACCTTAGAGTCCTCCTACGAAATCACTGAGCTGAGGGGTGGTCTTGGGGCCCTCCAACACAGACTATAGAACCCCTGTGCTCATAATGATAACATAAATACAAATTTAAGGATATCTATAGGGAAAAGGGAAATATAAAAATCGACCTAGGAGACTTGAAAAAAGAATACTATTGAACTTCTTAAATTAAAATTCAATAAACAAAATTATAACGTTGGTGGTTCAGTTTAAACACAGATAAGACAGCTGAAAATGGAATTTGCAAACTGATGATGACACACTTAATTAGTTTTAAAACAAATATTTTCCACTTTAAAATCTTTGAAATTGTAGGCATTTTACATCAATGTGATAAGAAAACATTTTTCATAATTTATTTCTCTTAAAATCAGTGGTGTCAGCCTGAAACTCATAGTTATATGTCAATCATATCTCAGTAAAAAAAAATCAGTGGTGTCTGATTTGATGAGATACAGTAAGTCAAAAGAATTTATCTAGAATTCAATACAAGAAAAAATGAAATGGAAAATACAGAGAGAAGGAAACCTTGATTTTTTTTAATGAGAAGAATCAAAAGAGGCAAAAGAAAGAATAAAGCAAAACAGGAACAATACCAGAAAAGATATGGCTGGGAGTTTTCCAGACATGATGAAAATCACTATTAATTACCTATTGCTACATAACAAATTACCCTAAAATGTGGCTTAAACAACAAAATTTACTGTTTTTTCAAAAATAAGATCAGAAATCCAGAAGTGACTTAGATGGGTGATTCTAGCACAGTGCTTTACATGAGGTTGCAATTAAGACATCTGCTAGAGCTGGAGTCATCTGAAAGCTTGACTGGGCTAGAGGATCTCCTTCCAGAATCAGTAGCATGGCTGTTGGCAGGAAGTTTCAATTCCTCATCACATGGGCCTGTCAAAAGGGCTGCTCACAATATAGCACAATATGGCATTTTCCCCAGAGGAGATGATTCAAGAGAAAACAAGAGTGGGATGGAGAGAGGAGCCAAGACCTAATCTTGGAAGTGACATACAATGACTTCTGCCATGTTCTATTGGCTACATGAACCAATCCTGATAAATTTGGGAGGGGACTACATAAGGGCATGAATGCCAGCAGGCAGCAATCACTGGGATGTAGTCTGTTACAGACACTAATTCAGATTTAAGATGCCCAACAAATCTCATAATAAGAAATGAAAAGAAGTACATACCTAGACACCTCATGGTAAAGCTACAAAAAACAAATATGAGATAGAAAATCTTTAAAACAGGCAGAGAAAAAAGACTATCTTCAAAGGGGCAAACTTTAGAGTGAGAGGTGACTTTTCAACAGCAATATTAGAATCCATGGGATGATAATCTTTCAATCTGCCAAAATAATGTACCTAGAAAAACTTTCCTCAAGAATGTAGGTTAAATAAAGACATTTTTAAATAAGAAAATGAGAGGATTTGCCTCAGTAAACTATCATGAAAGAAATTTCAATAAAGGTACTTCAGGTGAAGAGAAAGTTATGTCAGATTACAGGTCTAAGATGCAGGAAGAAATGAAGGGCCAAATATGATGAATTGTGCATGTAAATCAGAAAGAACTTTGACTACATAAAATAATAATAAGACTAATGTTTCATTGGGCTTTAGCAAGAAGATAAGAGATCAAAAAATAACAACATTTATGTCATGAAGAGAGTAATTGAAGTTAAATGTTCTAAAGTCTTTGAGTTGTCTTAGAGAGGAGTGAAGGTATTATGTATTAAAGTTCGACAGATTAAAGATAAATGAAGGAATTTTTAAAGTAACCACAAAATGAATAGAAACAAGGTGGATATCATCCAAACCATTAGTGGGAGAAAAAAAGAAGTAATAAAAAATAGTTATTAAAGAAGATAAGAAGGTGTATGGATATAATAAGGAGGAAGGGGTGATGGGAATAGTGAGAGACTTATAGGTAATAAGAGAGTACATTGCCTTTAGATAATTAAAAAACAATAATAAGGAAGACTAAAATGTAGTCTGCTTTTTATTCTCATTATACACTAACAATGCTAAATAATAATCTTCAGTACCACTTACCACCAGAACAGGCTGCTCCCACCACACCCCTTCTCCTTGGCAAAAATTAGTAAATGAATAAACAGAACAAGCAGGTCAAACGGCAGACCTGACTGCTGTCATTTTGTACATTTGGTGAGACGAGACATTTAAACCTATTATACTGATAATTTACATTAAATATAAATGCACTAAATGGTCCAGATAAAAACTATTAGACTGGCTAAAAAATAATATCCAACTACTGTATATGCTGTTTATAGAAGATGCATCCAAAACATGATACAGATAGTTGGAAATATGAAAAAGGAAAATATACACTATGCTAAGTAAAAACAGAAAAGAAAAAAAGCTAGTGCAGCAATATTAATATCAGGTAAAATATACTTTAAAGCAAAAGCATTAGCAGACATAGATGAAGATGCTAAGGAAAGTTTTTTAATTCACCAATAAGATAAAATTGTAATATGTCCGTACCTAATTAATATTGGATCAAAATATAGAAACCATAAATTAACAGATCTATGATGGCTAATAAGTCAACAATCACAGTAAGGGATTTTATGTATTTGGTTTTTTTTTTAAGTAAGATATAGAAGATGTGAACATGGTTAACAAATTTGGCCTAATAGATGTATAGAATACTATGCTCAATAAATGAATATATGGTTTCATACAACATATCATTTTGTTTATATAATGTTCAAACACGGCAAAATTATGATTCAGAAATGCATACAAATGTGGGAAAACTAAAGAAAAATAGAAAAGGATTATGATAAAAGTCAGGAAAGTAGTTACTTCAGGTAGGATGGTGGAGGAATAGAGGGATATCTGGAAGGGACAAATGGGTGAGTGCCGGGAATGGCCAGCAATCCTTGTACCAATGGATGAAAAATTACTCCAGACTTTACTGTGAAAGACAGGAGAAGGCAAGGGGGTCAATGCTCAGAGACAAAAAACCTTTACTCTTCTTTCGTCTCACCTTTATTCATGCTTCAGAGTTATTATAAATCTTTATTACTCTGTCTCAAGCAAGTGATGTGTGGCAAGGGATCGTAACAGAAAATAGAAGAGTCTGATTACGGGAAAAATACAATGTGCTGATCAGCTTGTTCTATGAGTTCTGCTAAACATAGCTTTCTCTTGGATCACAGAGCGGCTGTTCGGGCTAGGAAAGCTTCCGGGGAAGGTAACTCCCCGCGGCATTCCTATGGCAGAGTGGTCATGCAGGCCTCAGTATTCCAAAGGCCTACGCCCTTCTCGGAAAACTTCCATCGCCCCCAGCGGCCTACATGTTACATTTTAAGCAAGCCTGGTATTATGGATGATTTCATGCTCTACATTAACCCCAAAAGGTGAGGTCTTCTGGGTTCTGCAGTGTTCTATTCAGAACACTGTCAGTGTTGATTCGGTTTTCATAGATATTTACTTTATAATTATGTGTCAAATTTTTATGCATGTATATATATGCTTCACATATAAAAGTGATTTACATTAAAGAAGACAAGGAAATATGGAGGCCAAGAAAATATAAGTAACTTGCTAGAAAACAATACTTATTGAACTAGGATTATAACCTAGACATTCTCATTCCCAAACTCTTCTGCAAACTCTTTTTCTCTTACTTTCCTAAAGTAAAGCCATAAAAGTCTTTCCCCCAAAGTCGAACTTTTTTTACAGTCTCCACCAGTCATTTTGTACAAAGTAGCCATATGAAAATGTGCCTACCTTCTCCTTGTTTGGCTTCAAGCAATTAATGAAATTAATAGCACATCTAAAGAAACTACACTTCAGACACAGAGGAGCGGACTGTGTGAAGGCAATTACCTGATCTGTCTCCCTTCTCCTATATATTTTTTTATCTTTATTTTTAATTGAAGTATAGTTGACATACAATATTATCTTAGTTTCAAGTGTACAGCATCATACAGCACTGGACAATTATATACCTTACAAAATGCTCACCACAATAAGTGTAATTACTGTCACTATACAAAGTCCCCTCTCCCGTATTGATTCCAAGTCCCTTCTATTTCTCAGAACCATCTATACTTACAAGCCAAAGTACCATATTAAAAAAAGATCAGATATTCTACCCAGTTGGAAAACTGATTAAAATTGTTCTTTTAGCTACAGATTAATGACTGTGTTTAAGACATACAAAGAGTTAAAATAATCTGCCAGCATAAAATCAGACTGAGGGGCAGAAAATTATTAGAGCAGATTATTAAAATTTTCTCTTTCTGTAGAACATAACACTATGATGAAATAAAGCAGGCTGAGTGAATAAGGTTGCTCGTCAAATTGTACCAAATAATTTTTATTTGGGTATAAAAGAGAGCTCATCTATATATAGAATTTTATCTAAAAATTATTATATGGCAACCCCTTGTAGATGGTTCTTTCTTTTATTGTAACTAGAGGTTTTTTTTTTAATAGGCCATTTAGGGGTGGAAGGAACCATTGATCATTGTAGAACTGTAATTAATAGTTAAGTTTCTAAAGTTTTCTGGGGCACCTAGATGGCTCAGTCATTAAGCCTCTGCCTGAGGCTCGGGTCATGATCCCAGGGTCATGGGATCCAGCTGGGCATTGGTCTCCCTGCTCATCGGGGAGTCTGCTTTTCCCTCTCCCTTTGCCCCTCCCCCTGCTTGTGCTCTGTCTCTTTCTCAAATAAATAAATAAAAAATCTTTAAAAAAAAAGATTCTAATATTTTATTAAAATAATCATGCCAGGGATGGCAAATTCTGGGCACTGAAGCCACAACCCCTCTCCTTCCAAACACAAGACAAATGCCACTTCTCTGCCCCAGAATCCTTCTCAAACAAGTACTCTGAGCAGCCACCATCCATCTATTGGAGTTAGCACAGGAGTGAAAACCTATTAAACAACTATTTAAATTTATCCCTTAAAGAACATGCCATGCAAAATAATGTGTAGAAATACAGAATGCTACTTCATTAAAATATTGTAGTATAAGAGTGTAGAAGAAAAAGCAGGGACTTTGGAGACTAAGTGCCCTGGGGATGAATCCTGGCTCCGTCCTTAATTTACCCATGGCTTTGGCAAACCACTCCTCCTCTTCAAAAAAAAAAAAGGAATGATCATTGTTTTTGTAAAACAAGAAGAAGAAGAAGAAGAAGAAGAAGAAGAAGAAGAAGAAGAAGAAGAAGAAGAAGAAAGAAAAAAAGAAAGAAGGAAAGAAGGAAAGAAGGAAAGAAAGAAAGAAAGAAAGAAAGAAAGAAAGAAAGAAAGAAAGAGAAAGAAATGATTTTTAAAGTCCAGAAACATAATAGGGGTTCATTACGTGGTGACTATTACTCTTATAGTGAAAAGATCATAGATTCTTAATCAGGCAGACCTAAATTCAAATCCTGACTGTTCCTCTACTGTGAGTTTAGGTAAGTTATTTACTCTCCATCTGCTTCCTCATAGGCAAAAGAAAGAAAATAACTGCCTTGATGGGTTGTTTTGTAAGAATCAGTGCCAATATGTGGAAATTGCCTAGAAATTGGTCAAAGTGGGGCGCCTGGGTGGCTGTTGGTTAAGCATCTGCTTTCGGCTCAGGTCATGATCCCAGGGTCCTGGGATGAGTCCCACATTGGGCTCCCTGCGCAGCCAGAAGCCTGCTTCTCCCTCTCCCTCTGCCCGTCCCCCCTGTTCGTGTGTGTGCTCCTCTCTCTCTCTCACTCTTGCTCTCACTCTCAAATAAATAAATAAAAATCTTTTAAAAATAAATAAATAAATCGTTCAAAGCTTGACCAATGATAGTTTCTATTTTTCTAACATCCCTGTTGTTATTATAATTCTTCCCTCCTCTCCAAAAAAAAAAAACAATATCAAAAATAATTGAGGGGATGGATGCCAAACTGTTGATGAGGTAAGGGTAAAGGTGGGGAGGGAGAGAGCTTGGAGAGCTCTCAATATCTACAATTGGTATTTAGGTATTGTTTGAATTTCCCAGCTCTTGATTTATATCTGAAATGAAAAAGTAGTATATATTAAAACTTTAAAAATATGAAAGCTTATTAACTTTATCCACAAAGAATTTTTCAAATATTGATTCAACCATAATAAAATAAAACTGCAAATGATTGGGACACAGCTTAGTGTTTGAGTGTTTGCCATCATTGTATTATTTTCATGTTACATTATTAGAGAAGTTAAAACCTCAACAAAATGTACACACACACACACACACACACACACACACACACGCACTTTACCTAGATTGAGATGGGAACCTATCTTTAGTCCCTCTTTACTCCTAAATTTAGAACAAAACATGATCTATATTTTGCTTATTTTAAAGTAATTCTTTTTTAAATTATCAAGATAGGTACTAATCATCATTTCTCATATTGTAGACCATGTTTTAGACAAAATTTTGAGACCTTCCTCATTATTCCCCAGCATTTCTTTAAAGAATAAAATTAATTAATTACATTAAATTGTAGCCCAAAACCGACCTGATGGCTTGTCAGCAACTTTGGAATGACTTCTTAAATAACCCAGGCTGGCTCTTCTTTCAACAACGAACTTTAGGCGCACCTAGGTGGCTCAGTCATTAAGTGTCGCCTTCGGCTCAGGTCATGATCCCAGGGTCCTGGGATCAAGCCCCGCATCGGGCTCCCTGCTCAACGGGAAGCCTGCTTCTCCCTCTCCCACTCCCCCTGCTGGTGTTCCCTCTCTCACTGTGTCTCTCTCTGTCCAATAAATAAATAAAATCTTTAAAAAAAAAACGAACTTTAGTCTGTCCTTAACCCCACCTATACTGGAATTTAAATTTGAAGGGGAGGGATTTTAAAACTATATTTAAAGTATAAAGCCATATGGAATGTTCTGGATACATGTCCTCGCATTACATTCTCCCAAAATTTAGTGGAAATTGTTCCTGTTCCATACATATAATAGCCATAGAAATGGTCATTTTGTGCACCATTACCTGCCCTCAAGGAATGGGTGTCTGCCAGTGACAATTAGGTCAATCAGTGACCCAAAATTTTGGATCTGGAAATCACTCTGTCTCTAAGAGTCTGAATTATAACATATTGGCTTCCAGGTGTTGTTGGCAGCCAATTTCTGTTATGTAGACTGAGGAGCAAGAGAAAGAAAAACTTGTAAGATGTATAGATGAGACTCAGAGAAGATTGAGACTTTGAAGAACCCTGAGGGCAAGACAGCACTCTCCCTGGAATCTATGTGTCATTCCCATACCTCTTTAATAAGTTCCCATTTGTGCTTAAATTAGTTTGAGTTGGGATTCTCTTACATGACATCAAAGGAACATTAACTAATATAAAAATGATAACAGTTCCTAATATACCCATAATAGGTTTATTCCATTTTCTAAAATTTTCTGAAAACTTATTCCAGCCAGCCTTTCCTTTTGCTACTTAGTTTTTTAAATTGAAACTGTTATAAATTCCGTAACTGGACTTGATAGTCTTACTTAACTACCTCTTTACAAATTACTTTGCCTAGGTGTTTTCTGGAAGGAAGGAAGGAAAGAAAGAAAGAAAGAAAGAAAGAAAGAAAGAAAGAAAGAAAGAAAGAAAGAAAGAAAGAAAGAAAGAAAGGAAGAAAAAGAAAAAATATGTTTAGAAAAATGAATATATAAAGCAACTTGATGAATAGAAATTTTGATATAGATTACCAAAAAAATGCTGTTATTGTTTTCCTATCAAAAGGTAAAGTGTACCTTTCTATCTATTGAAACTGGGTTGAACATGTAACTTACACAATGGGATATTACCAAAAGTGTTACAAAAGACAGAAGAGAACTTACATGTAGAGGCTTGATTTCTTGCTGAGACCACCATATAAAAGAGCCTAAACAAAGTAGAGAATGACAGGCCAAATGAAAGAGGATCAACAAAGCTAGGTCAACATCCCACCAACCACCAGACTATGAGTGGGGCCATCCTAAATCAACCAACTGCTAATGTCAACTGATGGGCCTGCTCACAACAGATGCATGAGAGAGCCTAGAGATCAGCCAACATGGCCCACAAAATCATGATATAAATTAAATGGTTGTGGTTCTAAGGCACTAACTGTTAAGGTGATTTTTTTATGCAGTAATGGATAGCTAATGCAGAGATTTAAGCTGTTTTCCTTATAGTGCAAAAGAACAAATTCTAAAGGATTGACCAAGCTTCATTTAAATTCAGCTCAGTCTCTTAAAATTTACAATCCTCTTTCCCCTGCCTGGAATGCCCCCCCGAACACCTTCATGCAGCTGAGCCCCTCCCTCCCTCACTCCCGACAAGTTTCTACTTAACCTTCAAAAATCAGCTTCTGGGAAACTTTCTGAAAACATCATGCAACAAATAAATAAATTGTTCCATCCTTTGTGCTATTCCTTCATAGTATACATACCTTTATTGTAGTATTAGTGTCATTTTGTATCTATTCCAACTTTCTTACTCTCTGTCTCCACTAGGATGTGAACCCCTCAAGTCCAGAACTTTGTCTGATTAATCCAGACATAGAATGATGGCTCAAAGTAGAAAGCACTCAATGTAGATATAGATATAGCTCGTAGTACTTTATTGAATTATAATTAATATACAATAAAATACATAAATTATCAAATGTAGACTCCGTTACATTTTGACAAATGTAATAGACCCATATAAGCATCACCCATATCAAGGTATAGTAGTACATAGAGCATTCCCATCATTCCAGAAAGCTCCCTCCTGTTCCTTTCCAATCAGTTCTCCCCATACTCTCAAACCCACCCCACCACTTAGCATAGATTAGTTTTGTCTGTTTTATCACTTCATATAAATAAAAATCAATTTTGTATTATTTTTTGTCTGGCTTCTTTCTCTCAATACAATGGTTTTAGACTATATTCATGTTGTTGCATGTATCAGTTGTCTGTTCCTTTTGACAGCTTCCAAATATTCCTTTATATGAATAGGACACAATTTTAATTTTAAGTTTTTATTTAAGTTCCACTTAGTTAACATACAATATAATATTAATTTCAGATGTACAATTTAGTGATTCAACAATTCCATGCAACACCGGGTGCTCATCACAAGTGCCCTCCTTAATCCCCATCACCTATTTAACCTGTCTTCTGACCCACCTCCCCTCTGGTAACCATCAGTTTGTTCTTCATAGTTAAGAGTGTTTCTTGGTTTGCCTTTCTCTTTTTTTCCCTGTGTTCATCTGTTTTATTTCTTAAATTCCACATATGAGTGAGATCATATGATAATCATCTTTCTCTGCCTAACTTATTTCACTTAGCGTAATACCCTCTAGTTCCATCCATGTCACTACAAATGGCAAGATTTCATTCTTTTTTATGGCTGAGTAATAATCCATTATATATGTTGTCTATATATGTATTATAAATAAATATATATTTTTTCTATGTTTCCTTCTCTGTGCAGAAGCTTTTTATTTTGATGTAATCCCAACAGTTCATTTTCACTTTTATCTCCCTTGCCTCAGCAGGCATATCTAGAAAAAATGTTAATACAGCCAAAGAAGTTATCACCTGTGCTCTCTTCTATGATTTTTATGGTTTCAGGTCTCACTAAGGTTAGATCTTTAATCCACTTTGAATTTTTGTTTATGGCATAAGAAAGTGGTCTAGTTTCCTTCTTCTGCATGTTGCTGTCTAGTTTTCTGAACATTTGTTTAAAAGACATTCTTCTGGGGCGCCTGGGTGGCTCAGTCATTAGGCGGCTGCCTTCGGCTCAGGGCATGGTCCCAGAGTCCTGGGATCGAGCCCCACATCAGGCTTCTCCGCTGGGAGCCTGCTTCCTCTCCCACTCCCTCTGCCTGTGTTCCCTCTCTCGTTGGCTGTCTCTCTCTCTCTGTCAAATAAATAAATAAATAAAATCTTTAAAAAAAGAGAGAGAGAGAGATTCTTCTTCTCATTGGATAGTCTTTCCTGCTTTGTGGAAGATTAATTGGCCAAATAGTTGTGGGTTCATTTCTGGGTTTTCTAATCTGTTCTATTGATCTATGTGTCTATTTTTGTCCCAGTATTATACTGTTTTGATTACTGCAGCTTTGTAATATAACTTGAAGTCCAGAGTTGTGATGCCTCCAGCTTTGCTTTTCTTTTTCAAGGTTGCTTTGGCTATTAGGGTTCTTCTATGGTTCCATACAAATTTTAGGATTGTTTGTTCTAGCTCTGTGCAAAATGCTGTTGGTATTTTGATAAGGATTGCATTAAACGTGTAGATTGTTTTGGGTAGTATAATTTTAACTATCTTGATCATCAACATTTGGGTTGTTTCCAATTTTGAGCTAATTATGAATAAAGCTACTCTAAACATTACCATACAAGTCTTTATGTGGACATAAGCATTCATTTCTCTTGGGTCTGTTTCTAGGAGTGGAAATGTTGAGCCACAGAGTAGATATGTGTTAGCTACATTAGAAACTGACAAACAGTTTTCTAAAGTTGGTGTAATATTTACGTTCCCATCAGTAATGTGTAAGAATGTCCATTTGTTCCATAGCAATTCTGGTGAGTAGGCAATGGTATTTCATTGTGGTCTCAATATGTGTTTATAGAATAAGTTACTGGTCCTCCATAATAAATACTAAGCAAGTCTTGGTGAAAATAATGTTAAAATAATTACCCTGATATATTATAACAACAAGAGTTAACAAGATTATCAACTAAGCAGTTTTGTGTGTGTGTGTGTGTGTGTGTGTGTGTATACACATAACATAACCTATTTTTAGCATTCTTGATATACAGTGCTCAATTTATGCTAATATAAATTTTTAACCTATTATTTATAATTATCATTAAAAGTTCTATTGTTAGGGCACCTGAGTGACTCAGTCATTTGAGTGTTGGACTCTTGGTTTTGGCTCAGGTCACGATGCTGGGGCCTTGAGATCACGCCCTGTGTCAGGCTCTGTTCTCAGTAGGGAGCCTGCTTGAGGATTCTCTCCCTCTGCCCAGACCCACTCTCTCTTGAATAAATAAGTAAATGTTTCTATTGTCAATTATTTTTAAAGTTATAGATCACTATCATAAACATATCATTTAATTAAGTGTCAAAAGATTTTTATGGAAGGGGATACTAAAAAGAAGTCATGTCCTTTTTAGTATCTCCTTTTTATACACAACTTGTAGTATCCATACAGTTAGTAAGTGCTGGACTTTAATCTTCAATTCACGTTCTCTAATTTCAAATACTTTATTTTCCCTGATAAGTCAACTGGGCGTCTTTCTAATGATTCATGTTGATATATTTCAACTTCATTCAAATAATAAATATATTAAATATCAAAATATCTTAGAGAAAGTGAGCTCATTGTTATAGATTTCCATAATAATACAAATAAGTTTCTTTCTGGGACACCACCTAGGGACAGAGGATTGGATTAGTTCACATTCATAAATACTTTAGTTACAATTGTTCTGTGAAATCAGGAAGGGGCATAACAAAAACTTTACATAAGTGAAATTACATAGCTGGTAGTATACTACAGAAATATAGCTGGTAGTATACTACAGAAATAAAGTGAGGTGGAGAATTTAGAAAGTATGTTATGAATTAAATGCTATGAATTTAGAAAGTATTTATGAATTAAATGCAGTAATTTATCTCAGATAATATACATCCCCACAAGAAGATTCATTTAATAATTTATCATACAGATTTACTAGTAATGATCAAAATTTTCTATGTCTGACTGTGTAGAGACAGTTTGCAACCACTTTTTAAAATTACATACAGTTTTAAATGTAAGCTATTTTCACTGAATATTCAAATTAAAATAGAGTTTAAGTTAAAATACATTTGCAAATCTTAGGTATAATTATGTAATTAATTAGGGTGTTTTTTAACCCTTCCCCATTAATATATTTAGCTATTTAACAGGACATATTGGATGTCTATGTATTACAAAGCATTGCGAGGACTCAAAATGGATGAATTATATTCCCTGCATCTAGATACTTAACACTATTCATCTGCATTCCTGTATTCTCCACTAAGCTGTGAGACAGAAGTCTCAATTTGTACATCTCCAGTGGTCATTAGATAAGCTCACAGAGCACTATAGTTTTGACATCAGAGTCCCAGCTTTGCAGTTTGTTAACTATGCAACTTTGGGCAAATTACTTGACTTCTTTAAGTTTCAGTTTTTTTTGTCTGAATATTGGGGCCAATAATGAAAACTGTCTGATAAGGAATTATGAGCAGTAGGTGAAATAATGCATATAATGTAACTGGCTTTCAATGTCTCTTATTATTATGTTTATAAAATCATCTAATGACTGAATAAGAATACATGAATCAACATATAGATGACCGTAAGCATAATATATGGCAATATCCAATAAATGACATATGAGTGACAAAACAATATTTGAAAAATTCTTGACCTCCAAGCTCAACTGTAAGCATAAGAGAGTCAGTGTAGGATTTAGACTTGTACTACCTGAGAGATTTGATTAAACGTTTCCAAAATATTAATTTGACAAGGATATATAAAGTTGACGATGTCATCCTATGGAAAGATAAACTGGTACTTTTTTAAACTGTCAAGGTTATGAAAGACAGGAAAAGACAGACTCATTCCAGATAGAAAGACACTTCTGAAGAGTCATGACAATTAAAAGCAACACATGATCCCTTATTGGATCCTGGATCAAAAAGGGAAAAGGGACATGGCTGAGAAAATTTAAATAGAGTATGTGGATTGAATTGAATGTCATATCATATATGTTGAATCCCTGATTTGGAGGTTTGAGTGGCAGCCATATAAGAGAATGTCCTTGTTTGGGAAACACACGTTGGAATACTTCGGAGTGATAGAGCATCGTGTTTGCAGCTTGCTCTCAAATGGTTCAGGAAATGACTAATGATAATTAGCATATATAGAGAGAGACAGTGAGACAGAGAGGGAACAAATGTGGTAAAATGTGATCCTACTGGGGAATCTTAATGAAGCAGATACTGATTTCTTTGAAGTGTTTTTGTAACTTTCCTGTAAATTTTAAATTATTTCAAAATAAGTTACTTCTTAAAATTTCTAACAAGTGCATTAGTATGTTCATCATCAGAGATATTTATAAATCAATTTCAGAACTAAATTCAATGAGGGGCGCCTGGGTGGCTCAGTCATTAAGCGTCTGCCTTCGACTCAGGGATTGATCCCAGCGGTCTGGGATCGAACCCCACATCGGGCTCCTCTGCTGGGAGCCTGCTTCTTCCTCTCCCACTCCTCCTGCTTGTGTTCTCTCTCTCGCTGGCTGTCTCTCTCTCTGTTAAATAAATAAAATATTAAAAAAAAAAAAGGAAGGTGCTGTGACCACCACCCTCCTTTAAAAAAAAAAAAAAAGAATAAATTCAATGAAACCAGTAACTTTGATATTACAGAAAAATATGGACAACATTGCTCAAAACATCTGCTCTGCTGGACTCCTCAGTGTCTTTTGGGGGTGGGTTTCTGCCTCCCCCCACACATGTGGACTAGGCATCTGGACTCCAAATGCATTGCTTGCAGCTTCTTCTAGCTAACCCAGAAGTTATTACAACAGTAAAGCATTCTCTAAGTGTTTAGATATGGTGGCGAAATGAGATTAAAGAAGAAAGTATAAGGAGCAGAAGTCGTAAAGAAAGAATCCAAGAAACAAGCAACTAGTTCATATAATAAGTATAAGAGAGGAAATAAAGAAATGATAATGCCTTCAGCAAAACAGCAATTTCGGAGGAGCTACTAGATTGGTAGTAAAGAAGATAAATTTATTTTTAAGTAGGTTGATCATAAAATAATTACAAGACATTCCAAATTAAACATCCAGCAGGCTGTAGGAAACTTGAGGCTAAAACCCAAGGATGAAATAGATTCTGGCTTCTAAATAAAGAACTAATAATAATTCTCAGATTTTCAATTTCTATATTTTACATTCGTCTCTCAACCTAAGAGATCAACAAGGTTTTCACCATTGGCAAATTTGAGTGTTGAAAAGTAATAACATTCTCATGTTGGGTCAAGGATTAATATATTTGCCTCATATATATGGGCTTTTATTGTTGAGATAACCAACAACTATTATTGATAAACCAAAAATCACTTTGATTAGGTTGGATGTATTTTTTATTAGAACCAAGAACAATCTATAATAGCTCAGAAATTCCTAAAATATTAGGTTCAGATCATCGATAAATTTAGAATATAGAAAAAAAATCCAGTTAAAAGTGGCTTAGCTAGAAAGCTAATTATATATAGACAATCTTCTTTACAAATCGTACCGTTAATCTCCTTATATAACAGATCATGAGGTTTAATTAACTGAAGTGCTTTCAGTTAGCTCACTAGATGATAAAAAATAAACAAATAAACAATGCTAGTCCATAATTGGAAGCAAATACTGAAGCAGGCTAATCAACTTTTCAAAATAATGTAAAAGAATGAGGAAACTTCCCATGGTTACCCCGTCCATATTCACGTAACAGATCCATCATGACCTGATTACTGTTTATAATATACTAACATAAGGATTTTTTCAAAACATTTATTCTATTAGTAACAGTCTAAACCAATATAGCATTCATTAGTCACAGATGCCACTAGTTATTAACAATTTCCTGAAGGCATTTTTACCCTTAATATCTGTTACATTCACTGCTCATGCATTTTAATTATAAATTAAAATCAATGCAAATATTATAATCAGAGAAACAGAGAACATTTCTAAATGAAACACTATATTTAAAATCACTTTAGTTTTAGAAATTCTTCATATTAGCTGAGTTGTATTACATCTAGTCACATTACACCTGCAAGTGACTGAAAAAAAAAATCTAAATACTCTAAATTTGTCATAAAATCACGCTGGCAAATATTTCTAGAGTGTTATACATATTGTATGATGGAAAATTTCCTCTAAGTATACATTGCTATAAATCCACTTTGTAAGACCATTAAATATTCAATGTCATCAAGTCAAGAAAAATGAATATATTTGGAAGTCCCTTTGGATATTTTTTGAACTTAGTGTTTTGCTAATCCTACAAAAATGAAAGGAACATAAAATCAGTGTCCTTGGTCCCTTTTGGAAATGATATGTACTATGACATATTTACTATAAAGAAAATCATGTATATATTTCATATTTATTGTTAATATTCAACAACAGTTTAACAAATCTTTGTTACATGGCTACTAAGGCACTATGCTAACCACATTAACTGTCATTTACTATAATACCTTAATTAACTGGATGTTGTTTCTGTGTCTGGAATGTCCTGCCTTTCCACATCTACTCAGTGAATTCCTCCCTTCAGATCTATCATGAGCATTAACTCCTCTGTGGAGCTTTACTCTCCATTTACTGTCTACTCACACTTAGGCAGACTTGGTCACCTACTCTTTGGTGCTAATACAACATTACTCGCTTCCACTATAGAAGTTAAATTGTGATTGCGGGGTTTTTTTTGAAGATTATTTATTTATTTGAGAGAGAGAGAGAGAGCGCCCACAAGTGGGGGTGGGGGAAGAGGGAGAGAGAGAAGCAGACTCCCCGCTGAGCAGGGAGGCTGCTGCAGGGCTCCATCCCAGGAAACTGAGATCATGACCTGAGCCAAAGTCAGATGCTTAACTGACTGAGCCACCCAGGTACCCCAAATTGTGATTGTTTATACATCTTCTCTCTCAAGAATGTGAATGTATCCAGGATAGGCACCATGTGTTGGTCATCTCTACATACCCCACAACAGCAAGAAAAGCACCTGAAACATAGTAAGAGCTCAAATGTTTACAGCTCCAAAACATTATATGCTTTAGTAAGCAGAGTATTTTAAATTTTAGTGCTCTCCAGAAACACAACTTGTTTTATTCAATTAATTAATTAATAAATATTTGTTGAGCACTAAACTTACATAGGATACTTTTTATAAGTCATATATTCAATTGCTTATGTAATTGTTCCCAAATCCTTAAGAGTTTGTTACTCTAGCTTCCGTTTTACAGAGGAGAACTAAAACTGGGTTCACAGGTAACCTGACAACATGCCCAGTGCTTTTTCCTCTGAAGTCTTACAGCTGAAAAAAAATGCTCATAATTTATCTACTTTCCTGCCTTACTGAGTTGAATATAATGTGCTCAATTCAGTGAATTCTTCAGGAATTAGCCAGCGTTCAGGCTTATTATCAGTTTATTCTCTTCTCCAAAAGTAGAACTCCCCCTGACAAAACCTGGGGGGAAAACCAACTTCAGGTTGTTTGAAGTTATTGCTTGAGATTATCTACTATGAACCAGTTGTTCTTTTTATAACTCAGTAGTTTCTCTTATTGAAATAATCCAATATTCAGATTAAATGTAATTCAGAGGAATCTCAGAGAATTATTTAAATGTCACTTTCTTTAGGAGATGTAGGAAAAAGTATAACCTTTAGTTTGTTTCCAGTAGTCTGCCAGATAAAAAGAACTTTCCAGCCCATGCCCCCTCCCAGAAGCAGAGAAGATCATGATTTGAGAATTACTAAAAAGTCTTCCCCCTCCAAAATCACCTGCCAATGGCAATGTCTGAAATCCCACCACTAAAGTTCCTTCAAAGGAAGTTAGCATTTCTCAAACTTGATTCCTATTAATTAGAAATTTTATTATGTATCCTCCAGCAGTTACTTGAATAATTTCATAGGAATGATGTAGAAATATGTTCAAGCCTGAAACTAGATATAAACTAACTTATACCTTTTATATAACATAAAACTAAAATCTATTTGTAAACCTAACGTAAAACAAAAATCAGTAAGATTAAAGCAAACAACATTTGTCTACCCCACTCCCAGCCTAAAACAAAGTCTTGTATACAATGACTACTGATTTAAAAAAATGAGGCCATAACATCTCTATTCCTTCAGGGAGGTTTTCTCCACTTCTTACATTCTGCCTCTACCATAGAGAACCTCTTTACTCTTTTTTTTCTTCTTTTTGTAGAGAAAGAGTGAGTGTGCATGCTGGGGGGCCATGCCTAGGGGGAAGAAGGAGAGAAAGAATCCCAAGGAGGCTCCACACCCAGTGCAAAGCCTGTAGTGGGGCTCAATCCCACGATCCTGAGATTATGACCCGAGCCAAAATCAAGAGTTGCACACCCAACCAACTGAGCCACCCAAATGCCCCCAAGAACCTTTTTACTTTTAATCCAGAGCTAAGATATGGTCTGAACCATCATGCTCTCAACATTCATTCAGTCGTGGGGTAACTAGAATATGCACAAGGGATATGAAGGTGACCAGAGTATAGCCTCTGCCTGAAGGAGCTTCTTACACTCTGAAAGGAAAAGCAGATCTAGAAATGTTTATAAAATGAGAAATGATAAAGTGGGGATGTGTGTATGACACAAGATACAATAGGAGCAACAAAGAAGGGAGAAAATATTTGCAAATGATACATCTGATGAAGGGTTAGTGTCCAAAATATATAAAGAACTTACACAACTCAACACCAAAAAATACAAATAATCCAATTTAAAAATGGGCAGAAGAAATAAACAGATATTTCTCCAAAGAAGACATCCAGATGCCCAAGAGAAACATGAAAAGATGCTCAACATCACTATATAAACACCTTCTGAAACAAGGAGAAAAAAGGCAGGAGAAGGAAATGCCCAGCTTAAGCTAAATAGACAAGAAGTGGAACAGCATTACAGACAGGCTAATAGTGCATATAAGCAAAGATAGGAATGGGGTAAGGAAAAGCAGAGTAATTCAAGTTACCATAAATAATTCATTATGGCAAAAGCTGAGAGTGGCAAAAGCTGAGAAGTAGAGGTTACAGGTGAAACCTGAGATGTAGACAAGAGTTGATCATGAAGAGCCTGGAATGTCATGGTTAGGAGTTTAGATGTTATGCCATTTAAAGCAGGAGTTTAGAAGCTTAACTGACTCAGCAGAAGGAGTTGCTGAAGGCTTTCAGTTAGACATATGATCAGATTTATATTGAAGAATGATTGCTTTTACATGGTAGTGTTTAACACACACTATTGCAGAAATGTAGGAACTTTATACAAAAAATTTAGAGTGCTCTTGATGAAATTCCAGTACCCACTTCACGCAGAGTAAGAAACCCTCTTCTTTCCCTTGTCTTCTTGCTGGCTGGAGAGATCCTCTAACACAACAACACAGAATCACAGAATTTAGAGTTAGAAGGAAACTTAACTATTACTTTGCCCAATCGTATCATTTCCAGGATAAGGCAAGAGATTTGACTTATCGCACACATCTATTCAGTGGAAAAGAAAGAGCCAAAAATTTATGTCTCTCATTCCAGAATTCTTTCCAGTTGTCCATTTTCTGAACTTTGAGACCACTGATACAAAGTGAAAGTATTCATCTGTAATTTTAATGCCTGTGTTAATACCATTCTATTGACATAAAGTAAGTTGTTGGAGGAATTTTAAATAAGTTATAAAGGTGCATGAATTAAAATCTGTAACACTTTTCTTTTGACCTAAGGGTTGAGTTGTCAAAGCAGACTTCCCAGAATCATAAAGTTTACCTAATACCAAACTTTGTTAATTATTCAATGGATACTGGTCACCATCAGGCATAGCCAGTTTTTGGGAAAACTCAAAACCACCAGACACAGCATCCCAAACTCTTTGTTTTCTCCTGCAGTAGGCACATTTTGACTTTGGATGTATAAGGAGTCTTTGAGTATTGTATTCAAAAGCATTTCTCACAAAAGGAAAATGGTTTGATGTGAGGACATTTCCATTTCATACTCCCTCTCCCTCCCCCAATCACCAACTGGCCATGTCACATAAACTTATAAATTCCAGGTTTATTTGTAACAAGCAATCTAGAGAGACCAAAACTGTCCTACTAAACACATTTCACATATAGAAACTCTCTGGTATCTTTCCACTAGTAAATTCTTTGAGCAGGTTTACAAGGAAGTCTGATGAGGCCATTTACTCCTCTCAGGGTCCCAGGAAGGGAGGGAATTAGTCGCAAGTCTGCTGCCTAAGTTAAAAATGTAATCAACTATACGATTAGAAGATTATCTGAGAAATTCCTAAAATGATTACATGTATATTTAATATTTCATTCAGAATTATTTCTGAAGCAACAATGTGACCAAAAAGAAAACTCTGTCTTTTAAGACAAAGAATACCCATTTTTTTAACAAAAATAAATAATTTTGTATTTCCAGGATATACAAGTCAAATCATACAGCCTATCAAGTTATTTATAATGTAAGGTTTTTTTAATTAAATGACTGAATCTAAAATTAAAGCTTCTAATTTCTTTTAAAAATCGGTAGGGGACTTGTGATTTTGGTAATATGGAAAACTGAATTAAAATTCATCCTTGACAAGTACTTAAAATGTTTTTCTCCATTCACTCTAGCAAATATACTTTGAAATGCATAACCAGCATCTAAGGAAATCCCCAGTTTTCAAAAATACAGAGAGAAGAAGTATTTAATGAGTTAACTCAGCCTCCCTGGGTGTAGGGGATGTGGAGGGTAGTCTTGGTGCTCAAAGGCTTTGGTTTTCATTGAAAAGTGCACAAAATAAGTGGTCCCTTTAAAAACAAAATAAAAACAAAGACAAGATCCCCTTAAAAGAACTGCATCCTTGGTGAACTGACAAAAAAAATTCATCCAACAGCCCAGAATATTAAGAAAGTTTATCTAGGCTCTGGGTAGGAAAATAAAGTTCCCTTAAGTTTTTTTTTTTAATTGAGGCAAAATTGGTATATAACATTTCATAACTTTCAGATGTACAACATTATAATCCAATATCTGTATGCACTACAATGTGATCACCACCAAAAGCCTAGTTATCATTGATCACCATACGGTTGACCCCCTTCACCCTTTTCATCCACCCTCAAACCTCCTTCCCCTCTGGTACCATCAATCTGTTCTCTGTATCTATGAGTTTGTTTTTGTATTGTTCTTTTCATTTGTTTGTTTCTCCTTAGCAATTCTTTTAATTTTTTGAAGATTTTATTTATTTATTTGACAGAAAGAGAAAGAGCACAAGCAGGGGAAGTGGCAGGCAGAGAAAGAGGGAGAAGCAGGCTCCCCATTGAGCAAAGAGCCCGATGCAGGGCTCGATCCCAAGACCCTCAATCCCAGGACCCTGGGATCATGACTTGAGGCAAAGGGAGAAGCTTAACTGACTCAGCCACCCAGGCGCCCCATCCCCTTAACAATTCTTAATGTTGAAACTGTGCCTCACAGGTTTCAGATTCAAATTTACATACACAGAAAAAGTAGAATAAGCAGATTTTTTAGCAATGTAGAAATAACCAACAGAAATAACTATAGTTAACAATACTGTATTGTGTACTTGAAAGTTGCTATGAGAGTAGAACTTAAATGCTCTCACCATTACAACAACCAAATGGTATTAATGTGAGGTGAAGGATGCTTTAACTAATATTATTGCAGTAAATGTTTCACAATACATACATTTATCAAATTATTGTACTGTACACCTTAAACTTGTACAGTGTTATATGCCAATTATATATCAATAAAGTTGGAAAAAAATAAGTTTTAGTTAATTTCTGAAATAAGGCAAATTAAGGAATAAGCTTCCACCAATAATTAGTGCTGGACATTGACAATTCCTTCTCAAAATATTCAAGTATTTTTATGCTCCAACTACAGTCATGGATTTTTTATTTTAAGGTAACATTTTTGCATTTATAGAAAAAGTTTATATTACCCAGGAAAAACAGGTAAAATTTAATTAATTCATTAAATTTTTCCAGATTCTAATGTTTCAGGTGTCCTTGGAACTCAGTGTAGCAAGCAACTTCACTTTATATATTTTCATATAACACCCAGTGCACCATGCAATATACACAAATAATGAATCATGGAACATTACATCAAAAACAGGATATACTGTATGGTGACTAACATAACAAAATAAAAATTATTATAATAAAAAATAAATAAATAAAAGTATTTTCAGAACATGGAAAGGGCACTTTCTATTATGTAAATTACTTTAATTTTAAGAGAGCAGAACAAATTTCTGTAAGTGACATTCATTTTAGCATTTTTTAAAATGTTCAATATTTTTTAAAAAGCTAACCGGTTAAAGTATAAGATCATGATGTGATATTGTGTATTGTAAAAGGACATTGAATCCTGACTGTTCAACTGGGTCTTTGAGATGTTTGTCAAGAAGAATCTATTGAAGATAAGAATTGGTTGTTCACAGATATTTGTATGTTTAAACCTACAAGAGATGGATTGTGAAGAATAACTTAGTTTATGATGAAAAGTAGCCATTTCAATGCTCTTATTGCTATTATTGGATGGCACATAGAGTAAAAATGTGCAGACAACCAGGGGTTATCTTGTTTCCTCATCCCTCCAATTGATAATTGTCTATATTTTAATAATCAAAATGTCATTAAGGTCTTACATTGGGGTATCCCTGCATCTACTGGATATGTCACTACCAGGATGGAAATGAGAGATCCATGACTCTCCTAGAGACTATGATTGCCACCTTTCTTTTCTACCCTCTGTTTGACCGTAGACTTCCAAAAAGGAGATGAGGTCTTCACCAAAATTTCATAGACCTCCAATGTAATCATTGATGAAATGTCCCTCAAACAAATTTTTGAGTTTTTTGGAAAGTGATTTTGGCTAACAGTCAAATTGTGAAAGAAATAATAGGATATTCTACATTTCTGGCTAAAATGGTATAGATGCAATGAAAAGATCCAGCATTAGGTGACAAGGTGATACCAGAAGTGGCATAGCAAAAGGTTCTGATGATAAAGACCTTTCCATCTATCTTTTGGGGAAAAGACACAGGTGCAGGAAAACATTTAGTGAATGAAGCAACATATCATGGTGCTATGTATTGAAGACACATGTAAATGTAAATGCTGCAGGTATAATATATTTAATTAGGTCTGACTTAGATACAAGTGAGAACTAAGTTGTCAGGTATCTTAAAGGGCTTTCAATTAAATTCTGATCAGCAGAGGAGGCATCACAACTCTGGATTTCAAGTTATATTACAAAGCTGCAGTAATCAAAACAGTATGATACTGGGACAAAAATAGACACATAGATCAATAGAACAGATTAGAAAACCCAGAAATGAACCCACAGCTATTTGGCCAATTAATCTTCCACAAAGCAGGAAAGAATATCCAATGGGAGGGGCGCCTGGGTGGCGCAGTCGTTAAGCATCTGCCTTCAGCTCAGGGCATGATCCCAGCGTTCAGGGATCAAGCCCCACATCAGGCTCCTCCTCTAGGAGCCTGCTTTTTCCTCTCCCACTCCCCCTGCTTGTGTTCCCTCTGTCCCTGGCTGTCTCTGTCAAATAAATAAATAAAATCTTTAAAAAAAAAAAAAGACTATCCAATGGGAAAAAGAATGTCTCTTGAACAGATGGTTTTCAGAAAACTGGACAACAACATGCAGAAGAATGAAACTAGACCACCTTCTAACACTGTAAACAAATATTCAAAGTGGATTAAAGATCTTACTGTGAGACCTGAAAGCATAAAAATCCTAGAAGAGAGCACAGGCAATAACTTCTTTGACATTGGCCATATCAACATTTTTCTAGATATGCCTCCTGAGGCAAGGGAGATAAAAGTAAAAATGAACTGTTGGGACCACACCAAAACAAAAAGCTTATGCACAGTGAAGGAAACAATCAACAATCTGAAAAATGGTTAATATCTAAAATATGTAAAGAACCTATAAAACTCAGCACCCAAAAAATGAATAATCCAGTTAAAAAATGGGCAGAAGACATGAATAGACATTTTTCAAAGAAGACATCCAGATGGCCAACAGACACATGAAAAGATGCTCAACATCACTCATCATTAGGGAAATGCAAATCAAAACTATAATGAGATGTCAATTCACACCTGTCAGAATGGCTAAAATCAACAGCACAAGAAAAGACAGGTATTGGCGAGGATGCAGAAAAAGGGGAACTATCTTGCAGTGTTGGTGGGAATATAAACTGGTGCAGCCACTCTGGAAAACAATATGGGGCTTCCTCAAAAAGTTAAAAATAGAACTACCCTCCCATCTAGCAATTGCATTACTGGATATTTACCCAAAGAACACAAAAATTCTAATTCAAAGCGATGCATGCATCCTGATATTTATAGCAGCATTATCTACAATAGCCAAATAATGGAAACAGTGCAGGTGTCCCTTGACTGACGAATGGATAAAGAAGATGTGGTACACACACACACACACACACACACACACACACACACACACACACTGTAATATTATATTACTCAGCCATAAAAAAGAATGAAGTCTTGCCATTTGCAATGACATGGATAGAGCTAGAGAATTATGCTAAGCAAAATAAGTCAGTCAAAGAAAGAAAAATACCATATAATTTCACTCCTATGTGGAATTTAAGAAGCAAAACAAATGAACAAAGGGACAAAAAAAAAGAGAGAGAGAGGCAAACCAGGAAACAAACTCAGGTATCAAGAACAAACTGATGGTTACTAGAGGGTAGGTGGGTGGGGGGATGGATTAAATGGATGACAGGGATTAAGGAGTGCACTTGTTGTGATGAGCACTGGGTGTTGTATGGGTGTTGAATTGCTATATTGTGCACCTGAAACTAATAGTACACGGTATGTTAACTAACTGGAATTTAAATAAAAATTTAAAAAAATTTTTTTAATTTTATTTAGCAGAGACTTGAGTTTGTATTCTATATAAAGGTGATGTGGGAATAAAATAAGTCTCCTCCTTCAAAAGGTTTAACTTTATTGGTTCAGAAAAAAGTATCCATGGTGCAGTAAAATATTTTTTAACAATTTATGAAATCAATAATCCAATGGAATTATCTAGGCTTATAAAACTAGAAATCACATATGTAACTTATATGATATTCCAGTGATTTGTGAGAAAACTGTAAACTTGTAAGAAGTTTTAGAACAAATTGCTTCTGAGCAATGAAATACATATCCTCTAAACTGTTTTTATCAAATATACTGTCTCTGTTACGGGTTGAATTATATTTTCTCAAAAATTCATATTGAAGTCCTAATCCCCAGGACCTCAGAATATGACTGCATTTGAGTTAGGGTCTTTAAAGAGGTAATTAAGTTATAATAAGCTCATTGAGGTGGGCCTTAATCTAGTATGACTGGCATCCTTTAAGAAGAAGGAATTGGGACACAAACCTGACCAAGGTGAAGACAAAGTGAAGACACAGGGAGAAGATAGCCCTCTACAAGCCAAAGAGACTTAGAGTATTTCCCTCCCTCGTGACCCTCAGAAGAAACCAACCTTACTGACACTTTGATCTAGGACATTAATAATTCTTCCAAAACTGTGATAAATAAATGTCTGTTGTTTAAGTCACCCAGTCTGTGGTAATTTGCTGTGGCAACCCTAGCAAACTAACATACTCTTTGCTTAATTCTAATATAATCATTATTATGAATCTGAGATGAACATTTAGGCTATTGGGAATGCAAAGCCTCATTTTCTCATTTTCCACTATGATTTCTAAGAGTTCCATTAATCTGATCAATTAATAAAGCACTTATGAAAAAAACACCAGAAGGACAGAAAAAGGAAAAAAAAATAGTTGTCTCATGGTGTAGGGCCAGAGAGGGGAACTTTGGGGGAATGAACTGTTCCTTATATTAAAAGTCCTTATGCACATAGTATTTTTTAATTATTTTCATGTTACTTTGATTAAATTAGATAGATGGAGATGGGTAGGTGGGTAATTAGAAAAGAAAAATAAATAAACCAATGGGCAATGTGATCACATTTAAACAATTCAAATCAACAATGAAGTTTTGTTTAATCCTCCACTTATAAACTATTCTCAGGGGCATTTTGACTCTTTAAAGTTCATAAGCAGAATTCAAATCACCCAAGCAAAAGTAATTGGCTGCTTTTAAGCCAAAGCCCTGACTAGCTACAGCGTTGCCTCTAGGAATTAACGAGAACAAAATCCCGATTAAACAACTAATTGGCTTGTCTACTAATGAAAAGAAAAACAAAGTACGTTGCTCTACCTTGAGACAAAGTCGTAAAAACAGAAGTTTTCAGAACCACCTCAGAGAAAATGCTTAAATCGTTGACAATAAAATCCAACAAGGTGAAGCCTAGCGAAGGGAACGATGAGAATAAACGAGGTCCTGACCCAAGCAATCAGCTTCAGCAATCCAAAAGACAGGTATGCTACATTCCTAAATCAGTCTTGATTATCATCATTTTTTGTCTAGTGATGGATTTTTGTCCAGTGTTTTAATATATACTTTGGTGTGTAAGATTGCTTTGCTGTTTCACCTGCTACCATTTGGGTCATGCTATTTGTCTTTGGAGTTTTATCCACATTGTTTTATATATACTAGATATATTTGCTTTATTTTTTGTATATTTGCTTTAAAACAGATTAATAAATGTTTAGAAGACTACATTAGGAGTTGGAAAAGCCAAGTAAGACTTCTCATTGCTGATTTACATTTCTACATAATCTAAAATGAAATAATTTCTCAACTATTAAATAGGCTATATGAATTAGTTTAAACAAAGAATGTCAAGCATCCTGGCTGTGGTAAACTACAGTTTAACAGTAAGTGCTCTACTAGGAGTTCTTGAAAAGGGAACAGTTTTGCCACTCAGGACAATTGACAATGTATGGAGTTATTTTTGGTTGTCACAGCTCAGGGGTAGAGAAGTTACTTGCATCTAGTGAGTACAGACCAGAGATGCTGCTAGACATCCTAGAATGTACAGGGCAGCCCTTCACAATATAGAATTATCCAGTTCAAAATTTCAATACTGCCGAAGTGGAGGAACCCTGCTCTAGATAAGTATTTTTCATAAGTTCTAGGTCTACTCATCTGTAAAATGAAGATAATACCTGCTTCGTAGCCTTGTTGTATAAACTAGAGACAGTATATCTAAAGTGCATAGTAGAACCTTCCCAAATGGCTATTATTATTATTATTATTATAAGTAATTTGTGTTTATATGACAGATTTAAGTTCAAAGTGATAATTATATGATCAATATTCACTTACAACTATCTATAGAACAATTTTCATAAATTACTGACTAGATTTACCTTAAAGTGTTACGTAAGATTTTTAGAGCAATAATTATCTTCCCATCTAAAAGAATTGGATGAAAGATGTCAAGCACAAGCAGGAGTGTACCTCAGGGACTAAAAAGCATAGTCTAATGATTCAGGTTTAAATGAGCCTAGAGTATAGAAAACACCAAGATTACTTAGCATTGGCCCTGGAAAATTTGCCTTTCATTTCTGATTAACATTGACTGTGTTTGCAATGGAGAGCAGATACGGAGGATGTGCTTAACATTGCTTCATGAGAGTGCCCTTGACTTCTTTCTAATTCTCATTCTAAAATAAATAATCCTACACTTTGAAATTATTTATATGTTTAAAAACTCATGGGATATCACAAATATTGAACTGGGTATTTTCCTTCAGCTAGTCTTGTGTTTCTTGCTGGGAAAGTCACTACAATGATACCTAACCCCTGCCTATCATGATTATTTTTCAACAGAGCACATAAAAATAACTAATACATTATTCTCTCAGAGAAAGTAATAGCTAACAATAATTACTATGTGCCAGGCAAGGTGCTGTCCTCTTCCGTACTATTGTATTAAATCTTCAGAATAACCATGAGACCTGTTATAATTTGCTGCTTACACACAGCTAACAACTGGCAAAGCTTGGACTGGAACCCCGTTCTGACTTCAGCACCTGAGGGCCAAATCTCTAGGCTATACTTCTTCAGAACAAATGAATATTAGTTGAATCAACTTTCTAAATACTCTACTTGCAGGATAAAGGAATGTTAGCGAGAAGGCAAAAAGAACAAAAACTCCTTATAGAGTTTTCTTTCCTTCAGAAACAATAATACTGGAGAAGTACTTAGACTAGAAACAAGTAGAACAATTCTTGTGTATATCCCATAACATTCCGACGGTACTAATTTATGGATGTTAACATGAATTCTTCTGGCATCACATTGTATCTTAAAAGGCATATTCTGGGAAATTATTTGTGTCTACTCTTTAGATTAATAACACGTTGGCAGAGGAAGTAGTTATTCTCTAGTTTCAAATATGCTAAATATTAAAAATGACAGAAAGTTAAAACCATTTTTTATCCACAGAATATAATGTTTTAAAATGGCATTTAAACAACAAGTTTCTGAAATACAAATAGATGATTTGAGGCCTATAGGAAGATATTCAGGAATGAATAAATCAATTTGCATTGTTCTTTTAAAGTGTCATTTAAAGGGTTAGTTCTCAACCAAAATATCATAGGTGACTTCCATTTGTCAATAACCAATAAATCAAAATCTGTAAACTCAGACTAATCCAGAATAAGACACCATTCACATAAATCTACATTTGTATACATAAAAAGGCTATGATGAAAATTGTTTGAATAGCATCATAATATAATGTAAAAGTACTTAATTGAATTCAGAAGGCTTTACCAGTACTTCATAATATATCCAGGGATCCATATCTTTGTAGCTACTTAATCAATTTCCTACTCAATAACATAAGAATAATAGTAGCTGTCTTGCCGAACACATATGGTTACTGTCAGGCTTAAATTAAATCATCTGATTAATTTATTTTCCAGTTTAAAATGTTCCTGACATACAGTGCCTATAAGTAATGTCAAACTCCACATCAAGGCTTATGAGACTCTCAAGGCCCTTGTCCCTGCCTATTTAGCTAGGCTTATTTTCTCATACTCTTACCCACTAAACCACTTCTACTTTAGTCTCCCCCAACCTGTATAAGAGTCACACCTTGAAGTTTTGGTAAACAGGCATGCTCTGCCTGGAATATTTTCCATGCCCTGTTCATCCAAAAAAAAAAAAAATCTTGATTTGTAATAGTCTTCTCCCTTTCCTTCTACTCCAGTGGAATTGACCACACCATATTTATGCCCTGTTCTATCCTCTACAGACATTGTCTCATCACCTATAACACTTCCTTGCATTTACATTTTTGTGTGTTTGTTTCCCCTACTAGACTGTGAACAGCTTGGAAGCCAACATTTCTGTGTTCTAACCTTATACCTTATTTCACTCTGTCCCCATAGGAACATCCTCAGATATACACTGACCACATCCAATGAGACATACATACATTTCAAAGGAAAGCTTAGATGCTCAGACAAATGACGAGGTAAAGGCAAATGAAGTTTAAGAGAAGAATAGAGCTCTGAATTTTCAAGAAACCAGACCACTTTCCTCTCTCCATCACTTTAAGTTCTACTACTAAAGACATAGACCAGGACCAATACTAGGGCTGTGGGGAGTGAAGACTGAAATTGGGAGGAACATGTGCCAGGGAGATGCAGCAGCCACACTGACAAAACGAGAGTACCTGAGGCCAGCAAGCTGTGAAGGTCAGGGCTGATTATCCAATAGTAGAGCCAAGAATATTCATTTAAGTACAAGAATTATCATTTGTAGTATACCTGAAACAAATGATAAACTTTAATGATTGGCCTGATCACTGAATGAAAAACTCTGTGTTTTATTTTACATTTAAATTTATTTTATGTAAATTCGTGGTGTATAATCTTTATTTTGTTTCTTAAAGAGAGAAAACAAAAGTGAAAAGAAATCTCTCCAAACCAAGATGACTCCCGTCACATTTGAAGAGTCACACACCAAAATACAAGGTCAGAACCCAATCTATTGGGAAAAAAATCTATAAAGTAATGCATATCTCTCTGAAATGTGTTACCTTGACTAGGTGAATCACCTGGTAAATCATACCTGAGTTACCTTAAAGATCTGAATGTTTATAAAAACATTATTTCTTCATTCAGTCACTTACTCAATAGATGCATTTTTGTTACCTACTATGTGCCAGGCATTGGTCTATGGACTGGAGACACAGTAGCAAACAGTATGGGCCAAGTCTGTGTTAACATAGGCATATAATGAACAATATAATTTCAGATAAATGTTAAAAAATGAAATTGATGTGTATTGTACATGTTTAAGGTTTCAATGCTCAGACCTCTGCTCTTCTTCCTTTAAACTCTCTCCATTAGAAATCGCATCTATTCCTAAGGCTACCATAACTCATCCCTGTATCAGTGATTCCATAGCAGATCCAATTCCTTTTTTAAGACCCTATCCAATATTTTCTGAGTAACCACTGGACATATACACCTGTATGTTCTGCTACCATTCTGTTTTACTATGAGTTATTTTATAATAGCGATGGTTTCAAATCAACAGTTCTTCTCACATAAAAATACAACCTTAATGGTATGAAACCAAGGATCACATCTTTGGGATGACAAGTTTATTCTTATCCTTGTTATACTTTTTTCAAAGTGTATTTGTAAGCTTAATTTTTCATAGCTGGTAATAAAAACTCTTGTGGAAGCTTCATTTAACAGAGAAGCTTTTTGAGTGGAAAGGAAAAAAATAGTTTCATTTAAATCTGCAGACTTAGCATGTCTTCAAAGGCTTTAATAGGAATAACAGTTATATTTAAGATATTTTGTTTTGAAAAAGCAAAATTATTAGTGTTTAAAGATAGTCTTTTATATGTGCTTGGTATTTTTATATTCTTCACTTCAAAACATGCAGGTGCAATGTCACAATATCTGCAGATGTTGATTTCTGATTATAGAACTCTTATCTTCTACAGAGCTGGTTTAATTTTTATCCGCCATGGAAATGAAGAACATGATACATTTTGGATTCAAATAAAAAATAACTTTCTAAAGTCCTCTTTTGATTATAATCATCTTTTTGGGCTTCCACTTCACTTATAGTACATTAAATCCTTCTTTAAAAAATGTTTTGGTACCAGTAGAGGATATGTAAATGACTTCTCCAATAGTTTATGATACTGTAAGGTGACTTAGTGTGGAAATGGATCAGAGTTAGGTGCCCATAGCTAGTATGGTATGGTAGGTTGAATAATGGCTCCTCAAAGACATCCATACTGTGATCCCTAAAAACTATGAATTTGTTACATGAGGGGGAAAAATGCTGATGTTATTAAGTTAAGGATCGTGGTATGGGAAGATTATCCAGAAGGCCTCAATATAATCAAGGGGTTCTTATAGGAAGAAGGCAGGAGGGTCAAAGGCAGAAGATGGGGTGATGCAATCTGAATATGGAGAAAGGGACACACACCAAGGAACACAGGCAGCCTCTGTAAGCTGAAGAACAAACCAGTGTTGTTCTAAGCCTTTCAGCTTGTTTGCTACAGCAAGAGAAAACTAATCTATATGGCTTTAAAATACCCTGTACTTAAAAAAGTAACAAAAAAGACATAAGAAATTGAGTTTTGCTTCAATCAATAACATAAATTCAGTATATCGGAAGTATATTGTACTAGAAAGAGCACTGGTTTTGGAGTTCGACACGCTTGGATTCAAATTATATCTCTACCACTTAATAGCTTTGAGTGGCCTTAGTCAAGATAGTTGACATCTCTGAGTCTCAGTTTGCTTGTCTATAAAATAAGGATAATACTGTCATCAATCTTCTAGGTTGTGGGTACAAATTAAATTAGTTAATACATGTAGAACATTTAGCACGGAGGTTGATAAATTCCAACGTTGAGAGAAGTCAGATAATGTAAATGAGGATCATGCATGCCCTGTCTAAAAAGGCCAGAGGCCACTCAGCCAACCAATCACTGCCATGTGGGGATGAGAGGCAAGTGCTGCCAAACATTGAGAGAGACTGCAAATACAGATTTTAATTTGAAATCTCCCAATTTTTAAATGTCGACTTTTTAAAATGTTTGAATACTCTCTTCTTAAATCACTGAAATAAAAACTGACTGCAGCATTTCTCTCTGCAGTCTACCCTGGACTGCTTTCACTCCCATCTACTCATTTCCCAGTCTAAATTCCAGAGAGAATGGTCTGACTGACTTAGATAACAAACATCATTCCCACTGGGCACAGCCTACAACCCAAATCACCAGCCAGCTGTGGACTGACCACCTTCTTTAGGTCAGGTGCCCATCTGTGTGCACAATCAATAACCATTCCTGTGTATAATACAGAACAGAGCTGCCTTGCTAAAGATGAAGAGGCAAGGAGAGCTGATCAGCTAGGAGAAGTTAAGCATAGAGATTATTCTTTGTTTTAAATATCAAACAGAAGACCACACTCTTAACTGCAAAACTTCCTCAGTTTCCGCCTATTTTATAAACTGAAAAGAAACTCAAGCTAATGTGGATTGGATGTTTTTTATTTTTATTTTTAATTTTTCTGATAAAATGCCATATATTTTATAGTTTGCATGATTTAAATATATCTGCACAATTCAATTAAATCAAACTATGCTTTTAGGCTTTTTTTCTGCTACAGAATATAGCTATTTGTAAGAAGTTGCATTCTGGTTTCCTGATTCCTGAAACACTGTTAAGTAAATAAAATCTCCTGCATGTCTCGTATGTGTCAATACTGTGCAGATCTGAAAGAGTTTATATATTTTTTTTTAAAAAAAAGATAATTTACCCCAGTCAGGCTAGTGGAACACTTTGTGTTTATATTACATTTTTCTTAAATGGAGTCTTTATCTAATCCTCACAGAAATCCCCATGACACAAGTATTTCTCATTTTATGGATGAGGAAACTATTATAGAAAAGCACCTTATCCATAGTCACCCAGAGAATTAGTGATGTAAGGATTAGAGTTCTGTGTTTAGTACCCAACACCACTAACTCACCACACTCCTTAATCCATGGACATAAAATGTATTTTCTAGATAATTAATCCCAGTTCAAAAGTACCTGAAACTAAGCATGACATTAAGAGAGGACAGGATCCTTCATCCTGACACAGTACCAAAGCTACCTTAGATGGATCTGTATTTTTTGTTTGTTGATTTATTCATTACTTTACTTGTGATGATGTATCTTAAATTTTTTTTAAAAAACTGCCTAAATATAAAAATCCTTTCAGGACTTTCTGGCACTTAACGCTGACTAGAGGACTTCTAACCTCTGACCCAATGCAAGGACTCCATCTTACCTCCCTTAATGCAGTCTCCAGCATCTGCTTGCATACCTTTCGCTGCCTCACAAAGCCATATGTTTCACTATTAGACAAGTTTAGTTGTTAGAATGTTTGGGATTTTGTCTGTCTGTTTTGTAAATCCCATTGATGGATCTTTCTTCTGCCTTCTGGTATATATGAACTAAGTCATTTCTATGCAACAGCTCTGCAAAGAATTTGAAATAACTGCTATGTCTCTAGTTGGTCTTTGGTACTTTAGCTAAAGACCCCCAGTTCCTTAACCATTCCTTATGAGATGGTTTCCGGAACTCTCACCTACTCTGATTTCTTCTCCTCTGGATTTTTTATAGTTTTCATGAGCATTTCTAATGTACAGTATTACATTTTTCAAATTCTGTGGCATGTTAGGGCATTCCTTCAGGTTCCATTTTATATGTGTCACTATAACATTTGTCAGCTTCCTCCATGCCATTTGACAATCCACAAAGATATCATAAAATTTCAAGTATGGTCAAATTGCTATAATTAAAATTATTGTAAGAACACTATATATTCCAGTAACTACAAAATTAAACACAGGCTGAGTCAAAAATACAATCTTGAGAACCAGAGAATAATCATAAATTATACACTCTTAAAACTGTGTTATTCATCATTTTATTCCAAACGTTCATTCATTAAGATGAAAATGATAGTGTCATTTATGCATGTAATCAAAGTACTTAGACTTAGTTTTTGTTAATTCACCTAACACCTGATTACTCAGATATTGTTGGTATCTAATAAAAGGAGGTTTGTTTTTGAGACAGAACCCACAATGTATTTGGGGTTTTAAGAGTTAGAAATCCAACCAAATGATATTATCACCCACATCAAACATTCCAACAAATGAAAGCATTTTCAAGTCTTTTCCTTTTTATATCCATCTAAAAAAAGCCAACTGAACCAACACCTGTCTAATTCACAACCTTATTCCCAATTAGGGAACCCAATTAGGTTCTTTGGATTCCTCCTTTTCCAGCAATTATTTAGTGCCACTGACAAAATGTGGAAGGTTAATGGCTTTCTGCATCACTTATTTCCTCACTTGAAGACAGAAGCAGATGTTTCACACCTGCACAGGTCTCTACAATGCGCTGCTACAAGGGGGCCAAACAGTCTGAAACGGTATTACGGAGGTCCAGGGTGAGACGCTGCCAGGCCAAAGACAGAATCAGCCAGGTGTGTGGAGGGCAAATTCAATACTCATTCTTGCACATCCAATAAAAGCAACCATATCAGAACACTTTAATTCCAGATTTTTCTATCTGCCGTGGGCACACATTCCAGGGCAGAATTTGACTAAGTGTACTGATGAGATCTGGCAATTGCTACACGATGTGCAAAGAGCACAGTTGGCAGAAAAGATATACACTATTCATTTGGGCAGCCACAAAAGAGGGAATCCTGCTGTCCATGTGTGAAGCTGGGGAAAACTACAGTGTGAGGTTGACAAAAATTCACCCAGATGCCAGACCAAGATTTGCAGTGTATTTTAGATTTCTTTCGTGATGAGGATGATGCAAACAATCTGACCATCTGTTCCCACAAACAAATAACATGCTGCATGGATAAAAAGACACCCACACTGACTATAGTTGACAGTGATCCTTTTGTTTTAAGTTCTCATGAGTATGTTTAAAGTTGTTCTGCTTTGAATCCAAGAATGGGCAATAACTGGTTTCTTATCTTCACCAACGAGCTGTGATTAAGGATTTATTTTGTAATTAAAATGCTTATCCACAAAGCAAATTAGGCTGGAATTAATTTTTAAATAGCCTACACTTGCCATAGTAAAGGCAGTGTCATTTTAGAAGGGGTTGGTAATGTCTAGAAAAGATCTGGTAAGGTACAAGGATCTAATTAGAGTTAGTTTAATCCAAATGTTATGATGATAAACAGAAATTCCTTATTAGAAGGGAAGAAAAGAACTGTTACAGAGTAGTCAGTCATTTAATTGGTACTAGCAGAAAAGTAATACTGTAAATGTAATGCATATGCTATAGCTTGAATGAGTAATGGAAGTATGTGATGCAGCTTATATTCACATGCTTTTATAAGAAATGGTCAATAAAAGCCTCCTAAGAAATACTCTGTTTTACAGATTCTGCTTGTTTTATATATTTAGGAGGGATTTTTTTATGATTCTTTTTCTCATGTTTCATGCTCTATTTCAATACTAATTTAGGGGCAGGGATGCAAGTGCTCCTAGAAAAATATGTGAACACAATGGTTCATAACCCTTTTTTGGCCCAGACTTCTTTGAGGAGCTCATGTTAACCTTAAATCCTCTCCATGTAAAAAATGTATATGCATCATACAGTCTCAAAAGTTCCAATCCATGAGTGTACTATACATCTGTGGCCAGAGGTTAAGAACTCTGCTTTAAAAGATCTTAAAGTAATTACCCCAGTGTTTGTAGACATAGGAAAAAAATTTGGCTGTCACTTTCCTAGGCAGCAATGTAGTATAATGTTAGAGATCTGAAAAATGATTTTTTTTTTTTTTTGGTTAAGAAGAAATGGGAAAATATGGCTTGACCCAAATACATAGGGAAAATAGGTTCTTCTCTCTTATTTCTACCAAAAGCCTCTTAGTACAAAATGACATATTGAAAATGCAATTTTTTTACTCTGAAATCTGTTCAATACTGATAAGCCCACTAGTGTACCACATGTGCTTGTATAAAAGGGACCCTATCCTGCACTCTCAGTAAGATTCCATACACGTGGAAACATTTCATCTGGAATATAGTCTTTAGACACAGACTCCAAGGACATGATTATAGTAATGGTCCTTTGTATCCTAAGTAAAGTTAGGAATTTGGAGGTTTTTCATTTAAAGCTACTACTGTGGTTTCTATCTTTTAGCTAAAATTACTATAGTTCCTAAATAAATGTACGTAGGAGATACATAATGAAGAAACTTGTTTTCGGAAATCCAGAGGTTTAAGCTTTCTTAGTCATAGACTTTTTAAAACTCTCAGTAGTGAGTCCATTTTATGATTCCCTTTATTCCTGAAACATGTTCCTGAAAAGTTTTGTACACTGGAAGATTTTAGATGGATCATAGGAATTTTCATATTAAAGGACTTACATGGTAAAAACTTTTGTGAAAGTGAGTGATCACACCCATGATTTATCATTTTTGTGAATCCAGATTTTCAATACGGGATTGGCTTAAGTTTTTTCAATTATAGTTTATTACAAAAAATAAAAGTTACGATTTGAGCATTGATTCTAATTTCCTAAGCACAGTGCATCCAATTAAAAATAAATTAGAAACTGTGGACAATGAATAACTATTAAATTTTGTTCATTCTATTTCTTTGCTCCTTCTATATTTTCCTTTTACATTAGGCCATTGACTTTCATTAAAATCTTCTCTATAATCCAAATACTTACCAGTGAATTGATTATTCTCTTTGTACACTACAATTTAAACTATATTAATTAGAAATTGTATTTGTAGGCTTGAAGGGAAAATTTTAATTTTTGGACTGAAAATTAAGCTAATACATATTAGCTTGCATTGCTTATTCAAAAAGGATGTCATAGCTAAAGATGGTCAAACCAAAAACAAAAATTGGTTTCACTAAAAAATTAGAATGCAAAATTCTAAAATAATGTCAATGATATCACTTCTGCCTGTTTTATTTTTCTGAATTTTATGAGACTTCAGTTTCAGCCACAAATTATGAATAATACTTTGCAGAACTGAAAAGGGCCTTTTGAATGATTATTCCTTATTAATCTCAGCTTTGCTAGTTTCTAAGAGAAATATGCTATATGAACCTTTTGTTACATAATACACCAACTCTAAGTATACTTTTTATCAGCCTGAAGATATCTACAAGGTAACTTCTCCTGCATAAGGTCCTACTTTGTTTTAGCAGAAATCCTAAAGGAGGCATTCCTAAGACTGTTTTAGAGAAGCAAGCAGCGTCTCTGTAATTTATGCTGTCCAATATGGCTTATCAAGAGTGGCATATATTCTTCTGTGTATATGTTGTTTCCTTTCCATAGATGAAATCTCCGAGAAAAATTCGCTCAAAGATCTGACCACAAACCCTGACCATCAAAATCTGACAGAATCAAAAGGAATATTTCCAGAGCAGAAAGAAATGGAAACTGGGAAAGAAGTCGTAGTCAGGTAAGAATCCAATAAAACACATAATACACGTTAGATATATTGCTCAGCCTGCACTGAAGAAATCAAATGCTTATTCCCTACTTTAGCTGAGCAAAGGTCAGGACAACAGTAGTCACATAACACAGAGGAACTGGCTGGAAGTTAAAGCTGGTTTCTTCTATCCAGTTCACTCTTCCTTACTAGCTAGTCCTGGCCACTAACCAGGATCTCTAGGCAGCTGTTTGGCTATAGGCCAAATCACACTAGCAAAAACATGGCAGTCACATGTCTGAGTCATTAATATCATCATGGAAACAGCCTACATATTTACTAGGCATGAATTTTAAAAAGAAGGAATTGAAGACAACATATGATTCTTCTCCGAGTTCACAAAGAAAGTCATTCCAATTCTGTAAATATTTTATTGTTTAATTATTATTTCCTTTCATCTACTAAAGAAAGTGTGGCATGATAACCAAGAATAATTACAGAAACAGGTAATCTGTATGCCACTGAAGGAATACAGTTTTATAAACATTTTCCACAAAATTATTGGAAATATCACAAAAGAGATGACAATTTCAATGTGAATCAGTGAATCCACAATAAAACACAACTAGGAGCCCCTTCATTTTGCCACTTCTTGGCATGCTATTATGTGCCCGCTGATCCAATTTGAATTGCTTAATTATAGTTAATATAATTGCAATAGGCTTATGAAACAATAAAAGCATACTCTTATTTAACAGGCAAAAAGAGTTGTCATTTAAAAAGAAATTAGAAGTTATCTATTCCTCCCCCCAAATCCCTCTCCGCACTTCTTTCTCAGCAGCTCCTCCACTGTTAAATGATGTGCTGCCAATAGGAGTTATAGTGATAATCTACAACCCAATGTATTGCAGGATGAACGATAGGCATCAGAAAGAGAAAGTGCATTTTCAGTAAATACAAATTTGGCTATATATAAAATTAAACAAGAGCTCACTCTACCACATGCATACATGTAAAAAGCTGTTTGACAAAAATTAAACCTGACATACTATTTAGGTAGAAAGAGTTTAAACATGAAACTCTGGGACAAAGACTAAAATCTTACAACTGAGCTAAGTAATTATTTATATTATTTTTATAACTATTGGTATTTATAGAATGATTTGCAGTAATTTTAGGTCATTATTATCTTTACTCTACAGATAAGCGGCCAAGGCACAAGGAGGTTAATTAGTTTGCCTATAGTAATAGGGTCAGCTCAGCCAAGATTGGACTGCACAAGACTCAAATTCCTCAGTGGAACTTTTTCCTCCCTCTCATCAATACACTTACTTTAATCAACGGCTTAAACTTCTGAACCAATCTCTATTTCTACCATTTATTTTAATATACTTTATTTTTTGTAATAACCAATGGTGATAGGTATGTTTTCAAAGGACTGAAGTAAAAGCCATAGCTAACATTTTAGGGATATATTCCTCTTAACCCAAATCCATTTCCAGTATTGTACTTTTCTGAAATATGAAAATGGAAAACTTTCAATTACCCAGAAAGTGGGTCAATCAGCATATCTCAAAAACACAAAACTCCTTGACATTACCTTTAAGACCATGCCTGGTCTGTCTCTTCCCCTACCTTCCTTTCCCTCTACTCCAGTCACACTGGCCCTATTTCAGTCTCTTGTACCTGTGAATTGATTTTTCTCTGGAATAATTGATTATTCTTTCTGCAATATAGGCAGCAAAGTGGCTTGAGAATTATTGACAAACTGAGTACATCCAAATTAGCTTAAAACTCTTACTTTATTGTTAGATGGCTGGTCACACTTTTCCTCAAGAATGAGTGAAAAACAGCTGCATTGAAGGAGCAACTTTAAAGGGTCACTAGAAGTTCCAGTGTCACTTTTGACTAATATGGGAATCCTAATGTCCCAATACCATGTACAACTTACCAAAGCCTTCCTGTTTTGATTTCATAGGCATTAATAGTATCATATCTAGAATCCTAGACAGCAGGGTTTTTATACATCACTAGAAAATATCAATTATAAAATAACTTCCAATTGACAGTGCTATTTCACAGTACTCTCAATGAGTAAAGATCACTTTGGTATTTGCAGTTATTAAAAATCAACGTCTTTAACCTTGAGCAAGCCAGGTTTTAAAAAGTTTCTTTTTTCTAGAAAAACATTAAGGATTTGATTGATTGCAGGCAATAGATGCTTGTGCGTGGCTGCTTCTCACCTCAATTTTTGAATTTGCAAAAAGTTATTTATAAATAAAATTTAAAAGTAGATTTCTTGCTTTAAGTGCATTTACATTATCTTCTGCCTTAAGCCCTGTATTGAATAGGGATTATGTGTCCAGGCTGATCAATAAATATTGAAGAGAATGCATGTCATAGATTTTGTTGTCTCTGTGTGTGAAGCACAGTTTGATATTATTGATTATACCTTTAATTTCTGTCATATTCAGAAGATGGGCAGAGATGGATACCAAGAGAACTAACAGTATATATATACTGTACTATGTATACTATAGTATATATAGTAAATCTGTAGGTATATATTATATAACAGATTTTTATGTAAAGAATTGGATCACATGATTATGGAGGCTGAGAAGTCCCAATATCTTCAGTCAGCAAAGCTAGAGGCCCAAGAGAGGCAATGGTGTAGTTCTAGTCTGAATATGAAGGCCTAAGAACCAGAACTGCAGGTGTAGTTCCAGTGCAAAAGCTGGCTGACTTAAGACCAAGAAAGAACCAACGTTTCAGTTTGAGTCTGAGGGCAAAAAGAGGTCATGTCCCAACCTGCAAACTGGAAGAGATTTCTAAACATAACCCAACTATGCTGGCAAGCCAATCGTGGACTTACAGTTCCCAGATCTGTAAGAAATAAATTTCTGTTGTTTACATAGCACCCAGTCCCTAATACTTTGTTACAGCAGCCTGAACTAAGACATCACCAACCCAGCCCCAAACTCTTTAACATAGAACCTTTGTAATGTTTCCTTGTGACAAGGGTCTCAAATGTTGTTTTGTAAGGATAAAAGAGTATAGATATGCGTTTAAGCCAAATTCAGATATTATGTCTATTTAGCTATTTATATAAACACAAAAAGGTGAGTAAAGTTTATATTATTATTATAAAGATGTAAATTCATAAAATAAAAATCACTTCTGTGATTTTTTTCATCCAGCCTTCAATAAGATTCTAAATAAAACCTAAAACTAATTTTCTAGCCACAGTAATAATATTTATCTCAAATACATGTCAGCCCAGGAGGAGATATTTTTCAAGATATCCAAGTATTACATGTCCACAGTTCTGGCTGGAATCCGTTTATATTAAACTAGCTTTCTTTCTTTTATCCTTTCTTTTTATATCCTTTCACAACATTTTCTAAATTGTCTATCCAGGGAAAAGAAATTCTTTGCAAATCTTCCCTGAAAAAAAGCAACCAATTCATTATCTTGTCAGATGAATCATTTAGCTTCTGAAAGACATGAGGTTCACCCCTGGAAGGTCCCATTGATGCTATTTGTCCATTACCAAGAAAAACGGCCTGTTTCTGGCATTCCATCTCAGCACATTCTTATTTTTTAATATAAAAAAGTATATTTTGATGGACACTAATGAATAGCAAGCAAAAGAAGATGTGTTTTGCCTGGAAACATCAAATAGCTATGTCTGGTAAAGGAGACAGAGTTGAATGGCTGATAGGTTAAGTGGTTAAATGATGAACAAGCAAGTGAGTGAAACGTTCAGAGTCCGTGACTGGGATGCACTGCAAGACTGACTTTTACAGTGTAGTATATGACTCTTCATCACCATTGCTACCCATAATGCCAAGAAGGAAGGTTATTTCTATGAATAGTCTTCTTTGTTCATAATAGCAATCAGTCTCTATTTGGGTGGTTTTAAAATAGGCAATCATTTCACAGCAGGAACAATGAGGACAGAATAGAATTCAGAATCTTATCAGCACTCATAAACACTGCCGTTTATTGTCTTGTAGCTAGAAAAAGCAAGAATCACTGCAGTAAAGATGCTTAAAAATCCATATGTGATTTTATAGTTGAAATAGAAAAGGAACGTCAGCTATCGAGTTTACCAAAATAAAATACAATTTATACTTGAATAATTTAAAAGCTTGTAAAAAAAGGAAGTCAGTTACATATTTACCAAGTTTATGTAATGCATAATAAAAATGATGCACTATTACTTTAAGCCCCAAATTAAAATTTTCCTCTGTGGTAAGAAATACCTTTATATTTAAGCATTGTAGACACTTTTAAAAACAGATTGGCATCTGTTTTAATAATGATTGCTAGCTACTATTTCCTAGCAATATGGCAGACTAAACATTTATAGAAAATTCTATGGGGAGACTATAATTAAAAATACTAGATAAAATATAAAACCTACATTTGAATTCATGCCTGAGCTTGTGGGAAATAATTCTATTGTTAGAAAGTTTCATGGATTGGTGTTTACTCTGAGAATTTATTCCAAACTTTTATGGCCGAGATCTGAGTTAAAATGTTTAAATCAATGAGACAAAACCTGGGGTTAAACTACATATGAGGACAGGTTGGAGACTCCTCCATAAAACTAGAATTTTAAAGGGTAACTCACTGGAAGGTAAACTATCCTCCAGAGAGAAATAGTCTTTGTTTTTGTCCTGGCTCTGAGTGGAGAAAAAGGAAAGAAATTTTAAATGGGGAGAGGAAAGGAGAGAGAAAAGAAGAGGAGAGGAGAGAAGGAAGGGGAGGGGACAAAAAGGAAGGAAAGGAAGAGAAAGAAAGGGAAGGAAAGAAAAAGAATTCTTAGCCATAAGCATTATTCAAATACATCTGGAACCAGAATTCCTGTGACATCTGTATCCTAGAAAAAAAGATTGAGGCTAAAATAAAATATTTTAAATGGTTAGGTTTAAGAACTGACATATCTGCCAAAAACAACAACAAAATTTGGAAGGAAATAGTCTTTAAAACTATGTCTCAAAGTATCCACACAGATAAAGTTCTAATGAACATGAATTCACTATCAACAACATACATGAGGAAACAAATCACTGTGAACAATACAGCAGAAACAATAAACTTCAACATTAGACTTTTAATATTTGCAGATGGTAAAATGATCAAAAACAGCACATAAAATAATGGCATCATTTGGGGTATATTGGGGCACCTGGGTGGCTCAGTCAGTTGAGCTTCCCACTCTTGGTTTCTGCTCAGGTCATGATCTCATGGGTAGTGAGATCGAGCCCCAAATCAGGCTCCAAGCTCAGTAGGGAGTCTGCTTCTCCCTCTCCCTCTGCCCCTCCCCCCACTGTCACTCTCTCTTTTTAAAATAGATATATAAATCTTTTAAAAATAAGTGTATTAAATATATTTAAAGAAATGGAAGAGAAGATTGAAAATACGGCAAGGGAACAAGAAATTGTCAGAAAAGCAAGGCATTTTTGCAATTGAACTAAGCAGAACATGCAGAAATGAAAAATATAATCCCTAAAATTAGGAAGTCGGTGAGCCAGACAGATTAGACAAAGTCGAAGAGTCAGTAAAGTAGATGATAGATCTGAGGAAATCACTAGAACTGTACCATGGAGAGAAAAAGATGGAAAAATATAAGAGAGAGATTAAGAAGCAGGGAGGGAGCGTGAGAAGGCACAAAATGCATATAGTCAGAATTCTAGGAGATAATAAATCAAATGGTGGAGAATCCATATTCAAAGAGGGAATACAACTGAAGAAAGACAGTAATGTTCAGATTCTGTAAACCAAATGAATATAAATCAGCATAAATAAAATTAATTAATCCTAAATATATTCTAGTAAAATTAAATAGTAAAATTAAAAGTGCAAAAGACAAAAAAAAATGTATTTAACTTAGCCAGAAAGAAAATACAGACTACCTAAAATAGGAGAAGTAAACTAATATCTGACTTCTCAACAGTAACAATGAAAACCAGTAGACAGTAGAATGACTTTATCAAGATTCTAAAAGTAATCTAGAATTCTATACCTGGCAAATTATTCAAAAATAAGGGTAAAATATAGATATTTTCAGTCCAACAAAAATGAAGGGAGTTTAGAAAAATTTCGTGTACTGCAGAGAAAAGAAAAATGATCTAAGAAGGAAAGACTCGAATTGGATTAGTCAAGTATCAATCAGGAAAAAAGAGTTTATTCTAAATATTTCAAGATGAAAGAAATTAAATACAAGAAATGTGGTAGTGTAAAAATTGTTGTAAGGAAGTGTGGAAGAGCAAAGTTCAAAGGTGGAGATTCCAACACGGAAATTAGGTAAGTGCAGAAAGCAGCAGCCACAGCTTCCCCATGAATTCAAAACTGGAGACTAGCAGTAGAAAATAGAGTCCGAACAAGGTTCAAGAAGCAACTGATGCTTCTGGGGAAGTATGCTCTAGTTTTCTGCCAGATAAAAACTGAATTGTGCTTTCCTTTCAACTTCCAAATCTCCTACAAATGTCTGTCATTGGTGGAATCTAAATCAGAACCTTCCTGACAAGGAATTCTCAATAATAAGGTTCTCAGGCTTTCAGCCACTCTCAGTAACATGAGAGAATGTAAAAAGGAACAGAAATGCTATTGCCTGAAAATAAACTATCCAGCACAGAGATTCAAAAAGTGAGCAAAGAAAATGCAAGCATGTGGATAAATAGAAAAAGTTATACCATAAAATAATCACAATAATGTCTAAATTGGGGGTAAAAAATTGTGATAGAATTAACTATACCCTCTACAGTGAGGTGATTGGCATACAACAGAATTAAGAGTTTGACTAATTTTAGAACTTCTTAATTAAATGTATATGTTAAAACATTTTGAAAAAACCTAAATTAGTTGAAGCAAAGTATTTAACCTCCATATGCTAAATTTATATGGTTTTAGTACCAAAGATAGTAGATGAGAGAGAGAGAAAGGACACAAGCAATTCTTTCAATTAGAAAATGAAATTGAGGGGGCGCCTGGGTAGCGCAGTCGTTAAAGCGTCTGCCTTCGGCTCAGGGCGTGATCCTGGCATACCGGGATCGAGTCCCACATCAGGCTCCTCCGCTATGAGCCTGCTTCTTCCTCTCCCACTCCCCCTGCTGTGTTCCCTCTCTCGCTGGCTGTCTCTCTCTGTCAAATAAATAAATAAAATCTTAAAAAAAAAAAAAAAAAGAAAATGAAATTGATAATTCCATACTCCTAGAGTGATTTTAAAATACTTCTTTTTGTTTATTAATAGAGCAAATATTTTAAAAGTCATTAAAGATATGCTGTCTTTGAACAACACAATTAACAAATTAAATCTAAAGGACATTTACAGAACCCTTATATCCATTCTTTAGTAACTATTTCTTCAGTAACTGAAGAATGCAGCTGCTTTAAGTTTACATAAAACATTACAAAAATTCATGAGATACTATGCCAAGGTACACTTTCAAATCTTCCAGGAGCTCTTTAAAAATACAAATGTTTGCATTCTATCCCCAGTAATTCTGACTTCATTGGTCTGGAGTGGGTCCCAGACATTAGTATGTCTGAAAACCTCCTCAGGTGATTCTATTATATATCCGGGATAGAGATACTATTCACTAGAATATGAAGTTGGTCTCACAAATTTTAAAGATTTTATATCATATTGAGTATATTTTCTAACCACATTGCAAAGTTAGAAGTTAACTTAAAAAAATAAAATTTGGAGAAAAATCTCACATAATTAAAATTTGAATCACCCTTTTAAGTGACCTCCGGGTCAACAAAGAAGTCATGAGTGAAATAAGAAAATACTCAGGAATGGGTTGCCTGAGTAGTACAGTTGGTTAAGCGACTGACTCTTGGTTTTGGCTGAAGTTGTGATCTCAAGGTCCTTAGATCAGGCCCTGTGATGGGCTCCGCGCTCAGCCTGAATCTGTTTAAGACTCTCTCTCTCCTGGGGTGCCTGGGTGGCTCAGTCAGTCAGGCATCTGCCTTCTGCTCAGATCATGATCCCAGGGTCCTGGGATCTAGCCCCACATTGGGCTCCCTGCTCAGGAGGGAGTATGCCTCTCGTTCCCCATCTGCCTCTCTCCCTGTTCACTCTCTCTCTCTCACTCATGTTCTCTCCCTTAAATAAATAAATAAATAAAATCTTTTTTTTCATTTTAACTTTATTTTTCTTTAACTTTATTTTAACTTTATTTCTTTTAATTTTTATTATGATATGTTAGTCACCATACAGTACATCATTAGCTTTTGATATAGTGTTCCATGATTCATTGTTTGTGTATAACACCCAGTGCTCCATGCAGTTTGTGCCCTCCTTAATACCTTTCACCAGGCTAGCCCATCTCCCCACTCCCCCTCCCCTCTAAAACCCTCAGTTTGTTTCCTGGAGTCCATAGTCTCTCATGGTTCATCTCCCCTTCTGATTCCCCCCCCCTTCATTTTTCCCTTCCTTCTCCTAAAGATCTCCCTACTATTCCTTATGTTCCACAAATAAGTGAAAGCATATGATGATTGTCTTTCTCTGCTTGACTTATTTCACTTAGCATAATCTCCTCCAGTTCCATCCATGTTGATGCAAATGTTGGGTAATCATCCGTTCTGATGGCTGAGTAATATTCCATTGCATATATGGACCACATCTTCTTTATCCATTCATCTGTTGAAGGGCATCTTGGCTCCTTCTACAGTTTGGCTATTGTGGACATTGCTGCTATAAACATTGGAGTGTATATGGCCCTTCTCTTCACTACATCTGTATCTTTGGGGTGTCAGGTATTTTTGTTTTGCTTTTCTATTTTGGGCTTTTTCCTTTTTCTTTATTTTTTTAACTAGAAAATTTGATTATAGGGGCGCCTGGGTAGCGCAGTCGTTAAGCGTCTGCCTTCGGCTCAGGGCGTGATCCCGGCGTTTCGGGATCGAGTCCCACATCGGGCTCCTCCACTGGGAGCCTGCTTCTTCCTCTCCCACTCCCCTGCTGTGTTCCCTCTCTCGCTGGCTGTCTCTCTGTCACATAAATAAATAAAATCTTTAAAAAAAAAAAAAAAAGAAAATTTGATTATAAAGTTCACTTGGAAGAAAAAACAAAAATGGCCAGGAAGACCCTGAAAAATAATAGTAATAGAGGTAGCATTAGTTCTACCAGATGCTAAAACCTTTTTTAAATCTCTGTAATTAAAAAAAAAGTGTGGTATTGGCACATGAATAGATAAACCAATAGAATAGAATAGAAGATACAGACATAGATTTAACTGCATGTAAAAATGTAGTTTCTGATAAAGTCAGTATCTAAAATCAGCACAAAAATGATAGATTTAAATAAGTGATATTAGAGTAACTGGATAGTCCTATGGAAAAAAACTAAAATTGGATCTGTCCCTCATGCTACACATGAGGATAAAAAAGACTTTGCATTTTTTAAAAAAAATCATAAGCAAAAGAAAAAAAATCTAAATATCCATTGCTACTTTCTGGGGGGATTAATCATTTTATTTTGGGATTGATGACAGGCATTTAAATTTTGTTCTGCATTAAGATACTTTAAGATTGTTAATGACTCAATCAACTTGATATCTTTGTGGTATGTCACTACCTTAATTTCATTTTCCTCTTTTCAAAATGTAATACCAAAAGTACAATGTACTTAATTAATAGTATAGAGTAAACCAATACATCATGTAATCCCAGGAGTAAAACAATGATCCTGATACTCAGTACGGTGCACTCTGAAGGTCCATCTTTACCTCAAGAAAAAAAAGTGATTATTAGCAGTGTATATATAAGCATATATTATAAATAATATTCATATATTATGCATATATTATGCAAATACATATAAGTGTATATTTGGTGGTGAATTACTTGCTAGAGATTCCATCTGTGCTTTCTACTCTAAAGTCATTAATAATGCTGCCAGAAATGAGATATGGTATACCAAGATGAAACAGGCTAGTATCAGAAACAGCAAGAGTAATTTACTGATAGGTGGTTAGACATGAGTCAGCAGACAAAAGACAAAAATTTTGTGAGTATGCATAATAGCCTTGAGAGAGGAACAAGACTACAGACACAGTTTGTGGTCCTGTTTTAAATTATTTTCACAATTTATCATGGAGAGACAACAAATTAGTTGCCTGTTACCATAGAAAACCAGAGCAGATAAAACTTGTGTCTACTTTCTTCTTCTTGGCATAGAAAGAAGGAAATTAGACAATCTTATATTGTTTTATGACACCTAAGTTATGACTGCTTAAAAATGGGTATTCATTTTTACCTAGCAAAATGAAGGGAACCATAGGATGATTGATGCATTGATTGAAATTTTTGAAAATTTGCAAGTGGACAAATTCTGATTACTAGGAAAAAAGGAAGGCCCATGAATAAAAAACACTGCAGATATGGAAACAAGTCAAGCCTAACGATAAAAGAGACAGGAGAGAAGGGGCTAGTGAGGTGAACTTGAGTACACCTAGAGTTTCTTCCTTACTACAAAGAGCCAATTTGAGAGTTGCCACGTGGAAAAGTGCGTCCAATGATACCAGTATCATCTGATGTTGTTTTTTTTCCCCAGAAAACCCCAAATTCTAGAAGTCCATACCTTGAATACTACCAAAATAAATTGAAATTCTTTTGAACTATAGGCCATAAAAACACAGCTATAGGTAATCGGTTTGCCGTCTCTGCTTGGAAATAGTAGATTGGTTCTAAACAAGGTCACTGTTAAAAAATATAATTCCATAATAGAATTAGAAGTGTGGTCTATAGGAAAAACATTCATTAATGCTGTTTCCAGTGTAAAGCACTTAATAAAGGATAGAATCAAAACTATAAGAAGAATATTTTGTGTCTTTAACAAATTTATTGCATTTATTTCAAGTACTGTTTTTATTGTTAATTTTTGGATTTGGGTTTATATTGTAGTCTTTTTTAGATATTTTATTTTATGTATCTCTGTCTGACATAATTTAATAAGCAGTCTTCCATGTGACTAGCATGTTTTTGTAGCCAATCTCTTTAATGCATTTATAATAGTTCGAATATGCATCAATAGCAAGAGCTTAGAAAAGTGGTTTGATTGATTCTGTTTGAAAGTTAATTGACTGATGGAGGCTGGAAGATCTGCTTAAAATAGGTAAAATGGAAGCTCCCCATTGAGAGAGAATAAATGGAAGACTCACTGTGTTTCTTAAAATCTTTATCCCCTTGGGAAGAAGAAAGGGATTTGTCTACCTGGACTGGCATTAGCAGGAGGCAAGAACAAAATGAGGGGAAAGGAGTAGAGACTGAGGGGATGATACCTCCCTACCAGATGGCAGCAGCAGACAAAAGAGTTGAAAGAAAAGAAAGAGATTTCCACCTAGTGAGAGAGAGTTTCAGGCATGGGAAGTGGCAAAACTGGCACATTGATTTGCAGCATATAGATTTTCAAGAAGCAGCAAAAACGCCATGCGGGTGAGTTAAGAGAAGCAACCTAAAGTAAGCTGGCCTGTGGGGGGAGTCAGGATGGGGAAGCTTATCAGACTCTCCCATACTTTCTTCTCCTTTTCTGAGCAAGGAAGGGCCTTGAATGTTTCGCATGTCAGCAAACAAAGGTATGCCTTACGTATTTACTAGAGTGAGGCAATTGCCAGAAGGACAATTTTATCTCAAAATTTTATCTCAAATGTTTAGCACAGGATCTAGCATCTAGCAAAGATAACTGCTTTGTGAATAAAACATTGTGTGTTTTCTCTACTTCAAGTAGATTCCTGGAAGGGGAATCACAAAGTGAAATACATACGTATGTTTCAATTCTGATGGAATTTTTATGAGTACAGTTTCTGCCTTAAAATTGTCCACATTTTAAATATAGGAATCTTTTCAAATATGTCTCTCTTTCCTACCCATGAAATGCTTAACCGTTCTTCCTTAAATGGAAGGTAATGTTTTTATTTATTGTTATCTTCTAGCATCCCATAGTGCCTGGACAGTTTGTTAGATAATATAGTAAAACGTGAAACTGAGGGTTTAAGTGTCTAATAATTCTATACCAATAAATGTTCACCCTAATGCTGCTGAGACAAGTAGCAGTCTAACAACTAGTTTGTGTGCCAGCTGTCAGCTAGGTAAATTGTTTCTATGCATTCTGATGATTCATTTCATTGTGGTTGTTGATATGCAATTGTTCACCCGTGCCTTTATTTGAGCATCCAGCTCACAGAAACAGGACTCTTTGAGCACAGCCAAGCACTAGTTATTGTAAGACATTGACAGACATAGAGTAACAACTATGTTTTATAGGAAAAAGCAGCAAGGGGATAAGTTGACAAAATAAGAGCGATCAGAAGAGAAATTCCACATCTCTTCCACCACCAACTGTAACAGGTGTCAGGGTCTGTATCTGTAGCCATTTATTCAGCCTTTGCTCTTATCACAACATACGAGCTGAACATATTTGTATCTAAGGCCAACTCCTTCACTTTGTGCTCATCCCCTTTCCTCTACTCACTGACATCTCTCCCAACAATTACTTCCTTTCTCTTCTGCAACATCTGATTTTTTTCTTTCTGTTGGATTATTTTTATAAGCATATAAACATGTTGTGGCATTCCTCACATTTAAATAATAGCAACAAAATGCCTCCCTTAGCTCCAACATGAGCAGCCAGCTATTGTCCTATTTCTCTTCCTGCCTTTACAGCAAATCTCAGTTACCCATACTCATTTTTTCTACTTCTTCTCCTCCCATGTTCTCTTGAACCTGTAATCAGAATTTGATTCCTTCATTCCAATAGCTTTTACCTACTTTTATGAAAGTTTTTACTGGTTTTGTCCACCTTTACCAAAGTCAACAATGCCCTTTACAGTGCCAAAGCCAATGGCCATTTGTTAGCTCTACTTTTTTCGAACCATTGGCAGCAATCCACAGTTGATCCCTCACTCCATCCTTGAGACACTCTCTTCATTTGGCTTCCCAGGTACCATTTTCTCTGACTGATGCCCTATCTCACTGGCCTCTTTTCTCCATCTCCCAGCCTCTAAACTTTGAAGACTGCAAGCCCAATCTTCAGGCCCCTTCTCTGCTCTACCTACATACCCTTAGTATCTGATTTTATCTGGTCCGATGACTTCAAGCAACACTGACACGCTGATGACTCCCGAATCTATAGTTTTAGTCCAATCTCTCTCCAGAACACCAATTTGAATTCCAATTGCCTACTTAATATCTCTACTTCAGTGTCTATTTAGACATGTCAAAATGTACATGTCCAAAATCAACTCTTAATTTTTTTCACCTTTTCCAAACCTGTTCCTCCTGAAGCCTTCATTATGTTAGTATAAGGCATCTTCATTCTTCCATTTGCTCATGCCAAAAATTCACCTGTTCTTTCTCTCATGCACTACAGCCAATCCAGTAGCAAATTATGTTGGCTCTTTCTTTGGGGTATAATCAGAATTTTATCACATCTCAGCACATCCACTGCTACTACCCTAGTCATTCATCTCTTAGTAGCTGTTACAATATCCTCCTAACCATTCACCTAGCTTCTATTCTTTGTCCCTCTATGGTTTATATTCAACACAGTAGCCCAGGTGATGATGTTAAAATGTAAATCATCCCTTTCTCCTCCAGATCCTCTAATGGTTTCCCATACAACATTGAGTAAAAGCTGAAGTTTCCACAATGGCCCACAGGTCTCAACAGTATCTGCCTCACAGGCTACCCCTGCTTCTCTGACCCTAGATCCCACCACTTTACCCTCTCTCTGTGGCCCAACCACACCAGAACAATCTTTCCTCAGATATCTACATAACTTCCTCCTTACTTCTTTCAGTGTTTCTTCTTAAATGTCACTTTATTGGAGGGGCCTCCCCTAACCACTATAGAAAATAGCAGTCCGTTTCACTCTCCATCTCCCTTACCCTGATTTGTCTTTCTCTGTAGCATTTATCATCACCTGACATACTCTGTATTTTTAAAATGTGTATATTTCTACCTACCCCTTATAAAGGTTGTAAGTTACTTGAGGGAAAGGCTTCATTATGTTTACTTCTAAATTTATAAATATATGCTAAATGACTGAATGGGATCTCCAAATTATATAATTTTGGAGGGAAGCTACGGTTTTTCCCATGAATTTGTGACTTCATTTTAAATTCATAAATTTAAAATATTATAAAGTTAATTTATGTAGCTGCATATATTTTTCTATTAATATATTTGATTAAATTCCATGTCTTATTTCACAATTGTTTTTATCACAAAATACCACCAAGTCTTTTCCAAAGGCTCATAGCAAATTCACAATTTAATGTGCTTTTAAGCTCTTTGGGATCAATAACAAAATTGAACCCTCATGCTTTAACTGATTCCACAAGTATAAGTGTATGAAATAGAAGTTACACATTCGATTTCCTCTCTGCAATTGTTGGTTTCACTTGCAATCATTCTAATGACTCATGTGATAACCAGATTTGGAGAAAGCACTGTAATCAGGAGTTGATTGCACTAGGTGTTTACCTCAGAGTCTAGGACGTGATTTAAGACTTGAGTGAAAGGAAAACGATGGTTTAAATCTGGACTTCAGTAGGCATCAGGCCACATAACGAAAGCACCAAACAGTGGAACACAGTAAGCCTTCTATTCAGTGCAAAGCTAATTGAAGAAAGGTTTTGCTTCCCCCAAAAATTAATATACAAATGGTGGCCACATGGAAGGGCTCTCAAGACTGTTGCACTTTTACCCACTTGGAACTCAGTGCAGTGCTTTTCTCGCACTAATGAGCAATGCCTTTACTCACATGCTTTTAAAATTAGAATCAGAGGTATTTTTTAAAGTAATGAATGTTTTGCTTAAACCATACCAACATGTGTTTTGAAAGGAACTGGAAATGTAACATATGGTTCACGTAGACTTAAATAGGCCTTGTTCAGACATTAATCTGAGAAGAGGGGCTGTTTGCCTAGTCGGCCTCCTTAGGCAGAGTGATCTTTACTCAATCAATCCAATCTCCTTATATCAGATATTTGATTTTCATAGGACCTAAAAAAGTACTGCATTCCCTATTTATAAAGACAATTTTAAAAACATTCACTGAGGAATATAAACCACAATATGAAAGGAACTTCTTATTCTGATTCTTAACAACTAATTTTATAAGAAACTACAATTAAAATAACAAACTTAGATCTGTTAGTGTAGGACCTCTAGGACCTCAGTAAAGAAAATTCTCAAATTAATAATCTTCCTCATCAGTGACTGGGTGAAATGTAGCCAGGTATAACAACAAGTTTCTGTCTTGGTTTCTACGGATCAGCATCTGGTTCTGCATCACCCACTGTTCCTATTCCCTATCTCACTATGTCCATCCCATTTGGATCTACTCCACGCTTAGAGGCAAATACAAATTTAGCAGCCCCAGCAACTTATCTTCTCACTGCCCACCCTGAGACCAAAGCCTCCAACACCATGTGTAAACTATATGTGGCTCCATCCCAGAAGCTCAAAGTATAACTCTTCTCTGAATCCTTATGTATTCACATTGGGTATGTCCCTGATATCCAGTCTTTTCCTCAGTATTTGGATTTGATTTTTGTTTTGTTTTGTTTTGTATGTAGCACCTCTTCTACTTGCAACCAGAAAAGGTTTTCTGCTTTTAAGGGCTTACATGATTAAATTGGGCCCCACTGGGATAATCTCCCATTTTAAAGTATATAACCTGCAAAGTTCTTTTTGCTATTAACATAACATATCCACAGGTTCCAAAGATAAGAGTGTGGACATCTTTGGAGGGGCCACCTTTTACTTTTATTCACACCTGAGGTTTATTCAATCTGAAAAATTTAAATAGTTACTGACCCATAGTGTAATTTTGGCAGATAAATTCAGCAAAAGACTGAACAAAACTTGAACAATAAAAATAAAAACTTCCCAAGACTTGAGTTTTAATTGGCCAAAGGAAAAAGCTGCCTACTCACTGACATAAATACATATGAGAATTCTACTCAAAGTGAAATATTGGCAAAGGACTTCAGCAGATAATTAGAATTCTTAGGCAATTCTCTCCTTCCGAGATGCTTTTTGAAAAGTGTGGGGAGGGGCTTATTGCCTGTGGATAGCTTTAAATGCTTGGACATGGCCTAATTTAACTTAATTCCAAATTTAATTTTTAACTCTAACCTGTCCTTAAAGGTAGCTGCTAATACCACGTTCTAGTTCCAGGGTTGCCAGTGAACCCTGAATGAAAGAGAACTACTACCTCCCTGCCATTTTCTCATACAGATGACCCCCCATATTGAAAAGCAAAGATGGCGTTTTGAAAGTCACTCATGGTTTTTAAACTCCCAATGCGTTTTCCAATATTAAAAATAACACTTAGATGCAAGGTAGGCCTATGGAATACAATTTACTTAGAACAGAGCTGCTTGAAAAGAACTATAGAACTAATCTGTGAGAAATTGTATTCTGAGTTCCAGTTTGGAACACATCACAGCTATAGTGCCCCTGACGTGGAGCTCACTGTGTCAGCTCCCACAATGGATCAAATCAGCTAGAGATCAATCTGCTAGAGAGAAACCTCCAAGTCCTTGATGTGGTTTCCAAAGCCTGGGCACAAAGTCTTTCAGAGCAATGCCCACAAGGAAGTGGCAAAAGCTACAAGGCTTTGGAGATGAGGAGCTGCATGAGGCAGAACTTGTCACATAGGCAGCCTAGTCTCCAGTGATTTACATCTTTCTATTCTTCTCAACCAGCACTTTCCACTGGCTCCATCAGTGCCTTATAACTAAGTTTTCAGCATCCCTTGCTAACAATATAGAAAAATGCAGTCTAATGGATTTTTCTTCCCCCTCTGTCCCTATCATAAACACAATCCTTTAATAATTTGCAATAAGTTTTGACTTATAGAAACAATATGAAATATTATTTTTATAGTGTTTTTTGTTTTTCATAGTATATTTTACATCTGTCCACTGTGGCAAATTTGAACAACTAGCATAAAAGGAAAGTAAAAATCATTCATAATCCAACACTCAGATATATTTTTCGACTCACTCTTTGTTGAAAAATATGAATGAGTGAATGAGTGAATCATAGGGTAAGACCAGAACGAGGCTTTACTTAGTTGTACAAGCTCCACGGCAGTATGCAACAGTCTGCTCAGCACTGGCTCCTACTGTGCAATAGACTGCTGAACCAAAGCATGGATTAAGTTAAGAAAAAGAGGAACAGCAGCAGTCAGTCACAACAAAACTTGAACTTGGTTCAGAGCTGCCTTTGAGCCCTGTCAAGTTTTGTAGCCATAAACATGCACTTACACTGCCCTCTAGTGCCCTCCCACTAGATGTAATGCAGCAGTATACATTATTGAAATAATTGTAAAGCTGAAAAGAGATCAAAGGGAAACAATGACCAAGGGGTAGAAGAAATGATAGAAAAGAAATTCAGTTGTGTACACTCATTTAATTCCTATAATGGAAAAATAAATTATCAGAAAGCTCTTATTTTCTTTTTCCCAGCCTATCCCCGTCCCCATCTCTCCTTACCAATACAATACACACGTTTTCCATTCTGCCCATGCCTGCAAGTGAAAGGGAATGGATCTCTGTAATAAAACTATGAGTTAAGAATTTTATATTATTTGTAAATATTTGGACATATGTGACAGATAAATTAGGCTTGCTTGAAATAGGAATCTGATTAATAGGAAAAGAAGAACACAGCAAAGGAAAATAAAGATGACATCATAAATCACAAGAAAATGAAAGATTATTCAAAGAATTATATTAGGTGGTGAACTATTTGAAAAAAAAAAGAGTATGTTTGGGTCCTCTCATCAGGCCAAGGAGCCAAGTAGATTTCAGGCAAAAGAAACTTCAAACAAAATTAATTTTTGAAAATTTAAATTAATCTTTATCAAATACATGAAGAACTGTCTGAGCTAGAAAATGACAAAGAAAAATGTGGTAATTCAACTAAACAAAAATTAAAACTTCTTTTTATGTTAAATAAACAAAAATGTTTGCATATATATAACATATGAAATGTTCATACAAAGAGATAAGAAAAAGAATATAACCTCAAACCAGCAATTAACAAGTGAAAAGAGTGACTTACAAGTAAATGTGAAACCATTCACCTGCAGAGTAACCAAAATCTGCTAATTAAAATTATATGCCATTGTTCGCCTACCAAATTAGCAGAAATGTTGTTAGATGAATTTCCAATATAGAAAAGACAGGGTAAAATAGACATTCTCAAAATTTTATGACTCACCCTTAGAAAAACAATCAACATGTATCAGAATTCTTAGAAGTAGCCATACCCCAGAATATTCAGTGCTACCATTTAGGGGAATTTATTTTAAGGAAATGTCCTTAAATCTGTAAAAAGCTTCATGGTCAAAGATGATATTGCAAGATTATCTGTAATAATACAAAATGTATAAGCATCTTAAATGATAGAAGAATATGGAGAAGCCTTACAAATTGCACTACTGCAGATGGGATTACAGAATCACTGATCTTCTCAGCCCTCAAAGATAATAACAGGGTCTGTCTCCATGACCAGACCGCCAGAGCAGTTGCCACTGGCCTCAAGCTTCATCTATTCACCTCAGCCTGTCTTAAAAATACTCATTTTCCAGGGGCGCCTGGGTAGCGCAGTCGTTAAGCGTCTGCCTTCGGCTCAGGGCGTGATCCCAGCGTTCTGGGATCGAGCCCCACATCAGGCTCCTCCACTAGGAGCCTGCTTCTTCCTCTCCCACTCCCCCTGCTTGTGTTCCCTCTCTCGCTGGCTGTCTCTCTGTCAAATAAATAAATAAAATCTTAAAAAAAAAAAAATACTCATTTTCCAGTGTGCCATGATATGAAAAAAGATTAGAAAGAATTTTACAGTATATACATTAAATATGGTTATTATGTAACCATTAAAATGTTTACAAGGAAATTCTAATTTTATAAAAATGTTATATTATTAATAATAAAAAGGAGAATAGAGATTTGTACATATCACCTAATCTCAAATGTTTTTCAACCTGTATACAGAACAAGAATTTAAATAATACACCAAAATGTTAATAATGATTTTCTTTCACTAGTATACCTAAAACTCCAATTGTTTTTTCTTCATTTTTCTGTATTTTCTGAGTCCTCAATAATAACTTATGTAGTTATTTCTAACAATTAAAAATAATTTAAGGTTTTTAACTGTAAAATACATAACAAGGAATACATAAAATACTGCAGGGGAATGACCATTTCCAACTGATTATCTATTGAATAATTTTTTTTTAAATCTACCATGAAATGACATGATAGCAATTGTCCAGTAAGAGAGCGATTTTAGATAATACACTATTATACTATGATCTTCTTATTTTTCCAGTCTTTTAAATTACCTCAAGAAGTCAACAGAGGATCTATCCTGAAAGACTGGATAAGTACCTATCTAGACACAGTGCAGAAAGTATTCTTATTTAAGTAGAATTGGATTAGAAGACTCTGAGATGTCCTTCAAAGCTTACCTTCTGCACCTGAAATACATCTAGGGCTCTAACACTAAGAATAATCCATAATTTATAAAAATTAGTAGATATGGTCTACATGGCCATACATGTATAAATATAAATATAAAATTAATAAATAGTAATAAGTATTTATTTATAAATATAATAATTTCTAAATAAATAATAAAAATTTATTAAAAGTATGGATTATTCTTAGTGTTAGAGCCCTAGATGTATTTCAGGAAATGCTTCAACATTGAAATAAATGAAATCCCATGAATTCTATAATAGTACCAATGTTGACATATTTTGTCATTTTAGACTTAAAATTTGAAGTTCCAGTTGCACTCTGTTTCCTTCCACTTGCCAGAGACTTTTCTATAGCCAGTGAACATCTGAATCTAAAAGAAAAGAGGGATAGATATTCTGTGCATAAACTATGATTTAGATAATTATTAGCTCATGGCTGGTAAAGTGGAAAAAATTCATTTTCGTAGATTATGAAAATATAAAAAAAATGAAGCATTCTTTCCAGGCTGAGGAGGCAGGGATTTTAGTAGAGCCTAGGATTCAATATTTGAAATATTTTTTTATATTTTAAATTACATTGAAAATGACAATTATCTGGAAGCTAATAATCCAGATTTGGAAACACTCCTTCACTTTTAGTATACCAATCCATCTACTTTGAGGCTTTACTGGTTTTGAGTTGTACCATAACCTGAAGGCTTTGGAGGTGGGGAGAGAAAAAGAACTAGAATTTAAACAATTTAATCTTGTTAATTTAACTGAGAGTTTTTTATAAATAGAAAATAGCATTAAAGATATGTCCTACACTAAGAAAAATTTCCAGAATTTTTACTACAACTACTTGTTGAAGTTGAAACTAGCTGAAAATATTTATTCATGGAAATTCTCTAGTGGTAAATTTCCATATGGTCCGTTAAATGGTGCTGAGTATGTAAGTGTTTGAAAATGGCAAACAATATACTTTAATAATTTCCAAGATGTTATATAAATGTACTAGACAGAGCTGAGTTAATCACTGACAAATTTTTTAAAATAGCACAAAGAATTTCAGATGATTATATTAAAGTGAAATAATTCTGTAAAAATATATATATATTGCTTCTCATAGAATATTGCTCTTATTCTGTAGTAATTAGTTATGGAAATGCTTAGAACTCCTTTTTTTGAAGATGAAATAAAAATTTATAGCAATTAAGTGTCTTTGTATTACAAAAGCAAGAAATTGAACATGTTAAAAAATTTTGTGAATATCTTGCTATTTTATTTGGCTTCATTTGGATTGAAAGGGAAAAGGAAGAAGGAAGGAAGGAAGGAAGGAAGGAAGGAAGGAAGGAAAGGAGGGAGGAAGGGAAGGTCATGAGAATTGTACAAGAAAACACCCCATAACAGAAAAACTCCAACAACCCTATAAATTTAGCAAAAGAGATTTAACAAAATGAGATTTGAAAATATGGAAAATTAAATTCTATCCAAACTCACAGCAGTTTTCAAACAATGAAAGACTTGAAAGCTTTCAGTAGTTCTTCCTTTTATTGATTGTTGTGGAGGTGAGGACAACCTGAGTTGTCCTGAGTAAGCATCATATATAATATTCAATAAGAATCAATAAGTATTAATAAATGGTCTATCAAAAATGGTACTCACATACAGTATTTTGACATTCAGTAGTCTTAATTCTGCTGTTTATTTGTAAAATAAGAGCCAATTAATTTATAATTAAATTATTAATAATTATACCAATATAAGATAATGAAGATTATTTTTAAATTCTGTTACAATTTCTAATATGAGAAAATGTATTAATTTTCAAAGAGGAGTATGATTTAGAATTTGGAAACTGGATCACACAGTTTTACATGAATCCCTGGCAGAAATCTAGAATGGATTGTTAAACATGATTTTTGAGCACTTAGAAAATAAAATGGTGACCTCTAGGTAGCAAATGGAGGTTGCTAGTAAAGAAGTCCAGTTAACCTCATTTTAGAGAAGAATTTGACAATCTCAACTTTTGTGTGTGTGTGTGACTAGGATAAAGCCATAGATGACAGAAATCCCAAACCTATAAATGAAACAAAATAAGATAGGAAAGGCAATATATTTGTTATGGGTCAAAAGAAAAATAAATTGGAATAATAGGTTAATGGCACTAACAGATGGCAGTAAGAGAACTTGATTCTATTCTTCATTTGTCCACTTATCGTTCTTTTAGACTTGGACAAATCTCTCAATTTGCTAGAACCTCAGTGTCCTCACTGAAAAGGAGGATACTTGCATTCGAGCAGCCTTATTCATGGGGTTATAAGAATCAAATGGGATGAGAAAAGTATAGCATAGGGACTATAGTCAATAATATTATAATAACATTGTATGTTGACAGATGGTGACTACACTTACTGAGGTTAGCACTGAGTAATGTACAGAATAGTCAAATCACTATGTTGTACACCTGAAACTATAACATTGTAGGCCAACTATTCTTCAATAACAACAACAACAAAAAAACGGTAAAACTCTTTTGAAACCATGAAATGCAATTCAAGTATTTTTTGAAATATATCAGAGATGTAGAGTTCCAAATAAAAATTTAAAGTATTAAATCGCTTGACTATAGACTGAGAGAGAGCCACATAGAAATTGCTGGGAGACTCAGTTGAGGAAAATGACTCAATATGAGTCAACTATTTTAAAACAAAAATAATAGTCACAATAACATAGTAGCAGAATGCATAGTACCACTCTTATTTGTGTTAATTAAAACATATCTGTAGTATTGTTTGCTTCTTGGTGTCACTTCTTAAAAGGAATTCTGACAAAATAGAATGCTTCCTGAGAAAGGTGCCCACAATGATGATGAAGGGGTGTCAATATCATGTCATATGAAAACATCCTCAATAATATGGTATCTTAGCAAATAGAGACTCCTGATGGGAAGGAAATGATGATTGTCTTCAGATACATTTGTCCACTATATGGAAGATGGGTTAGATTTGTCCTGTGTAGTTTCAGAAAACAAACTGAGGATCAGTGTATGAAATTTGCCTTACTTTAGTTCACAATAAAATGTTCCCAGTTAAGAGAATGAAAAGACAAACCACAGACTGGAAGAAAATATTTCCAAACACACATCTGATAAAGAATTTTTATCCAAAATATATAAAGAATTCCTAAAACTCAATAACAACAAGCCAACAACCTCATTATCCAAAACAAACAAAAAAGGGTAAAAGATCTGAGCGGACACTTCACCAAAGAAAATATACAAATGGAAAATAAGGATACACTTGACATCATCGGTCATTGGGAACTGCAAATTAAAACAAAGAGATGTCACTATACATCTATTGAATGGCAACACCAATGCTTCCAAGGATGTAGAGCAATAGGAACTCTCCATCACTGTTGGTGGGAACACAAAATGGTACACACTGTGGAAGACTGTACAGGAGTTTCTTACAAAACTAAACATAGTCTAACCATACAATACAGCAAGAACACTCCTAAGTATTTACTCAAATGAATTGAAAACTTATGTCTACACAAAACCCTGCATACAGAGATTTGTGGTAGCTTTATTCATAATTGCAAAGAATTGGAAGCAACTAAGATGTCTTTCAATAAGTGAATGGATAAATAAACTGTGTATATCTACAAAATGGAATATTATTCAGTGATAGAAAGATATCAAGCCACAAAAAGACATAGAGGGAAACTTTAATTCATTTTGCTAAGAAACCAGTCTGAAAACACTACTATATAACGTTATAATTCTATATAATTCTAACTATATAATTCTAACTATATGAAATTCTAGAAGACAAACTATAGGGACCTTAAAAAGGTCAGTGGTTGCCAAGAATTCAGGGGAGGGAGGGAGAGATGAATAGGTGGAACATGGAATTTTAGGACAATAACTCTATTCTGTATGATATTATAATGATGGACTCATATTAATATGCATTTCTCAAAACCTACAGAACTGTATAACACAAAAATTAAATCCTAATGTAAACGATGGACTTTACTTACTAATAATGAATCGCATTTCATTCATCAATTGTAACAAATGTACCACACTAATGCTAATGCACACTAATAGAGGAAAATGTGGGTTGGGGTGGGCGTAGATATATAGAAGCAGCTCTCTGTACTTCCTGTTCAATTTGTCTCTAAACCTAAAACTGCTCTAAAAAGTGACTTGGAAAAATAATAATAAAGTCTGTACACTTTTTACTTGTCTTCCTAGTAATGAAAGCTACTCATGTATCAAATGGGCTGCTTGCAATGACAACAATTACTATACTTGAGAAAGTTCAAAGAGAAGTTAAATGACCATCTTTCCTGCATGAGGTAGACTTCTTTCTTAGAGTGGAATGTTATACTACATGACCCCTAAAAGACCCATTATATCTCTTTAATCCATTAGAAATGGTCAAGGTGCAGCTTCCATCAAATTACTTTGTTTTGCTTCTCACTGCTTCTAAAGCCATCAGGAATGTATATATTTCCACCACTCTCTCTCACTCATAACTCTAACAGTAGTGGGAGGGAAGAGTTGTTTGTATGTTTGTGATAGCAAAACGATGCTCCCTTTCCGGAAACACCACAAACTGCCTTGTTTTCAGCCGCAGGTATGAATCACTCATATTCTAGTGGAATTGATCTGTTTGGTTATGATACAATGCATTTTTTAAGGTAAGAATTACCTTAAAACTTGATTCATGAATAAGATGCTTCTCATATTCCATACCCAAGGTTAAGCATCTGGCTCTATGAAGAGCAAGAGTTCCTAAGATGTGAAAAGAATAATATTTGCTAGCTCTTTTTTCCCAGCAATATGTGAACTTTACTATATCTTAACAGTTGAGGTGTTACCCTTTGAAAATCTACTAAACATACACAGACATTTTCTCCAGAAAAATATATATGCACATCTTAAAAATTACATGCAATTTCAGGGGTTCGTGGAATTTCTGAAACCAATAGAACTGTTAGGTAGTCCGTGAACCCTGAGTTAAGAACCCCTACAGGAGCATATTCAATACATGACCTGATAGTTCCCATCTCTATACCTTTACTCACACTGTTTCTTCCACTAATATGCCCTCCCACCTGCCTTCTGCTGGTCCACCAATTCTATTTGACCTCATTATAATAACCAACTTTACATCTAAATACCAACCAGAACATTCCTCCTCTGGTCCTCTCTTTAACTCCCATGAGACCCAAACTCGTTCCTATCCCCCGTGTTCCTTCTCCCTCTCTTACCCCCATACTTTCCTCCATTATTTAAACCCACAGACCCATCACAATCTCAAACCTATTTGCTTTGTGAAGCCCTGCCTGACAGTTCCTTCCTTATCACTCATTGTGAATATCACACAATTCTGTAAATGTGTTAACATTCATAGGGTTTTTTAATTTTGATAATAAATTATTAAGAAGAAGTAATGTGGCTTACCTTCTTAGTATATCCAAATACCTCTCTCGTAACAGGTACCCCATAAACACTATAATTTAATATAATACAATAATGTTACAAAATCAGTAATAATTAGTTACTAGTTGAGTAAATGAATCAATGGTGGATTATTTTTTAAAATAATTGATGTGAAATTCATTCACATAACATAAAATTAACCATTTTAAAGAGAACAATTTAGTAGCATTTAGTACCTTCACAATGTTATTCAACTCCTCTCTCTAGTTTCAAAACATTTCTATCACTTTAAAGTAAAATCGTTTACCCACTAAACAGTTTCTCCCCATTCACTTCTCCCATAAGCTTCTGACAGCCGCCGATCCATGTTCTGTCTCATCTATTCTTAATATTTCATCTAAATGGAGTCATGCAATATGTGATTTTTTGTGACTGGTTTCTTCTACTCTGCATAATGTTTTCAAGGTTCACCCCTGTTGTGGCATGTATCAGTACTTTATTCTTTTTTATGGCTGAATGATATTCTATTGTATGTATATACTATATTTGTTTATCCATTCATCTACTGATGGACAGTTTGGCTATTTCCATCTTCAGGCTATTGTAAATAGGATTATTATATATACTTGTACACGTACTTGTTTAAATACCTGTTTTCCATTATTTTGGGTATATACCTAAAGGTGGAATTGTAAGACTATAAAATAATTCTGTGGCTAACTTTAGGAGGCCCTGCCAAAGTGTTTTCCACAGCCCCTGAACCACCTTATATTCCCAATAATGTACAAGGTATAAGGGTTCTTATTTCTCCACAACCTTGCCAACATCTATTTTCCACTTTTTTTTTACTATATACATCCTACTGTGTATTAAGCGGTACCTCTGGTGAGTGGCTTTTAAAATAGTGGGCTGTTTTGAACACATTTGTAACACCTACAGAGGTGAATTTACTATGAGGCTAATAAACCTTATGTTTCAGAATCCGCCACTGAAGACTGTGTTGAAATTGAATTCATAATTTTTTATTATTTTTCTTTAAAAGAGACCTATAAATTACAAAAGTTTCCAGCCTCACAAAACTTGAATTTCCCCTCCACACAAGTAAATAAGAATATCTACTATTCATGAGTATAACAGAAATATGCCCATCTCCAGCGATGGTGGTGTATTCTTTTGCTTCCAGTGTCACCATGCTTAACTTAAAGGCTTTATGACAAATATCACCTGAGTAACAAATTTAAGAACCTAGTATTCCAGGTAGCATGGCAGGAACCATAATAATTCCAGCCACTTATTAATTGCAGGACACCCTGAGTCCAGGTTATTTCTAGAAAGCCAAACATAAATTTGTGTTTCCAAAAGAGTACATACATAATTCTTCTAACAATTACCTCTTCTCAAATATTAAATTAAAAAGAACAAAGCCATAGAGTATCTGCAATATTTTTAAGCTATACGGTCTTTTACTTTACTTTTTGCAGTTTGCTTGTAGTCAAAAGGATGATTCTGTCACGTTCACTAACAGAAATCAAGATGCAAGTGCAAATTTATATGACTATTGATGTCCCTGATTTACATAAAAATCTGTGATACACATTCAGAATCTGTACTGACTACAAATAGATCAAATAGTGAGCTCCCTCAACCGTGCCCACATGATTTATGAGTAAGTTTTACCATTATGTGCTATTATGCCCTTCAGAAACTAGGTTATTTGAATTGAATATTCAGTGTAATACAGTATGTGACAGACTATACAAATTATTTGCACAAGACATGGTAAGTAATTTTGACCGTAAAATTTAATGATAATGTTCATCAGGAGAGTGGCCTGCCTCTCTCAAAAGGCTTGGAAATTTATGTTATAGTACCATATGGTGTTCTTGATTTTCCTCTTGAAGATTCAAGTGTTTTTCCATCTTTTATCATAATTGTATCCTGTGAAAATTATTAGCTTTACCTTGCATGTAAGCAAACTAAGTTTAAGTCACTGTCATTCAATTTTAACAAATTCACCTTCCAGCATGTATTGCTAAAGTAGGACCTGAATGAATAGATTCTCACTCATTTGTGTTCCAAATACCTTAAATGTTCTCTACTTTTTAAGATAAGATGTTCACTGTCAGACTAGTTTGGCTTTTTAAAATCAAAATACTCACCTATTAAAAATCAACAAACACTGGGTTCTAATTATTTCCAGTTTTCTCTTCTATAGCTTTGTCATAATTTGTTTATAACCTTCTATCACCTATTTTCATGCATGGCTTCTCAATCAGACAGGCTGGGCCTCAGTTCATCTGAAAAGAGATATAATAAAGCCCATCTCACTGAGTTTTGTAAGAATCATATATTAACACAGCTAGCATTCAAGGAAAGTGAAGACTTTCTGCCCTTCCCTCAAGAAGAGAAAAAGCATACCTAAGCCAAGGAAAAAGTGCAGTTTCTACCAACATTTTACAGATTTAAGCTTGCAAGACTACTATTAATGGAACAATGTTTCTCATACTTTAATGTGCATACCTGATCTGAAGAGCTTGTCAAAATGGAGATTCTGTTTTAAAAGTTCTGGGGCAGGGCTTGATGTTCTGCATTTCTGACAAGCTCAGGAGATGCTGATTCCACAGGTCTGCAGACCAGTCTTCTGAGTAACAAGGTTATAGAACTCCATGTTTCTACTGAAATATGCTGAACTTAACTAAGCAGGTAGATGGTGTTTTTCAGGTTAATGATGATGAGGGTTTTTTTTTAATTTGGGGTAATCATAGATTTATACACAGTTGTAATAAATTATATAGAAAGTTCCCACATACCCTTTAACCAATGGTAATATCTTACAAGACTGTAATACAATGTTAAAACCAAGATATTAACAGAGATAATCCACTGATCTTATTCGATTTCTCCAGTTTTCCTTGTATTCTTTTGTGGATTCGTGTGTGTTTTATGTAATATTATTGTGTGTGTAGATTCATATCACCACTGTCAAGATACAAAACAGTTCCATCAAGGATTTCTCCTGGAAAGGATTTGCCCTTTTATAACCACATGGATCTCATTCCCTATCCCAACCTTGTCCCCTCCCTTCCTCCTGACAATCACTAATGTGTTCTCTATCTCTATAATTTTGTCATTTCAAGGATGTTATATAAATGGAATCATAAATGGTATTTAACCTTTAGATATTGGCTTTTAATCAGTATACTTTCCTAGAGAATCATTCAAGTTATTTTGTGCATCAGTAATTCATTCCTTTTTCTTTTTCTGAGTAGTATTCTATTATATGGCTGAACCATAGTTCAGCCATTCAGTCATTGAAGGACATCTGAGTTGTTTCCAGTATTGAGTTATTACAAATAAAGTTGCTATGAACATCTGTGAAAAGGTTTTTGTATGAGCACAAGTTTTTAGTTCTCTGGGATAAATGTCCAACCTATCAAATGATAATTGGATCATATAATTATATATTTAGTTTTATAAGAAACTGCCAAACTGTTTTCCAGAGTGACTGTACTATTTTATATCCTAACCAGCAAAGTATGAGTGATCCATTTCTCCATATCCTTGTCAGCATTTGGTGAGGTCACCATTTTTTATTTTAGCCATTCTGATTGGTGTGTGCTGATATCTCGTTGTGGTTTTAATTAGCATTTCCTAATGGCCAATGACACTACACTTCTTTTCATGTGCCTATTTGCCATTTGCATATCCTCTTCTATGAAATGACTGTTCATGTCTTTTGCTCACTTTATAATCAAATTTTTTTATATTTAAAATATATTTATTTTACAGAGAGAGAGAGAGAGCATGCACACATACACTTGCATGCAAGTTGGGGGAGGGGCAGAGGTAGAAAATCTTCAAGCAGACTCCCTGCTGAGTTTGAAGCCCAATGTGGGGCTCAATCTCAAGAGCCTGAGATCATGACCTGAGCCAAAACCTGAGTGGGATGCTCAACCAACTGAGTCACCCAGGTGCCCCAAATTATTTTTATTTTTTGCTGTCAAGTTTTAGTGTTATTTATATATTCTAGATACTAGATTTTTGTTGGGTATGTTGTTTGAAAATATTTTCTCCCATGGTGTTGCTTATCTTTTCATCCTTCTAATAAGATCTTTTCATAGAGCAAAAGTTTTTAATTTTGATTAGGTGTAATTTTTCGGTTTTTCATTTTATAGATTATGCTCTTGGTATCAAATTTAAGAACTCTTTGCCTAGCCCCAGATCCAGAAGAGTTTCTTCTACTTTTTCTAAAAAGTTTTATAATTTTATGTTTTATACTTAACCTTTTGATCCATTTTGAGTTAATTTTTGTATAAAGTCTGAGATTTAGGTTGAAGTTCACTTTTTTGCCTTAGATGTCCAGTTGCTCTAGCACCATTTGTCAAAAGGGCTATGCTTCCTCCTTTGAAGTGCTTTTGCACTTTTGTCAAAAATCAGTTGGTGTGTTTTTAATGATGGTGTGAATGTCCTACAGGTCTGTCCCCAGCAGTACATAACTGACAGCAATCAAAACTATGGCAGTGTCCCAGTCAGTATAAATTCCTTTATGAAAATATAATTACTAACAGAGAAGGAAAGCTATTATGGTCTGCTTACATCTTAAAGAAAGTCCCAATGTAGAGCCAAGCTACTAGCACTGTTCTCAGTCACTGAGTTTCAGCAGTTATCAGCAATGTGTAATTTCATCTTGCTTTTCACTAACCTATTTCTAATAGACAGTTCATTCTTTTATTTAGTAGTTTAAAAGTCAAAATTATTTAAATTTTATCCACATTCCTAGTCACCTTCTTGAACATGTTTAATTTGGCTCTTCAGTGCTTCAGATCAATTTGATGTCTCTTCCCAGCATTAAGAAGGAAAAGAAGAAGCCATGAATTTGGCACTTAGAATATCCCTTAAATATATGCACTGTTCTCTCCTTTATGTCAACATCAAACTGAATATTCATTGGCCATTATTTCTTTATTAGATACTGTTAATTCTCCACCTGGAATATAAATGTCTCTCTCTGCTTTCAGAGAAGAGAAGCTGTGCAAATATTTTCCAGTAAAGGAAATGTATTCCTGCTAAACATTTACTACTCACTCACTCTTAAGTAGAATATACCCAAGAACTTTGCCCTTTCAGACACTGAACCTCCTAATTTCTAGAGGGGCAGGGACTGGGAGCCTGGTGCCCTAGGGTTCTAAGAGCTAACCACAATCACATACAGGCCATCAGAGTATACACTTCTATTTTGCAGTCTTCTACCCATTGTGCAGAACTGTGACCTAACTATGTGCTGATGATTAGCCCTCTGACTTCTCCTCCTTTTCCTAGTCTGATTTCCTTACTATAACTGGTTTCTCTGAGTCTCTCCTGTGATTTTGCTTTATCAATTCAGTCTTGGTTTCCCTCTTTCTACAAATTACCTCTCTTCACATTTGAATCATTGAATTAATCCAAATGGAACCCCTTCCTGCCAAGAGATTTCTACATACATCTCCACTGGCATCACTTTAAAAGAAACCAATCTCTGCTCTGAATCATGAGATTCTGCTTCTGTCTCCAGGCCACGGCCACACATACTGCTGCCAAGGCAATGACAAATCTGCCTCAGGGTAACTGACATTTGTTTGGGGGAGCTGAAATAGTTCCACATCCCCCTTGTCACATCTGCTTCTTGCTATGCACTGTCTCATTCCTAATTTTCTCATAGCAGGAGAAATTGCTAATCTAGTCAGAAACCAGGACATTGATCTGCTATGTTTTAGTAGTGATTGGGATTCCTGTGCCTTAAAGGCAAGAAACCAGGCCCTCATCCTTTCCCGGGTTTTTTTCCTCTTCTATGCAATAAACCCATCTGGGCATGGATTACTTCTTAGGGAAGATTTCCACTCAAGGTGGGTAGGTCAGACCCACAGTCTGACCTAAGAAATAGTGTATTTCTCTTCACCACCCAAACTTAGATTCAGGGAAAGATTTTAGAATCTACTTTAGCCTCAAGGCCTAAACTGAATTTCTCAACAGAGATTTTGCCAGAGGTCGACATCCTCTACTAGCTAAAATCCCAACTCCTTCATCTTCTTCCTCTTTTTAAACCTTTTACCTTTTAAATTATATTCCTAATGTCAAAGGAAGAGGCCACCATGCAATACCTGACACAAAAATTGAATTTCTTGCTTGCTAAGCTAGACAGAGCAGTACTTGGAGTAAAGCGAAAAGCTGATTTTGTATAGGGTTTGGCAGCATGGAGTTCAAGGAAAATGCATTTTCCCTTAGAAATCTTGAGATGCTGCTTTATTAGCTTCTAGTATCCAGTAGTGCCAATGAGAAATCTGATGCTGATCTAATGCTTCTTTATTTATAGGGATATTTTTTCCACCTCTAGAAGATCTCAACACTTCTTTATTTAATTTTAGCATTCTGAGATTTATAATGGTGTGCTGTTTGTGTTTTCTCTTATTTCACTTGCATTTGGTGACCTTTTTTAATCTGAAGACTTGCATATTTCTTCAGTTGTGAAAATATTTTTCTCTCTAATAACTTTCTTTTTATTGCTTTTATTTTTGGTTGTTTTTTTTTTTTTTGGATGATCAAACTCTTTATCTCCAAGTTTCTAATTGATTATCTTCCCAAATAACCTATTCCAAATAAATATCTATTAAAATACATATCCTCTCTTATCTCTAGTTTTTAAAAGATTTTATTTCTTTATTTGAGAGAGAGCGTGCACACGAGCAGGGGGTAGGGGCAGAGGAAGAGAGAGAAGCAGGCTCCCCACTGAGCAGGGAGTCCATATGGAACCCAGAGATCATGACGTGAGCCAAAGGCAGATGCTTAACTGACTGAACCACCCAGGCACCCCTCTTTATCTCTATTTTTAATTATTGTCTGTTTTATTCATTTCCTCAGATATTAGTTTTTGTTTGTTTACTTTAGTGCTTCTGATAAAGTTGATTTTGCACAATTGTTTGGTAATTCTTGGCCTATGTGATCATCTTTGTACTTGAAATTCCCCATAACTTATGTAGACCAGTAGTGTACAAGAAGGGAACAATAGGAGTGGTCTACCTCGGAGGTGGAAGTATTTTATTATCAACATTGTTCAGGATTATCAGATTACTAAAGTGATAATTAAAAAGAGACCAACTTTCAGTCATTTATAGCTTTTATTAAATTGACTATAGCCAATACCCCCCCTTTACACCCTGCACCTGGAGAAAATCATTCCCACTCAACCTCCTCTTATTCTACCTCCTCACCTCACTCCACCATGTGGTAAGCCATTGCTGTAGATTCTGTTCCATTTACAATATTCTTTCTACAGTCATTGTGGGAAAGAACACATTGCCAAGAAGTGTACCACTAACTCATTGTCTCGAAATAGAGTCCCCCAGTTGTTATTCTTGCCATTCACCTGGGTTACAGCTCTGCTTTTCCAGCCCAAATCCCATCTCACTGCCACACCCTGGAGGAGTGGCTTCTGCTAGTGTTTTGGTCAGTGTTTTACTTCATTAACAGTAACAACAGCAATGCAGTGCACATCGTAATTTGTAAGAATTAAACGAGTTAACATCTGAACCCATGTGCTTTCTGTCTTTAAGAAACTTCTCAAATTTCTTGTTTTCTAGCTAGCACTTTCCTTTTTGTTTTCCAGTATTGTAGATGTTTTAAATCTTTTCTTTTGTCATTTCTAGACATTTATGGCATTCAGCCTATTATCTTGATTTAATTTTTCATCTGCTTCTTAAAGTAGTGTTACCACTTTTTTTCTAGACACATATGCGTTCTGGAATAGTCTATTCAGGCTGACATAACAAAATACCACAGACTGGGTGATTTAAAAAAAAAACTTTATTTTCTCACAATTCTGGAGGCTGGAAATCGAGATCAAAGTGCTTGTCACGGTTTCTGGTAAGACCTCTCTTCCTGGCTTACAGATGGCTGCCTTCTCACTGTCTTCACATGCCTTTCTTCTATGCATGCACAGAAAGAAAGCCCTCTTCTTCTAAGGACACCAGTCCTGTTGGATTAAGTCCTAACCTTTATGACCCCATTTAACTTTAATTACGTTTCTAAAGGCCCTATCTCCAAATACAGTCACATTGGAGGATAGGGCATCAATGTATGAATTTGCGGGGGGGGGGACGACACAATTCAGTCCATGGTACATTCTAATCAATCAGTTTGTAAATTAAAAAACCCCAGCAATTACTCAGAAGAAGCTAAGTAAGAATAAATCTAAGGGCATATGTAAAATGAAAGAGAGGACTTTAACTAAAGAATCTTTAAAGTCAGGGAGCCTGGTTGGCTCAGTTGGTAGAGCATGTGACTCTTGATCTCAGGGTCATGAGTTTCAGCCCTACATTGGGTGTAGAGATTACTTAAAAAAATTTTTTTAAAGAATCTTTGAAGTCAGTATAGGACATGTTATCTTTCCTGAAGCAAAGTAAGTGCATAATAAATATCATTAAATAAGTGAATGAGGCATTCAAAATTTTGCACCTTAAAACTTTCCCAAGACACCATGTTTCAGGAACATTTTGTGAGCACATCGTTTGACACTTTCAGGCTGCTATTATATGGAAAAAATGATAAAAACATAGTTGTTGCTCACTTTATTCTCAAAAAATACCTGAAATCACCAGAAAATTTAACATGTTTATTAACATGAAATATATTAGCATTATGATTATTTTATGTTTATATTGATATGTATATTCATTCTCTTTCCTAATAGGTTAAGATTTGGAAGGGATTGCTATTAGGCATGTTGGTGTTTGTGTATGTTGATGTGTATGCATAAATGTGTACATATGGGTCTTATGGACATAAATGTATAACCTATGTGATAATATTTTTTATAATTTATTTTACTTTAGTCTTAAAATATTGTTTAACTTTTAACAAAGTTAAACTATACTATACTAATGGGCCATTACAATGTGATTCACTAACAATAAAAATAAATTTCTTGGATACAACTTCCAGCACTTAGAGATTAACAGAAGAAAAGATCTAGAGAGTGAATGGCTGGCAGGGATTTAGAAATAAACTTTGGAGTCACAGATGCATTGTAGCGTATTCTAGACAGATCAAGAATTTAAGTTAGGAAATTGTGCATCATAACATCCATATGTACATTTCCATATGTAGAAACTAATGTGTACAAACAATACCATATGCACAAGTGAAATGTGATAAACAACTCAAAATTTTCACAGCATTTAGAGGTGAATATGAGAAGGGAGCCAAGTAAGACTTGGTTGAGTTATAACTATACTAGCCCAAATTTGCTTAAAATTTGTAGGTTTTATGGTCAACCACAAGATACAATGGTAATCATCAGAATTTTATACTAATTTCAAGTATTTTCATTCTGAAATTTACTCCTATAAAAATGTCCAGTTATTCAAAGCAGGTTTCTTTTCTTCAAATGTAACTTTTGAGAACAACTGTCTGAATTTATCATTAATTACTGAGAAAACATAACAAAAGAAAAAAGACCTGCTCCTCTCTCCCCCCATATCTTCCCGAATTGGAATATAATATTCTTTGTCCAGTCCCTATCTTCAACAAGACATGTGTAATGGTTTTAAAGGACATTGATCAACTGGAATTTTTAAAGAGTTAAGTCATTGAAAAATGAATTTAATTCTTAATTAAGCATTAAGAAGAATCTGGTTAAGTTTGCAAAACCCAAAGTTTATTCAAGATTTTACTAGAGAGAATAAATATCACTTCTAACTGAGCTTAGGAAATAATGAATGGAAATCTAAAATACCACTTCGTGAACAAAGGCAGAGCCTGTGCACTTTTACAAAATACTTGTGAAGACAAAAATGACAAAATTTGCAGTTTGTGTGCAGCATGAGACACCACTGACCTCCCTTTCCAAACTCTTAGCTTCCCTGATTTTTGTGACATTTTTCTTTCTCAGATCTACTTCTCTAATTGCTACTTCCCAGTTCCTTATCTTATGCTACTCCTTAAATGTCAGCAAATTACAAGGTTTGACCTCCCAATCTTTTCTTGTTCTATGCAGGCTCTTACCAGTAATCTGATCCACTGTATAATTTCTACCATTGCCTCTAGAAAGGTGATCACTCATTCAACATCCCCATCAAGCTCAGTCCTCACTGCTGAATTCCAAACCCAAATTCTCAACTGCCTGCTGTACAGAATGCATTTTAAAAGAATTTGATTCTTCATTCACAGACAGATACTGAATTGAATGTATTTATAGTTACCTTACAATTTAGGCCTCCATCTGAGTTGGCCATGCAACATCACAGTCACCCACTTTGCTAACTTCTCAGGGCTGCCACAACGAATTACCATAAACTGAGTGTAAGCATTTAAAACAACAGAAATTTATCCCCTCACAGTTCTATAGGCTAGAAGCCCAAAATCCAGGTGCCTGCGAATTTGGTCCTTCTGAAAACCTGATGGAGAATCTGTTCCACACACTTGTCCTAGCTTCTACTGGCTGCCAGCAAACCTTGGTGTTTCTGGATTTGTGGATGCATCACCCCAATCTCTGCCTCCATTGTCACATGGTGTTCTCCCTGTGTGTCACCTCCCTGCCTTCGCTTGGCCTTCCTGTAAAGATATCAGCCATCGAGGTGCCTGGGTGGCACAGTCAGTTAAGTGTCTGCCTTCAGCTCAGGTCATGATCCCAGGGTCCTGGGATCAAGCCCTGCATCGGACTCCCTGCTCAGCAGAGTCTGCTTCTCCCTCTTCCACTGCCCTCCCCGCCCCCAGCTTGCGTGCACGCACATGCTCTCTCTCTCAGTAACTCTCTATCAAATAAATAAATGAAATCTTAAAAAAAAAAAAAAGATACCAGTCATTAGATTAAGGGCCCACCCAACTTCAGTATGACTTCATCTTAACTTAGTTACGTTTGTAAAGACCTTATTTTCAAGTAAGATCACAATCTGAGGCTCCAATTGGAAATGAATTTTGGCAGAATGCTATTCAATGTAGTCCACTGACCAAACCTGAAATTTCCATTGTTGTATTAACCCATATATTTTAATTCAGCTCTCTCCTTTCTTCAACTCAGACTTCCTCTACACCACAACTAATTGTCATCTTTCTTTTTTCCATTATTTTTTTTAAAGTATAGGTAATAATGTCGCCCTTCTGCTTAGAATCTTGCTCTGCTTCCCCATTGGTCTCAACTGACCTTTCAAACCAAATCATAGGTGATTTGGGATTTTATGTTAAAATGTTTGAGCCTTTAAATAGTATTCCACAGAGCAGCAACTGATACACTTTTTCTCCAGCTGTATCCTTTGCCTTAATATTTTCCCTTTACATTATCAATCAAAGTGCCATTCATCTTTCACTGTGAACTCATCCCTGACTGCAACCATTCATTTTACCTCGTCAAAAGAAGTCATCCCTTTGTGTTATATTAAAGCAACAAGTTTAAGCTAGAGAACGTGTATCACTGAGTGCATGTGAAAACTTTCCTAGGTCTTAATAAACACAGATAGTTTTAAAAGAATCATTTCAGGGGCACCTGGGTGGCACAGCGGTTAAGCGTCTGCCTTCGGCTCAGGGCGTGATCCCAGCGTTATGGGATCGAGCCCCACATCAGGCTCCTCCGCTATGAGCCTGCTTCTTCCTCTCCCACTCCCCCTGCTTGTGTTCCCTCTCTCGCTGGCTGTCTCTATCTCTGTTGAATAGTTCTTTTAAAATTACAGTTAGTAATTTGAACAAGAAATATCAAATATCATTCAAATGAAGCATAGTTACATGAGGCATATCCGTTGCTTCTCTCTTCTACCCTCATTTGGTTTTTTTATCTCGTGAAAATACATGTTTCTTCTCTATTTGCCTTTTTTCGTTCAGTCACAAAATTACCTCAAGAAAAAATACATTCATAGCTTCTGCGTATATGTAGGTGAGGGAGAAGATGGACAAGGATTACTCAATATGAGAAGCTGGGGAAAAAAAGATGAAAAAATGACATATTAATGCTCAGCTAATACAAAAAGAAAAATATATAGTTGTTGAAATATAGCTATGCATTTGAAATCTAGGCATGCTTTCTAATATAATTTTCACCATTTTAATCATGAGGTAGGTTTGCACAGTAAAAACTAGTGTGATTAAATGTCAATTATATGGTCAATTAGGGCTTATCGATGATTCAGGAAAAGAAAAAAACATGTTCCTTAGGTCTTAAGGCTTGAATTAGACATTTTGACAGTGTGAATATTTGACTTTTCAGTTAATGATCCACCAGCTCTCAACTTCACTTTTTATAGATTTTTTTAGTGCACTGAGGCACATCACATAAGGTCGAAGAAAAGGTTGAAAGTAGTGAGTTTATTTATTCAATAAGCATTTATTAAAGCCTACCTTGTCCTAGGTCTTGTGGAGTATAAAGAAAACAAAGTTTCTGACCTTGAGAACTTCAGTCCATGGTGATATCATCTACATTCATCTCTTCAAACATCCCAAATACACTGATGATCACCAAGGTTTTGTCGCCAGAACTCTATTTTCAAATGTCTCCTCCGTAGCAAACTTCTGACTTTCTGCTCTGTCACCAGCTGGAGAAACTCTCTGCTTTTAAAGGGCTTATCTGATTACATCAGGCCCATTTGTCTAGACTTCTTACCTTAAAGTCTACTGAGCCATATAACACAAACTAATTATGAGAGTAAAATCCACAATATTTATTGTCTCCAGGATTATGCAAGACAAGTACACTAACGGGCCACCTTAGAACTCTGCCTACTATGCCAGAATAAAGTTTCTTTTTTTTCTTCTAATGATATAATTTAATGCAGAATCCTAGTCATCAAGATCTAATATGGTCAAGAATGGACAATTGTTATTTGTGGATTCTAATATTTCGTTGACAGATCTGTATTCCATCAGTATTATTTCCATCAAACTTAATTTTTGAATTGTTCTATTCAGTTGCAAAAAAGAGCAGTTAATAGTGCAGGGTCTATAAGAAGGGTGAAAAAACTTAATCTCTTCCCTGTATTTACCTCTTCATGGACCCATCTCTATCACTACTTTTTTCCTCATTTAGTCCAAAAAGCAAACCACTTGGAGCCTCTGTTATAAATGAGTATGCTGATGCCCAGCTACACAACTTGGTGAAAAGGATGCGTCAAAGAACAATGCTCTACAAGAAAAAGTTGGCAGAAGGAGATATATCCTCACCTGAAACCAGCCCCCAAACTGGTAAGCATTGTTACCTCAAAGTACTGGAAAGAAAGAAGTTATGAGGGGGCATGCATTTTGCAAATGTCTTAGTTTGGGTTCCCCCAAGAGCAGACCCTGAGACAATGATTTAGGTGCAAATAGTTTACACTGAGGGTGATACAGGAAGGTGAGCGCAGACAAGAGAGATGGAGACAGGAGTTAAAACAATAAAGATGTATTAATGAGAGGACTTCTTCTGTGGGCCCTCAGACTTGATCCAGCTAAAACACTGTGTGGATCACACTTAAGAATTCCCCTGAGAAACTTTCCCACAGTTTCCGACAGTGGTTGCATCAATTAACATTCCCACCAGCAGTGCACGAGGATTCCCTTTTCTCCACATCCTTGCCAACACTTGCTATTTCTTGTCTTTTTGGTGCTAGCCATTTTGACTGGCATGAGGTGATATCTCATTGTGGTTTTGATTTGCATTTCCCTGATGCTGAGTGATGTGAAGCATCTTTTCATGTGTCTGTTGACCATCTGTATGTCTTCTTTGGAAAAATTGTCTATTCAAGTCTTCTGCCCATTTTTTAATTGGATTGTTTGGGGTTTTTTGGTGTTGAGTTGTGTAAGTTCTTTACATATTTTAGAGAAAGTGGCTGGGGTATCAATCCACCAACTCCTGTTTTCCATTAGTTAGGGGTTACTGTTGGGACATGTTGCTAACTCTCCAGCACTTTAAGCAAACCATCTGAGAAAAAACCCTGAGGGAGACAGACACAGGGAGCCTGCTGCACAGGACCTTTAGGCCCATGGTATATGAGCAAAGCAACAGCAATATTTGCTATAGCAAATTTTATTGTAAATATTAATTAAGAATACCCCTGATAGGGGCACCTGGTACCTCAGTAAATTAATATTGTCTGCCTTCGGCTCAGGTCATGATCCCAGGGTTCTGGGATCAAGCCATGCATTGGGCTCCCTGCTCAGCAGAAGTCTGCTTCTCCCTTTCCTGCTCCACCTGCTTGTGGGCATGTACACTCTCTTTCTCTCTCTGTCAAATAAATAAATAAAATCTTTTTTTAAAAAAATACCCCTGATATACAAAGCACTTATTATAAAAATATAAGAACACTACCTGAACACAGAACATAGCAAAGAACATCAACAAACTAATCAAATTGCAGAGTGGGGCAATTATCAACCTCCCTAATAATTGCAGAAATGTGTTTATGAAAAATTAATAAGTGCAATAAAGCAGAGCACAGAAGTGATATATATTATGATTACATCATTGTAAAAATATTTATATATGTATAATAAAAATAGAAGAAAGTTTGGTTGTTAAATAACAGTTAAAAATCAAGCTGTTAATTATATAGGATGAAGCTGAGGGCTTCTTTATAAGTCTGTATAAAGTAAGTTGGATTTTTAAAATACACTATGTATTATATAGTAGTTTCCCTTTTAAAAGAAGAGGCTATAATAAATCAGTCATTATATTTTGATAATATAAGTTGAAAAAATATTTTTAGCTTTATCTACAACTTGAAATATATGTGTGAGACTAAAGAAGCATGAAACTAAAACCTGTGCCATGATGTACACTTGTAGTGTTTCTTTTCAATGTAAATCTAAAGGACTGACTTTATTTTGCTACAAAATATGTAAGAATTAAGCTTGTATTTAAAATGTCCTATTTGTGGGGTGCCTGGCTGGCTCAGTCAGTAGAGCATGTGACTCTTGATCTTGGGGTTGTGAGTTTGAGCCCCACCTTGGGTGTAGAAATTATTTTTTTAATTTTTTTTACTTATTTGAGAGAAATAGAGAGCACACACCAACTGGGGAAGAGGCAGAGAGAGAGAGAGTAAAGCAGGCTCCCCGCTGAGCAGGGAGCCCGATGCAGGGCTCAATCCCAGGACCCTGGGATCATGACCTGAGCTGAAGGCAGACACTTAACCAACTGAGCCCCCCAGGCACCCCTAGAGATTACTTTAAATTAATTAACTAAAATATCCTATTTGTAACACCTTTGGGATAATTTACTAGGAAGCTTTAAATCTGCTGTTTATTTCCAAATTCTAGTGTTTTCATTACCTGGATATTGTCATTAATGTCACTATTTTCAATGTCATAACATCCCTTATCTATCTATATTGAGAAGGGAAGATTCTGAAATATTCTGACTTTAAGAAATCCAAGCTATTTCTCATTAAGCTAACCAACCTTTAAAATGTGTTCTTTTTTCCCCCTGTAAAGCAAAGCCCACAGCTGTACCATCAACACAAGAAAGCAATGCTAAGCTAAAAGAAGAACATAACTACCACATATTGTGTTTTAAATTCCAGAAGATGCCTCTGACAGAGTACCTAAAACGAATTAGACTTCCAAGAAGCATAGATTCATACACAGGTACCATCAAAGGGTAGACTATCCCAGGGGGAGGGCTAGCTATTACCAAGAATCCCTGTAACCCAAAATCACAGATGGCTTCCATTTCTCCCTAGCCCTCATTCTGAATCTATCTAGAAAGCAGAATTTAAACTATATTAAATATGCAATGGATTGTTTGCCCCTCTCTGATGAAGGCAAGAGATAAAAATATTCCTGCCTGTGTTTAAAGGGCATACCAGTATAATGTGGAATAAAGTAAATGTATAACCATTGAAATAGATAAATGATTGATTGATTGATTGATTGATAGATAAAAATAAATAAGTAAGAGGCAGTCCAAGGTCTATGCTACCCATAATTACTTTTGAAAAGAAAGCCCCCAAAGCATTCAGTGATATGTACACTGACACCCTTCCCCCAAAAAGTCATTATGAAGTGTCTGTCTTCGTCCATGCCTTCATATTGTTAATTATTCTAACTGAAAAAATCCCTTCCTATGACCTCCCTTGGGCAGAAGAAAGCAGTGTGTGAAAGGACATGGATTGCTTTAAAGGGCTCATTCTCTGCCCTCTCCAGTTCAGCCATACTTCTTTGGCAAGATGAGGCTTTTGTCCACCTGCCCTGGGTGATCCTGCAACTTAACTACTGATGTACAAAAGGCCCGCTGCTGCAGTTAGCCAAACAGGACATCTCTGACTTCCCTGGGTCTTTTCTTCCTTGATCCATATAGCACAGTTACCTATGGGGACAGACACAGAATGGCCACTTCTTGTCAGGAGAAGAAGGCCTCTCTCCAATGTCAGAAGAGCTGATAAGATCACTCAACATCTCTTGTAAAGCACAGTTTTTTTCCACTGTAGAGTCAGAATTGCACTGAATTTTAATAGAACCTCTTATAGCAATTTGCTTATCTCCAGAGGACAGTGCTCCAACATTATCAAACTAAGCTAGAGAATTATTTTAATGCTTGTTACATGTCACTTGGATTTTTCTAGATCGACTCTATCTCCTATGGCTCTTGCTTGTCACCATTGCCTATAACTGGAACTGCTGGCTTATACCACTGCGTCTCGTCTTTCCATATCAAACACCGGACAACACACACTACTGGTTTATTACAGACATCATATGTGATATCATCTACCTTTGTGATTTGCTATTAATCCAGCCCAGACTCCAGTTTATAAAAGGAGGAGACATAATAGTAAGTGGGGATGGGGAAAAGCAGAAACTGACAAATATCCAATTGGACTACAAAAATAATTTTACAACACTATTTAAAGTCTGATTGACTATCTCTGCCTGTATGAGTCTTTAACCACTGGAAACCACCAATATAGTAATAATAATAATAATAATAATAACAACAAAACAACCATTGAGCACTCACTATGTGCAGGGGACCATGTGTCTCCCTGTGCTTTAGTTTCCTCATCTTAAAAATAATAATAACAATAGTACCTTCACAGTGTTGATGGAAAGACTAAATGAACTGATGCCTGGAACTGTGTTGAGTGTCTAATGAGTGCATATTAAATGTTAGCTATAATTATTATTCCAGTTACTTTCTTTACAATGCCTCACTAAATCCTTTCAGTCACTCTATAAGAAAGATATTATTATCAACCCCATATACAGAAGAGAAAACTGAGGCTTGGAGAGGGTAGGTGATATGCTCAAGGCACAAAGCTGGACAGCAGCTGAGGCAGGATTCAAATCCAGACCTTGACTCCAACACCCATGCTCATTCCAGCTACACCATGTTGGTTCATGTTGGCTAGTTTTTCAGAATTTGATTATATGTGAGAGTAGAAAGATAAAACCAGGTCTGAAATGTCAAAACCATATATGTATTTTACCTAAATAATGTATAAAAACGTGTAAATTATGTATGCAAAAAGAAGTGATTTAAATTATTTTTATATTTATATTTAAGTGATTAAATATTTCTCTAGTAATTGTGCCTCAAATAGTTTGTGAGGCAGTTGTTTTCCACCACATTGCAATCTGCCATTCACCTCAATATTTTTTTAGAATAAAGCAGGTAATATATCACTCCTAAGGGTCTACTCAACTTCCTCGGGAGACAACCTGGTGTTGTGAGAAAACACTAGGCTATAAGATTTTTAGGACACAAACTGTACCTTGTTTGTCATTGTATAGTCAGCACTGAGCACAGGACCTGTACATAGTTCAGAAAACAAGTCCAAGGTCTTAGGTTGTGACACTTTGGGAAAACCTAATTTGAAAAGAAAAGAAAAGCTGTCATGACCCTTTTAATCAGTGTAGATTCACTGCACTGTCCAATATAGTGGCCACTAGCGAAATGTGTCTATTCAAATTCAAATTTTAATTAAGATTAAATAACATTAAAAATTCATGTTTCTCAGCCACACTATCAATATTTCCAGTGCCCAATAATCACATTTGGCTAGAGGCTACCATATCAGAGAGCACAGAATATTTCCACCATTGCAAAATGTGCTATTAGATAGTGTTATAACAAGGAGCCATCAAGATCTTCACTGAGATAGCCAAACCGTAAGTAGGAAATCACACACCCTGCAGACAGGTGCAAATCACAAGCACATAAAACACACCTGCGGTTTTGTGATTTTTAAAACTAAAATGGTATCTACTGGCCTCTCTTCTATTCACTCTTCCACTTTCCAGTTTATCACATCCCAATTCTCACCATCAAATGCACTGGCCTACTTCAGAAACTACCATTCTTACCCTTAGAAGAAAGTATTTTCTCCAGATAAGTGATCTTATCAGCTTCTCAGTGTTGAGAGAATTTCATAAGCAATCCAGTCAATCTAACAGAAGAATATGTTTTCACAAGCAAATACCCAAATCTTAAAGCTTCTACTCCTCAGCCCCTTCCCCAGCTAACTAGAAGGGTGCTCCCTTTCCAACTGATGCCCACTGTCATATCCTCTTCATAATCTCAGTGGGAATTGCACAGAATAGACCCTGCAATGGATCTGTCACAGTAGGAAGCAAAGACTGAGGGAATACATGGCACCTTGGGTTCATACATATTTTTGAAGAATAAATGTGGGTTCCTTAATTTCCTGAATGTTTTCTTTTGAACCTGCAGACAATCTTAAAATATCGAAAAGCTGAAAGGAGTAGTTTTGGTTATTGTTTTCTTTTAGAAAAAAAAATTTATTTACTGAAGAAATCCTATTATTTGAAAGCTTTACTAGAAAGAAATTCTAAAGGCAAGAGCTATAGATGTAGGAAGAACCTATTCAAAATATTCTATATGTGGACTTCAGAGCACTAGTCAGCTCACCAGGACTATTCCCAGAGCTCACTGGCAGCTTGATGAATGATGATGATGGTATACAAATAAGAAGTAAACAACACACAAAAAAGAGCACTAATTTCAACCTCCATTAGATGCACAAGGGGGGAGAAAATCAATGTTTGACAAATGGAAAATGACAAACTCAGTAAGGGGAGACTTATTTTCAATTTTCTAAGAGGTCTTTACACACAACGGAGTGTTAAGAACAAGAAAAATAACCAATAAAAACACACTCAACGGGCTCTATTTAAAATGCATTATCACAAACTACAAATACAGAGCAGGAACTAATTGCTTTGTTTGTTCAAAGGAAGTTTAATGGTTTCTTTAATTTAGAATAGGTAGTGTTAGCCTTTGAAACTTGATTACATTTTGGTAAGAAGACTATGCAAGTCAAGTACCCAAACTGAAGGTCTGACTACATTTAGCTATCTATGCTACTTTTGGTACATTGCCAAATTGTTCATTCACTCATTCACTCATTCATTCATTCATTCAACAAACATTTATTAAATATTTATAGTTGCCAGGTATTTCAGGGCTGGACAATGGAAATATTATTTCCCCCAAGGCCTTGGAAAACAGATTGAAGTGCTAAAGGCCACAATAGAGGAAATTAGGAGGGTTTACAGGTGTTACACAGTATTTATTTGCAATATCTTTCTTCTGAAAATGGTGCTACACAAATAGAGAACAGAATTTTGTATCAAAGACCAACAAAAGAGTTTCTTATCTGTAATTTCCTGTATAGACAGCAGAAATAGAGCTGAAAATGACAATGAGGACTACTGAGATATGAGACTCATATCCACAACACTGCCAAACCTTCCCATCACAACAATTCATGGAAATGCTCAGTGCCACCTGGTGACAATGTCAATCAGACCTGATGTTATAGTCAACCACTTTTGGCACTTAATCTTCTGTTACTGTTTATAAACTGACCTGAAGAAAATTAACCACTCCCTTCTCTGTGCTCTGTAAACTTTATTCATACTTCTGTTATTTAATTGTTAAATAACAATTGGGCTAATTATGATGTAATAGAAACAAACAGACCAGGGTCAAATTCCATCTCTGAAATTTACTAATAGCATTACTTGAAGAAAATAAATTTACCTTTTCATGAAATACTATCTTTTCATCCATAAAATGGGAATTACAGTACTCACCTCATAAACCTATTGTGAATATTAAATAAGACAATGTGTACACGGAGGCCAGAGTCTGGAATCTAGAAGATGTACAGTAAGTTGTTGAATGAATCAAATGAATGAATATCCAAACATTTAACCTCTCCTAATGTCTCCTCTTTGTATCTGTAGCTCTCCTTCTTACCTGATAATAAGTTTCTTGAGTGTAAGGACAGTATCCAATTCATTTCCCTCTCTATCTTAGGAACTCAAAAAGTATATTCAAGAAACGTTTGAAGGAATGAATAAATGGCAATCTCATTCAAGGATCTTCTTTCCTTGAGTAATTATTTAATCTGCATTGTAGTTGTTTCAGATGATATTATTATTTTTGAAACACATCCATCTGTTCTATATGAAATTATGAAGTTTCTATGAATTATTTATCAGAAGAGGTAAATATAATCATACCGGGTAGAGCTTCTTCAAAAACTATCTTTTGGAAGAGGATTTAGGTGCAGTCAGCATATCCTCTCTAAAGTAACCCTCCCCTGAAGAAATGTTGCCTGCATAATGATAAGGCTTAAAAAGAGAAATAATTAAATAGGGTAACATTTTTAAATAAGTGTTTAATTGTTACCAGTAAGCATACTGATCATCATAAAACTAATGATGCCAAATTTATTTAGCATTCCAAAGAAGAGAGATTTTAGAATCACTACATGCATTTTCATCTAATCAAAAAGTTTTCATTTCATTTACGTTTATTCAATCATAGGATCATAGACAAGCCTGAAAGTAAAGGGATAAAAGTGCTAAAAACATTCTTCCAGGGTTGGAGGAGAGGGTGGTATTTTAACTTTGTAGCACTTAAAATGTATCTGTCAGTCCCAGATAAGCTTTGAAGGAGCTGACTGATTTTACTCAAGCTTGGTACATGATTCAACTTAAACTTCTATCTATGCCTACCTGTGCCTCAGTAAGCCATTGAGTTTCACAGTAAAAATCATTAGATGAGCATGTCTTATATATCTTCTAATACATTTATGTAAGATTTAGTATATATGTATGGGAAAAATTATAGCCAAAAAAATGTGGGGGGAGCACAAATTGGGGAGTTGGCTAACCAGGATTTAACACTGCTCAGCAGTAGTTTAAAACTTCTGAATTTGGATAGTCTGGATGATAACTGTTAGAAAACACTGCTTCTATGTGTCCAAGTTATAAAACTTCAGCCAACTCATTAATAGCACAAAAACAGTTCCTCCCCACCTGTAACTAAAATCTAAGAATGTAAATCCAATATTAGCATTAATTCTTTTAGGACTGAATGGTAACAAATGTCTCTTAATCTATCACTTATCACATATTTATTGGGCACCTACTATGTGTTAGATAATGCTTGCATTAGAAACTGGAAAAACAAGACAAAGATATGGACCTTACCCTCAAGTAATTCAGCATATGAAAGACAGACAAAAGAAGAATGGTAAGGTTTGCAATGGGAGTCATGACAGAGGCAAGCCCTATGGGTTATGAGGCACAGAGAAAACCATGTGAAGGAGAGGACACCTGGTCCAAATCTTGTTGAATGAATTTCAGTAATTTGCACACCTCCACCTCCACTAAAAAAGGAACAAAACATATGTTCTAAGCTCTGAAAACAGCATAGGCAAAGTCATGAAAGTGAGAAACTCTGATGCTGAATAAAGTGAATGTGGGATGCTGCAGGAGGCGAGTGAGACAGAGAAAGTAGAGCCTTTGTAGACCATGAAAGGGAGCTTGTTTTTTTTTTTTAAGTCATGTGGAGTCAGAGGTTTTCACATAAATGGTGATTGTTAAGTAATCTGATTTAGTGTGATCATCTAGCTGCCATTATAGAATGGATCGAGGGGAACAAGACTTAAGGCAAAGAGACCCATGCCAAGAGGAGAGAATGGACATGAGGAAATTGTACTGTCTGCTGGCTAATTTAATGTAATAATAAAAAATAATAATAAAATTGTAGGAAGAAGAATCAGTAGAATTGGTTGCTGGTTCAATGAGGGCTGAGGGAGAATGAGTTGTCTAGGATCACTGACCAGTATAGATGAGGATGCTCATAGGATTACTCAAGAGGAGGATGGGGTGGGGGTAGGAAGATGGTTAGGCTAGTGGGGGATGGAGAATTATGATGAATTCAGGTTCTGTGTAGATTAAATTTGAGATAAGCAGAATTGCTAAGTGAAGACAATAGGCAGTTGTCCAGGTCAACAGCTCCAGAAAGCAACATTAGATGGCAGTAGATATTTGAAACCATATAAGTGGATGAAATTTTCTAGGAAGCAAATATAAAGAGGAAGAGAAGAGAGCTGAGTCCTGGGGAATGTTGACATTTAAAGAGCTAACCCTAGAATCAAAAAAGGACACCAAAAAGTTAGAACTGAAGAAGTAAACCAAAAATGGCATTTCAGAGTCTTTAGAAAGAAAAAGTTTCAAGAACAAATATACTCCCAAATGTTAACACTTCAAAAAGTTTTATTCATCACTTTATTCCTTTATCTATTCATCTACTCAACAAGTATTTATTGGGTCCCTAATATATTCTAGCCGCTAACTATGTACAGTTGCTAAGCAAAGTCAACTCTGTCCTGAGATAGATTACCATTTAATGGAATAAACTGAATTTAAATAAATGAATCAAGAAATGTACATGTGATTTCAAAACATGGTGAATGCCATAAAAGAATGCCAAGTACTATAAAGGATTCCTTGGGTGTGATCATGAGGAGGTTGTTGGTGGCTTTCACATTGGTAGTCTTAATGGAATAAGAAAAGTGAGCAAAGGTCAAATTGCCACTAAATTGCCACAGGTTGAGGAATAAATATGAGGGAAGGATTCATTTTTTTTTTATTTTTTTTAAAGATTTTATTTATTTATTTGACAGAGATAGAGACAGCCAGCGAGAGAGGGAACACAAGCAGGGGGAGTGGGAGAGGAAGAAGCAGGCTCATAGCGGAGGAGCCTGATGTGGGGCTCGATCCCATAACGCTGGGATCACGCCCTGAGCCAAAGGCAGACGCTTAACTGCTGTGCCACCCAGGCGCCCCTGAGGGAAGGATTCAGAATAAAGCAATGTAGGCAACTTTCTTAGGAAGCTTGAGTATGACAAATAATAGATCGATAGCAAAAAGAAAACAAACAACAAGGACGATTTTATTCTGTTTAAAGAAATGAGAAGATAGAGCATATTTATTGGCTGAAGTTACAAGAAACCAGTAGAGAGAAATAACTATAAATATTTATTAAAGTGAAAAATAATTGATGAAATTGGGTAAAATTAATATAAAATATAAATATAACATTTCAGGTGGATTCAAATGAGTTAAAGAGACACTACAGAAGTTCTACAAAGTTTCAGGTAGGTGACTTACAGTTTCAAAATTGTTCAAATAATCCATTACTATTTTGATTTTAAGTCACATTTATAAATTTCTTTTTTTTATTTGCTTCCTTTTTGAATCATAGCCTTTGTAAAAAAGTGTACAAATGAAGTTCTACTAGGCAAAGGCAAGCCTGAAGTTTTTGCTTTTCAAACATTACATGATACACTTCCATGAATGTGCAAATGTGGAATTCAACACATGGATCTTGATCAAGCACAGCAAAATGTTAGTGCCCACATTTAAATTCTGATTAAAACATCAGTAAAGGAGTATGGAGTATACTTTGTCTTGTCCATACAGAATGCTAGCCTCCAATTCATGCCACATGATGATATAAAGTCTATCAAATTTTTTCTGCTCTTATTTCTTTCTTGTTCATATAAACAAGATAAAAAACAAAAAGGAGCAATTATTTAAATAACATGGCACCTTTCTTTCCTCAAATAGCAATATAATTGTATGTTTTTTTCATTCATAATCATTTGTTCCTTTTTGCTTGTTTAATTACTATAGATTTATATTTTTTTATTATGTTCAGTTAGCCACTGTATAGTACATCATTAGTTTTGATGTAGTGTTTAATGATTCATTAGCTACGTATAACACCCGGTGCTCATCACAACATGTGCCCTCCTTAATACCCATCACCCTGTTGCTCCCTCGGCCCAACCCCTTCCCCTCTGAAATCCTCAGTCTGGTTCCCGGGGTCCATAGTCTCTCATGGTTCATCTCCCTCTCTGATTTCTCCCCCTTCAGATTTCCCTGCCTTCCCCTATGGTGCTCCATGCTATTGCTTATGTTCCACATATGAGTGAAAGCATATGATGATTGTCTTTCTCTGCTTGACTTACTTCACTTAGCATAATCCCCTCCAGTTCCATCCATGTTGATCCAAATGGTGGGTATTCATCCTTTCTGATGGTTGAATAATATTCTACTGTATATATCACAGTATATACCACATCTGTATATACCACATCTTCTTTATCCATTCATCTGTTGAAGGGCATCTTGGCTTCTTCCACAGTTTGGCTATTGTGGACATGGCTGCTATGAACATTGCGGTGCATGTGCCCCTTCTTTTCACTACATCTGTATCTTTGGGGTAAATACCTAGTAGTACAATTGCTGGGTCATAAGGTAGCTCTATTTTAAACATCTTGAGGAACTTCCATACTGTTTTCCAGAGTGGCTGTACCAGCTTGCATTCCCACCAACAGTGTAAGAGGGTTACCCTTTCTCTGCATCCTCACCAACATTTGTTGTTTCCCATTTTGTTAATTTTTGCCATTCTAATTGGTGTAAGGTGGTATCTCACTGTGGTTTTGATTTGCATTTCCCTGATGGCTAGTGATGTTGAACATTTTTTCATGTGTCTGTTAGCCATTTGTATGTCTTTTTTGGAGAAGTGTCTGTTCATGTCGTCTGCCCATTTTTTGACTGGGTTATTTGTTTTTTGAGTGTTGAGTTTGAGAAGTTTTTTATATATCTTGGATATCAGCCCTTTATCTCTAATGTCATTTGCAAATATCTTCTCCCATTCCGTGGGCTGCCTCTGTTTTGTTGACAGTTTCCTTTACTGTGCAGAAGTTTTTATCTTGATGAAGTCCCAAAAGTTCATTTTCGCTTTTGTTTCACTTGTCTTTGGAGACGTGTCTTGAAAGAAGTTACCGTGGCCGATGTCGAAGAGGTTACTGCCTATCTTCTCCTCTGGGATTTTGATGGATTCCTATCTCACATTGAGGTCTTTAATCCATTTTGAGTTTATCTTTGTGTATGGTGTAAGGGAATAGTCCAGTTTCATTCTTCTATATGTAACTGTCCAATTTTTCCAGCACCACTTATTGAAGAGACTGTCTTTTTTCCATTGGGTATTTTTTCCTGATTTATCAAAGCTTAGTTGACCATAGAGTTGAGGGTTCTTTTCTGGAGTCTCTGTTCTGTTCCATTGGTCTATGTGTCTGTTTTTGTGCCAATACCATGCTATCTTCAGGATTACAACTTTGTAATACAGCTTCAAGTCAGGCGACATGATGCCCCCAGCTTTATTTTTCTTTTTCATCATTCTCTTGGCTATTCAGGGTCTTTTTGGTTCCATACAAATTTTAGGTTGGTTTGTTTTGGCCCTTTCAAAAAGTCAAATTCTCCCTCTTTGCAGATGACATGATACTTTATGTGGAAAACCCAAAAGATTCCACCCCCAAATTACTAGAACTCACACAGCAATTCAGCAATGTGGCAGGATACAAAATCAATGCACAGAAATCAGTAGCTTTTCTATACACTAACAATGTAACTGTAGAAAGAGAAATTAAGGAATCTATTCCATTCACAATAGCAACAAACACCATAAGATACCTAGGAATAAACATAACCAAAGAGGTAAAGGATCTATACTCAAGAAACTATAGAACACTTACGAAAAAAATTGAGCAAGACACAAAAAGATGGAAAAACATTCCATGTTCATGGATTGGAAGAATAAACACTGTTAAAATGTCTATCCTGCCCACAGCAATTTACACTTTCAATGCCATCCCTATTAAAATACCACTGGCATTTTATTTGTTCCTTTTATTTGTTCCTCCTAACTCTGAGATATAGACAGAGATTTGGGAGTTATCCAAGGTTACCTAATATGTCTAGGTGAACTCCTACCTCTCATTTCAAGAACAACACTTTTGTGTCCTCAAATTTTGTGTAACAATACAAAGCTGCAGTTAGGTGCCAAATTGTCCCCCACTGGTGATCTATGGTGATTAAAATCTCTTTCAATTTGTTTTCATCATCAACTAATTTTCTTTTTAAAAATTGCCACATACTTAGACATATTCATAATCTACACTACTTTGATGAACTCCACAAGAGGATGACTATTCTTTTTAAGTGTCACAAAACTTATTCCAAACTCTTAATCACTTTCTTGAATTTGAACAAGTGCAAATTAACTCATATATTTAATTTGGGTTTATAAATATAAAATTTTACATTTATTTAATTGTGGTCACTCTTTTTGAATTCCCTTAGCACATCCTGCTTCTCTATAACATTGCATTATAGCTATTTTTGTGTCCCATTATTCCACTATTAGACTGTTAACTTCTTGTGGACAGAAACAATATTTTACCCTATTTCAACCTCAACATGTTTTGCAAAATGCCTTGTACAGAGTTCAGTATTTTTTTTAAGATTTTTATTTATTTATTTGACAGAGAGAGACAGCCAGCAAGAAAGGGAACACAAGCAGGGGGAGTGGGAGAGGAAGAAGCAGGGCCCTAGCGGAGGAGCCTGATGTGGGGCTCGATCCCAGAACGCTGGGATCACACCCTGAGCCAAAGGCAGATGCTTAACGACTGCACCACCCAGGTGCCCCCAGAGTTCAGTATTGGTCAGTTCTTACTTAATTCAATTTTCTACAATCCGATGAGAAATAAATCATCTTTATCTAACAAATAACACATTAATGTGTTAATATCAAACATGACTAATGACTGCATAGAGAATTCAAGTGGGCAGTTGAGCAATTGGATAGAGAACAAGTAAAAAGACCACAATTCTGACACATTAGTTCTAATAAATTTATTTCAAAGATTAAAAAAAGATTATTTTGATTTGAGCCAGAAAACATGAGTACTACAGTAGCACTAGACAAGTCAACAGAGCTCTTGCTCTCTTACTTACTTTATTTTAGTAACTGTGCTGTATACCTCTTAACTTGTTACAAACTCAATATCTGTAAGGTAAAATTAATGAGGTTTGAGGATATGATGTAATTTATAAACCAGTACTTTCAGCAAGGACTTTGTTTATAATAACCAATATGGTTAATTCAAAGCATAAGTTTCATTTCTTTTCAATAGCATGAAGATTTTCTGAAATTCTGGTACATAATTAATTACCTCAACTTTCCCTTTTAATACGTATGGTCTTAGAAAGCTCTTAACTGCTCTTAAATGTCTTAAATACATTAAATGTTTTTTAAATGTTTCAAAACCATGTAAAAATTAGTGAAAATGAATAAATGAATAAAAATGAATAATTATCTTACATAAAAGAATTTCTTACTGTCATCACTGCAATCAAGAAAGTATACAAGTGATGCTGCCATTTCACAACTACCTGGGTAACAGAAAACCAGAATAATTAAATACATGACAAATTTTAAAATATTCTTTTAGCTATAATAGTACTTTCAGTACCTTCTCCTATTAGAGTTACTGATTAATTGTAAATGGGACTGATTCCTTTCCTCTCTCTTAGCCTGCACAGTGTCTAGTAGATAGATTTCATAGCAGTTTATTGTTAGCAGTATCATCCCAAATGGAGAGAAATAGAAAGAACTGAGGCATCTGGGTGAACCACCAACAATATAATCAGCCCTGAATACTGGAGAATAGGCTGAACCATAAAAATATACAACTGTGGGGTGCCTGGGTGGCTCAGTCGGTTAAGCAATTAAGCATTTGCCTTTGGCTCAGGTCATGATCCCAGGGTCCTGGGATCGAGCCACAAATCGGGCTCCCTGCTCCACATGAAGGCTTCTTCTCCCTCTCCCCCTACCTGCTGCTCTCCCTGCTTGGGTGCATACTCTCTCTCTCTCTCTTTCTCTCTCTCTCTCTGTCAAATCAATAAATAAAATCTTTAAAAATATATATATACAACTGCAATTAATGTGCGATGGTCTCAAATAAAATCAAGAGTAGACTTGACTTTCAGTCCACGAGCACCACGTTTAAAATGTATTTAAACATTATTAAAATGTATTTTAACATTAGTAGCCATGCCATCTCTGAAGCGTATGTGACAACTCAACAAAAATTACAGAAAATGCATTGCCTAAAGAGAGCTCAGATGCATCAAGGTAAAAATGAAGTACGTTGGAAGAAGCCTATAAAATATTTTTCTTATTTTCATGGTGTGAATATACCTTTCAGTGGCAACAGACATACTACTGAAGGCAATTTTATATTAAACAACAAATAATTCATGGTGCCTGGTCAGCTTATGTATGCATTGGTATAAATCAATCCATGTCCAAAGAAGCACATAAACACAATATGATTGTGAATGTGTTTTTCCAACAGTTGGATGTTGCATCAGTAATGCCATTTGATGTTTTCTACCTCTTCTTTGGGTTTAATCCAATATTTAGGACAAATAGGATATTAAAGGTAAGATAACTATATTTAATTTTCTTTTTATAATAACGGAAATCTTGAAATGATGTAAAATGTCCTAAAAGTATAATATTTTAATTTTTTCCAAACTGTCCATTTTTCTGCCCTCATCAATACTATGAATTTTTTTAAAAAAGAGAAAACATCATTGTTTCTACTGATGGAAGTTGCTCTTGATTGTTTTATTCTATATCTCACAAGAGATATTTTTATAATCTAATATAGCAATGCCTTTATACTTCTAAATACAACTATAATCACAAGTGAATCTTTCATAATCTTACATAGTGATCTTTCATAATCATATTCTTTCCCATTTGTCCTTTTTCATTAGACAGTCACTGAATGCTTGGAACACAGCAATAAAACAAAAGTTAGAGTAGATTACCTCTAAGTTATCTTACTCATCTAAAATTCTATAATTCTAAAAAAAAGCTGCAAAAACTTTTACATAACAAAATTATTTACATATTTGGATACAACTCAAATATCCACCAACAGGGAGCTAGTTAAACTAATTGCAGGACATCTATATGATAGAAAACTTTGTAACACAAGAAATTAATAAATAAAAAGGAAGTTTTCTATGAACTTTCTATGAACCAAACAAGAAGACCTTTAAGATAAATTGCTAATTAAAAAAAAAGCTAATTACAGAATAGTTTATACGAACAATACTAACTTTTGTATAACACAAAGGGGAAAATATTCCATGTCTTTGTATTTACATAAACAATGGAAAATTACCAAAAAATTTTAATAAAAATGGTTAACAAAGGTGGGGATGGGTGACAGGAGGGAAAATCAGAATATGGGCAGGAGTGGGAGCAAGACTTTTAAAGGCATATATTTCCTATTGTTTTTGAACTATGTGAAGGCATTACCTATTCAAAAAGATTCTAAGACAGTACATTTTATAACTCATAGCTTCATCTGGCACCTAAAACAAACCTGAGGACAGTCAGGACGTGAAATTTCACTGTCTTTAACAATAACAACAATAACGTATTTCCAAAGACAACTTTGTAAAAGGAACACCAAAAATTTTATAAATTTTAGGTGGCTATCTCTCTCACACATTGGGAAGACAACACAACATAACCTGGAGACACAGTGGAACCTGACAACAGCAAAAATAGCAGCAACCAAAAAAAAAAAAAAAAAGCAACTGCTCTTTTGTTGGATATGTACTTGGGGCTGCATACTTTGTTAAACTTAATATTTATAATTTCATTTATTCCTTTAAATAACTTCATTTTAGAGATGAGGAAAATGAGAACAGGGTGGAAAAATGTGCATTCTATCACATATTTTTCTGACTTCCAATTCTTTACTGTAATCAGATTGGCAAATAAACCTCAAGCTGAAGGGGCTTTCGTTCCATGCCCACGGTTTTTTCAAGTTCAAAGGGACTTTACCCTATATTTTCACACACTTAAGACAACTCTAGAGACTTCTGGTTTGCCCTTGGAATGTGAGTCTAAATTGGAGCAGAACTTAACTTTCCAAGCAGCTTAGTCTGTAGGCCATCCCTCATCAAATTTATAGTCTCACATGAAAAGTTTTCAGAGGTTCCTGCTCAGAGATAACCAACTTTCCAGGAAGACTCAGGTTCCTATAGATTTGGGAGTTTGTTTGGCATTATAATAAAAACTTACAAAACGCCAACTCTTCACACCTCCTCTCTGTATCTCTAAGGTGTCCAAAGACTCTCTATATTCAGTAGCTTTTTTAAATATAGAATATCCTGAAAGTCAACATTGATCTTGTTTTCATAGCCCCATAGTCCAGTCATTTCACATGTAAGTGTGTCATTTTAATGCACAGTTCTCTAGGAAAATTTTCATTTATCTGTCTCCAAATTGTATATGAGAAAACAAATTAAAAATATAAATTTGCTCTACAGTGAACACTTAAGCCAAACTTAGAAACACCTTTGTGCAAATTTCTATTAAGAGCACGATAAGAGGCACCTGGGTATCTCAGTCTGCTAAGCATCCAACTCTTTTTTTTTAAGGTAGTATTATTATTTTTTTTAATATTTTATTTATTTGTCAGAGAGAGAGAGTGTGAGCGAGCACAAGTGGGGGGAGGGGCAGAGGGACAAGCAGGCTCCAAGCTGAGGAAAGAGCCCAATGTGGGACTTGATCCCAGGAGCCTGGGATCATGACCTGAGTCGAAGGCAGACAGACGCTTAACTGACCACCTAGGCGTCCCTAAGCATCTGAGTCTTGATTTTGGCACAGGTCATTGATCTCATGAGTCATGAGATGGAGCCCCATGTCAGGCTTCTCACTCAGCGGGGATTCTGCTTGAGATTCTCTCCCTCTGCTCTTCCCCCCCACTCATGCTTGATCTCTCTCTGCCTCTCTCTCTCTGAAGTAATTAGATAATTTAAAAAAACACAATAAACAAATCACTACAAATTGAAATTATCTCAATCTGAACATTTGAGGGATTTTTCCTACTTAGGAATTCTGGAAAAACAAATAATTTGTGTATATTTCTAGGTAAATAGTGATTACTATTAAATTTTTTTTAATTTCAAATGTTCTATTACAGACATATTTACAATGGATGAATTTTGAAGTAAATAAACTGTGAACTAAATAATCTTCAATAGTCCTTCATATCTGTAAGATTCTTTGAGTCTAAGCACATTAAATAATTAAATATACTAATTCTTGTATGGACACAACTCCTTTAGGAGGCATGTTCTCTTACTGTTCTCATTTTACAGATGAGGAAATCAAGGTACAGATATAGTTAGTGACTTTTCCAAAGTTGCACAATTAGTAAATGGCAGAGGTGAGATTGGCATTTGGCTCTGAATTTCATGCTCTTACTCTTGTCTTAGACTACATACAGTAATGAAAGAGGAAGTGGGGGTGGAAGTGCATGTAGGTTGTAGGAACTAAGATAGAAATAGATGTAAGCAGGAAAAGCCCTTGAGGGAAATAGCAACTCTGGATTAGATGCATATAAACTCATTGTATCTCTTTCAACAAGGTCAAGAATAGCTAACTAATGCTAATATTACCGGACTTTAAATTTTGTTGAAATAAATACACATTTAATGCAACTTGCTTAAAAATAAAGCTAATATTGGGGCACCTGGGTGGCTCAGTCGTTAAGCATCTGCCTTCAGCTCAGGGCGTGGTCCTGGAATCCTGGGATCGAGCCCCACATCGGGCTTCTCCGCTGAGAGCCTGCTTCTTCCTCTCCTGCTCCCCCTGCCTGTGTTCGCTCTCTCGCTGGCTGTCTCTCTCTCTGTCAAATGAATAAATAAAATCTTTTAAAAAAATAAAGCTAGTGTTGAGCAATAGGACTTAACACTTATTTATAACTTCAATGGATTATATTATACTTTTCCTATTTTACTTATGTCTTGGGTGGAATGCAATTTTAATTATTGTAAAATAAGATTCTACTAGATGCTTTAAAAAGAAAAAGGGAAGAAGTGTTTTTAGGCTTGATTTTCAACAAGCATTACAAACAAGACTATAACTAGAGAGTAGAAATAAAATAAAGCAAGAAGCCCTGGGAGTTTGACACCATTCTAAAATGTACTGGGCAGAGGAAAATAAGACTAAACAGACCCTAGTTTGTTTGTTTGTTTGTTTGTTTGTTTGTTTGTTTGTTTTAGAAACTAATGAATTATTTTCAGTAACAAATAAAATTTATTTTATATAGTTTTATTTAAATAGATGTAATTAAAACTAACACACTTTTGGATTTCTTTTGTTTGTTTTCTACATAGTACACTTCATTTTTTGAGTTTAATCATCACCTAGAGTCTATAATGGACAAAGCATATATCTACAGGTAAAGTAAACTCAGTATACTTCTGGGGGTGGCAGAGAAAGCAATGGCACCATGGTTTAGCCAGCATTTGAGAAGAATATGATATCCCTGCCAAAGAAAACAGAATAACCTCAGAATTTTGGCTATGTAAAATACAGGCTTATGTTCTAAAACAGACTTGAATATTTTGAAGTGAGATAAAAGTATGAAAATCATATTAGATTTTAGAAGAACCCAGAGCTAAAAATAGAATGTATTACCTGCTCCAGTCAGAACAAGTACAGATAAGCATGCTCCTTCACAGGCTGACTTTGCATCTCTCTCATGACAATTCATTCTAATCCGAATTTCATTCATTTGCTGTCCTGAGCTTCACTTGCACAGAGACTTCTAGTCACTATTAATCGTAGCATAAAGTCCCATGAGCTTTTCAGAGATACCCAGTTAAATCAGTGTAGCGTATTTTATGGGACTCAAAGTGGAGAGGTGACGCCTGAGGCATGTCTTTCAGGGGGTTGATTCATACCATCTGTGAAAAGAGAGGGAGGTTTTTTTTTTTTACACTCTGTCAGTCCCAGTCAAGACACTGCAGTTAGAAAACATGCAATGGCACCATCATTTTATACTGTACTAATGAGAGTTAACAGTTCACAAATTTAAAGCAAGGAGATTCAGTGGAGACTTTAAGGAAAAGAAAATGTTAAAATAGGCTGTATTCCAGAAACAACATGAATCCCTACTTTGCATTTATTCTCCTTGGCAGAGTCATTCGAACAACTGGATACTTGCTGTTTACTCTGCACATTAATGCCTGTATTTATTACTGGGCTTCCGACTATGAAGGAATTGGAACTACCAAATGGGTGTATAATGGTGAAGGAAACAAGTAAGTTTTAATTTGAAGGAAATCTTTATGGATTCTTCTTAACTTTTGTTCAGTGTGTGGGTTTTCTTAAGCCAGAGTTTTGAAACTGTAAGTCACAACCCATTAATGGCCAGAAAACGTTTTTAGTAGATCAGTTTGTTTTTAAGTGAAAGAGAGTGAAGTAAAAGAGAATAGAATAGAAAATATCAGTCTGTCATACCTAGTACATGTGTATGTGTGTGTGTATCCTGGATTGACTTAAGAAATGTATTTCTTGCTCTGGATTATGATCAAAATGTTGAAAGCGTCTGCTTTAGACAACTGAGTGGTAAGGTAACTTTTAATAACTCCAACACTGATTGTTAGTAATGAACAATGTTAATTATTTGGAGGGCAGGTGCAGTAGTTAATTAGTTTACCACTGAAGGGTTTTATGGGTTTATGAGTCAGCTATAACCACTAACTCAATTAAACACTTACAGAGTAACAAGAATCATAACTTAAACTTGACAATTAGATATGCAAGTATCACAGGAATAAAAGAAATCATTTGAAAAATTTAGAGCAGTAGAATTGTGACTCAATAATAGCAACTGGGTTATTTAATAGTGAGATTTCCTTTTGGTAGATACAAGGGCCTGGCATAAAGTAGACTCCCCTAACTTTCTGCCCCAATGAAATGACATTGAGCATATTATAAGCCAATGTCCTTAGTGGAAAAGGGCAGGTCCCAGCATGACTTTGAAGAGCAACTCACTGTAGCCTTGGGAAGGAAAGCAATTAAAGGATAGAGCAAAGAGAGTGAAAATACATCACAAAATTACACACTACCTAGAGTGAGCAGGATGTGTGTGAGGGATTATAACAACATTTTTTGAACTTTTAACCAGAACTGATTTTAGAAATTTGAAGTCAGAAGACCCACTGATTGGGAAAACATGCACATATACGTACACACACACAGGATATCTATTCCTGGAAAAAAAATTTTTTTTAATTGGTGAGAGGCTTTTTTTTTTTTAAGATTTTATTTATTTATTTGACAGAGAGAGACAGCCAGCAAGAGAGGGAACACAAACAGGGGGAGTGGGAGAGGAAGAAACAGGCTCCCAGCAGAAGAGGGAGCCTGATGCAGGGCTTGATCCCAAGACCCCGGGATCATTCCCTGAGCCAAAGGCAGACACTTAACAACTGAGCCACCCAGGCGCCCCTATTCCTGGAAAGTTTATAACCAAATCTATAAGTAATTCCCTTTAGAATGTGTATTAACTTAAGCATATATTTAGTTTGGCATAAATAATTAATTGATATAGAAAACTGAGTGAGGCACCCACTATATTAAATAATGTCTAAAAGTGAGCATGTAATCGAACATCATTAGATGCCTCAGTCTGATGACCGTTCTTATCAAATTAGCGAAATAATAGGGTTGCATCAAAATGCCTTCCAGAAAAAGTGGAGCTACTTCTCTGTTCACACCTGATGCCTCTCTAGAGCATTTCTGGAGAATATATCTTGTTCCCAGGGCCTAGAACATTGCTAATTATATAAAAGACACTTAATATATGTTACTTATTCAAAGAAGGCAGGAAGGAAGAGAGCAAGAGAGTAAGGAAAAAAGGAAGGAATGATCAGATCTGTGTTATAACAAGAAAAAAAGAAATTAGCTTCAACCCCTAAGAAACTTAAGCTAACGTGTGCTTATATTTTAGACTTCTAATTCCCACTCTAATGCAGACCAGATATTCAAAGTGCCCCAACTCTAAAGTACAAAATAAATTACTCATAATTTTTGTCATAAAATGACTTGTCATACATTTCTAAATAAATTACAATAAAGTAGTTTTCAATGATTACTGAATTCTCTAGAAAGTAAAAAGAGTTTCCAAACTCTAAAAAGACAAATGTGTATACTAAAGCTGGAGCAGAGTCATGCAATAGCCACTAAGGAACAGAAATAAAGAAGATAACTTCTTACTCAGCAGGAGAAAAAAAAAAGAAGAAGAATGAGAAAACTAAAATTAAAAAAAAAAAATTCAACCAGTCCAAAAAAAGCAAAAAAAAAAAAAAAAGTTAAAAAAAAAGAAAAGAAGTTATGGGGAGAAATCTAGAAAATAGAAAACAGAAAGGGAAGACAAATTGAAAGCACAAAATAAGATAGTAGAAACAACTTAAAATATATCAATAAGCACAATTAATTAGTATGGACTAAATTCACCAATTTAAAGAGATTGTCAATTAATATTAGTCAAATTTTAAAGCAAAAATTATTGTAGATAAAAAGAAGATCACCATATAATGGTAAAAATTTCAATTCACCATCAGTATATCCCAATTCTAAATGTGTATGCACTAATAAAATACTTATAATAAGTCAGAGACAGTCATAAAGCAAAAATTAATTAAAAGAAGAGAAATTGACAAATACACCGTCAAAGTGTGAGATATCAACACACAACTATTGATTGACAAAGCCACCAAAACACTTACTGGAGCTATAAAAGATTTGAGAACCCAATTAACAAACTTGATTTATGTTTCTAGTTTTTATTTAAATTCTAGTCAGTTCACATATAGTGTTCTATTAGTATCAGGAGTAGAATTCAGTGATTCATCACTTACATATAACACCCAGTGCTCATCACAAGTGTCCTCCTTAATACTCATCACCCATTTAACCCATCCTCTTGCCCACCCCACCCCCCAGTTTGTTCTCTGTAGTTAAGAGTCTCTTTTATGGTTTGCCTCTCTCTCTCTTTTGTCGCCTATGTTCACCGATTTTGTTTCTTAATTTCCACATGGTATTTACCTTTTCTGACTGACTTATTTTGCTTAGCATAATACATTCTAGCTCCAACCATGTCATTGCAAATGGCAAGATTTCATTCTTTTTCATGGCTGAGTAATATTCATATATATTCATATAATATTCATATATATATTATAGTTAAGGTTATTCATTATATATATGTGTATGTCTATGTAACACTTCTTCTTTATCCATTTATCAGTCGATGGACATCTGGGCACTTCCCATAATTTGGCTATTGTTGATAATGCTGTTGTAAACATATAAACATCGGGGTGTACATGCCCCTTCAAATCAGTATTTTTGTAAACTTTGGGTAATACCTGGTAATGCAATTGCTAGATTGGAGTGTAGTTCTGCATTTAACTTTTTGAGGAACCTCTCCATGCTGTGTTCCAGAATGGCTGCACCAGTTTGCATTCCCACCAAAAGTGTAAGAGGGTTCCCTTTTCTCTGCAACCTTGCCAACATCCGTTGTTTCCTGTGTTGTTAATTTTAGCCATTTTGACAGGTGTGAGCTGGTATCTCATTATAGTTTTGATTTGTATTTCCCTGATGATGAGTGATGTTGAGCATCTCTTTACATGTCTGTTGACCATCTGGATGTCTCCTTTGGATAAACACCTATTCACGTCTTCTGCCCATTTCTTAAATGGATTATTTGTTTTTGAGTGTCAAGTTTGATAAGTTCTTTATAGACTTTGGAAACTAACTCTTTATCAGATATGTAATTTGCATATACCTTTTCTCATTCCAAAGGTTGCCTTTTAGTTTTGTTTTGGTTTTTGTTTGCAGTAACTTTTTAAAACAAGCTTGATTTAACAGATAAAAATAGCACCTTGCACCCAAGAATTAGAAGCCACCCACTCTTTTTAATCACTCATGGAAAATTATAAAAAGTGGTTATTTTCTTGCCAAAAGTCAAGTTTCAATACATTTCACAGCATTGGTATCATACAGCCCACATTCTCTGATTATAAAGATAAGAATTACTCCATGGCTGTGCTCTGCTCATTGAGACAGAAGGTGTCTCATTCAAAACCTAAGGATAATCCTATTACCAGCTGTCAGGGGCACAGGTTGCTATTCTTACAAAGAAATTGCCTTTTTATATATATTATATATGTTTTATACATATTTATTTAAGCAGCATTTTTATATATTTTTAAGATAATTTGCATATGACAGTTATTAATATACTTACTTTTCCTCAAAGTTTTTAAACACCACCTTCTATTACTATGCCCCTTCTATTACTTCATATTACTCTTTGACTTCATAAGCCCAAAGTGTTTTTTACTTAACCCTTGTGATGGTGTCTGATGATCTATAAAGTGAAGGTTGCTTATGAGGTCACTGCACTTATATACTTTGCCTCATTAGAATTAGGCAGCAAATTGTGGGTCATAAGTGGAGTATTGTGAACATTTAAAATAAGAGTCAAATTTAATGCTATTCCATTAATCCTCACCAGAATAACAATATCTGTTCACTTTAATAGAAGACAAGGAGTCATTTTCTTTTATATTGAATAGATGGCATCCTTTATTCAACTGCGAAATTTGACAAAGAAGGAGAAGGCTTGGCTCAAAAGAAAAACATAAGTAGTTAAGGTTATTTGGTACCCAGAAATATCCCCAACATACCTTTGTTCTTTGTCCATATATACCACAGTTACTTATTTATGGACGTAAAGTTCCCGATGTCCACAAATGTCTTAACAAATCCTTAGCCCCAATCCCTAACATACAGATCTTCAAATGAAAGAGTAAAAAAAAGTAAGCAAAGCTGTCATGGGAATCAGTGCTTTAGACAGGGTGAGGAAGGAATCAAAATTACTATACCTGAATGTTAGGGAAATTTAGGACAACTTACCCCCCTTCATTCTACACATGAAAATGATGAGACCAAGGTATTGGCAGAAGGAGGAAGAAAGAGAAGAAAAGAGAAGAAAAGGAAAGAAGAAAGAAAGAAAGAAAGAAAGAAAGAAAGAAAGAAAGAAAGAAAGAAAGAAAGAAAGAAAAAGAAAGAACTGAACAGAGGGAGAAAGGAAGAAAGGAAGAAAAGGGGAGGGAGGGAGGAAGAAAGGAAAGAAAAGAGAAGTCTTTACACTAGACACTACACACCCTTTGGGTATAACAAAACACACCAGAACAGCAGTGAGTTCAGTGGACCAGAAAGGAGATGAAAGGCTTCTGGCAGCACAACAGGGAGAAGTCTGCAAGGAGACTCCACAGATGTGCTCACAGATGCACTCTTCCAATGTTCTTATTTCAGTAAGTCTAGGTGTGCATAACCATTCACTTCTTCTTTCATATCATTCAATAAGTATTATTAAATTCCTATTGTGCCGGGTCCACAAATACCTGTCTTTGTGGAACTTACCTTCTACTGAGACCATTCTCCCTGATAGCCAGTACCTCCAGTGACAAATTTATAGAAATGTGGGACTAAGGTGGATAGCAGTAGTTAAGAAGGTCCATACACAAACTATTAAATTAGATACTTTAAAAAGTTGCATGTCCCACTGTACATCCACCACAATGGCTAAAAATCAAGTGTTAGAGTAAGAACATGAAGCAACTGGAACTCTCATACATTGTTGGAGGGAATGCAAAATGAAAACCATTTTAGGAAAAGATCTGACAGTTTCTTTTACAATTAAACATACAACTTACATGTTGCATGATAAGTCAGTAGATTCTACACCTGAAACTAATGCTATGCTGTATGTTAACTAACTGGAATTTAAATAAAAACTTGAAAAAAAAAACCATGTTACAAACAAAGTCAAACCTAAATATTTACCCAAGAAAAATAAAAATATATGTCTATTAAAAACTTATATAAGTGCATTCAAGAATGTTTATTCATAACAACTAAAAACTTGAGACGGCTTGGTGTTCATACATAGGAGAAAAAACAAACTGTGCTATATTCATGCAATGGATTCCACTCAGCAGTAAAAAAGCAAAAACTGCTCTTACACACAACAACATGAATAAATTTCAAAATCATTATTCTGAGTGAAAGACATCTTACAGAAAAGTGTACCTATGGTATGATTTCATTTATGTGAAATTCTAAAACAGGCAAAACTCATCTCTGGTAGAAACGTCAGAAGAGTGGTTGCCTCTGGGAAAAGGAATGAGGGAACTTTCTAGAGAGATGGAAATGTTCTCTATCTAGATAAGTGTTTGGGTTACACAGATATATACATTTCTCAAAATTCATCAAATAATATACTTAAGATTTTGTGCTTTTATTGTATTTTTGAAATTTAAAAATAACTCTATACAAATATTGAACTATGGTTACTATGTTTATTCTGAAGCAATGTATTTAGAAGGAAGTGCCTTACTATCTGCAAATTACTTTGAAATGTATCCAAAAAATAAGGCATAAAAGAAAATAAGATGGATTGCTGAATGGAAAATTGGAGGGATATGTGACAACGTAGGTAGAGTAAAATTTTCATAGTAGAATCTACGTGTTCACTATAGAAGGTGGGTGTTCACTATAAAGTTCTTTCAATTCTTCTGTTTGAAATTTTTTATTAAAAAATGTTTGGGGGAAAGTTTCATGTCCTGTTTGTTTCACAGAAGAATTTCTGTTTTCACACTAAATGTTTTTTATGGTTTTATGTCAAATTCTGCCTTACTGCTCTAACTTGGAACTGTATATATACAGTTAGATACTTCATGTATTAAATCTGCCAGATAGAATCTCCTTGAAAAGATCTATCTGCCTGGCCTGTTAATAATAGAGGTGGACACACTTGACTAATTAAGCTAATCCTAGAAAAATCAATAAGATGCCATCTAACTAAATTGCAAATCTTACCTTTGGTTGTGCATGTCTGAGTGTATAAGACATGACTGAAAAAAGATCCAAAAACAAACCTCAAAGCATTAGGGCAGAAAACTTCCAATTAACATAGCAGACTATTTTGTACACAAAAAAATAGTTCAAGGCTAACCCTTCAGATTCAAATAATCAATGCCTATATTTCACATTTGATTGTTATTTTCTAACATCCATATATTCGAAAATGAGAGAAAGTAATTCATATTTGTTCCTGCTAACACTGCAGTGACTTTGAAGGAGACAGTAACGCAACATTTGTGATGGAGTTAGCCATGTAGGGAGTCTAGTCCCTGTCCCACTCTTGGTTAGTATTGTGTTCAATATATTTCCGTAATTTAAAGAGACCCACAGGTCCTAGACCTGTGACCAAACTAAATCAGGTAATAGGAAATTATAAATTGGAATTCGAAAAGTTAAAATGCAATCCATAAAATTAATTCTATACTTCTTCAAGGTGGTTCTCTTTGACATCAGTTCACTATAATATTAGCAAGTCCAAAGAAATCTGCCAGAAAAAATTACAGAGTGGTAATATTTTTATTCTCTTGGCACAGTGGTTTCAAACCTTCCCAAAGAGTTAATTATTTTTCTGTTCCTATATCTACCAGGTTAAAAAAAAAAAAAAAACTCATGTCCTTCAAAAGGTATTGAATTTCAAAATAGTGATTTCTTTCTAGATCTGTTTTTGAATATTGACTTTAACTATAGTTTGATTCTTTGTAAGCCTCCAACTCCCTACTGTTTGAAGATCTGAAAACTAAACTTTTTCACAAGAAAAAGACCACCCTTGTTCAAAGACTAATACATAATTACTTGAAGTGCAAATATTTACGTGGCACACCTAGACAATAAATAAAAGCCAGACCAGGGCCAGAATTCTGTAAAAAAGTACTGTTTTTCTGTCTACCCTAGAAACTAGAATTGCTAGTTGGAACCCACTAAGTCCAGTGCCTCCCTGCAACAATATATGGAGATGTTGTGTATGTACAGCAAATTTTTCTTTAACGATTCAGTAGGAATGCCTGATTCAGGCCCTGTTATCAGAGTTATATGGAATATATCAAGTAGTATACCTCATCATGCACAAAAATTACAATAAATGTACAATGAGGTTGTAATACCAACTTTCGTTCCCACCTTACTATGGACTCTATGAAACCCTTAACCAAATGTAGCTAAGTCAATCTTATATGTTGTCCTAATCTTTATCCTATTCTTTTCTACTGCCTTGATTTCTAATTCTCTTCCTACCTGGGCTATAATGATCCCAGTCTCTCCACTTGCAATTGTTCAAGTTAAGTACAGAATCTTCACCAAGTATATTTCTAAACTTAATTATTATGTTAATCTAAATTTCTAGATAAATTACCTATTCTACCCAAGAGAAATTTCCCTTCTAAGATTAAGGTCACTGTGCCTCTGTCTCTGTTATGGTTACATATTCAATAATTTAATAAGTGTGGGTAGAAAAGAGAGAGGAGGAATATATCTGCTGCATTTTCTATCAGTAAAAGCAATTGTATCTAAACTATAAAGGTTCTCCTATCTGTATAAATATCCTTGATCTCACAAATCACTAGTGTGGTAGTTTAAAGATGCCCTCAAATTCTTTGCTGCTCCTATCATTGTAAGGATTCTATAAAAAGTACTGCTATCCTTTCCCTCAACTCTGTTGACAAGAGATTAAGACATTATGGAACTTCTAAGTTATAAGAAAGCTTATAGCTACTGTCTGAGCTACTACAGCCACCATGTAAGAAGCCCGTCTACCCTGAGACTGCCATGCAATGAGGAAGCTCAAGCTAATCATATTGCAAGGCTGCTTGAAAGGAGGATACCCAGCCAATCCCAGCCATTCTAACCATTCCACCCAAGGCTCAGACATATGAGAGAAGAGATACCTTGGGCATTGCAAACAGATATAATATGTAGAACAGAGGAACCCAGTCAACAGTTAGAATCAAGGCCCCAGACATTAGGCCTCAATAAGTCTGCCCAACTATCTCCAGTCATTAAAGTCACCCCAGCTGAGGGTCTACTCATCATGGAGCATAGATGAGCCATCTCTGCCGGCTTTACACAAATACCCAACCCATGAATTTATGAGTCCTAATAAAATAGTTGTTTTGTACCTCTAAATTTTAGGGTGATTTGTTTTGCAGCCAGAGATAGGCAGAACAGCTAGCAAACACCTCCATGGGACTAATTGTTTAGTCATTTCACAATATTTATCAAGAAGTTTATGTTAGTACACATTGTATTTGCTAATGTTTCCTACAGAAAGAAAATCATGATTAGGAGGAAATGTGTTATAATTTAGTTGTAATCTATACTCCCACACATAGTGGTATTTTAATGTAATAGTAAAAAGCAAAATGTATATATTTTCTTTTCACAGGTATCTGAGATGTTATTACTGGGCCGTTCGAACTTTAATTACCATTGGGGGCCTTCCAGAACCACAAACATCATTTGAAATTGCTTTTCAACTGTTGAATTTTTTTTCTGGAGTTTTTGTGTTCTCCAGCTTAATTGGTCAGGTAAATGGAGATGAGAATCCCTAGATACATAATGCTGCTATTTTTGGAAGGCTAGTAAGGCTTCATATATTTACAGAAGAAAAATCAAAATCCATCGAGTGCTTTCTTTTCTTTTTTTTTTACTAATGTTCATCTATTTTAATGAATTGGAGGAGGATGTGAATGAGCCAACATTGCCTTTCAATTTTTAAACTGTTAAATCTATCAGAAGACCTATCCACAATGAGTGTCAGGTTAGACTCAGATAAAGTCAGGTTTCTAAATCGACTTCTTGGAATTTCCTGAAAAACCTTTAAAATCTCCCTTCTTTAATTAAACTTCAAATATTGTCATAAAGTCCCTAGATTAAAACAAACTTCACAGGTCACTTAAACCAGAGGCTACCAAATGCCATCTAAATCAATTTAATTAACAAGTCATTGGTTCATAAATGTTTATTATGGCATCTCTTTGTCTTTATTCTCAAGGAATCACAGTCTAGTAAGAAAGTAAAACAAGTAAAATAGCTATTGCAAGGTAGTTGGCATTTGCAAGGCATAGAGCCCGATATCTTTGTGGATTCCCAGATTCACAAGAAATAAAAAGGTGGACAGCATAGCATTCTTAGAAGGTATGCTTCCTTGGAAGGTACTTCACATACCATATGTTTGAGAACAAAGAAGTCATGTTGAGATTCATATCCTGGGTAAAGTTAGGCAAAATCACAAAATGACTATTCCTACCAGGTAAATCATTAGTTCTTATCACACTCACTGTGGTATGAATAAATCCCATGCTTTAACAAAATTTAGCAATAAAAGCTATTTTTATAACATTTGAGGCTGACCACAAATAGTCAAAACTCAAATCCTACATCCATGAATATCAGGGCCTGCTATCCATGGTGAGTACCAAAGGAAAGTTTGAAAGCTCTATATTAGTTCAGAATAGGGAAGCTTCCCAGAAGAATGTATTTGCAACATCTTTAAAAAAAAATCCAATAGTTTAGACAATCAATCAGAAACAGTGTGTGAAAGATGGCAATGATAAAACGTAAGTGTGTTTAAGGAAATAGGAAGAATACCAGAATGACTAGAGTGAAGGATGCTTGTAAATAGGTTAGAGATGTACCAAAGGACAAAATATTTTAAGGCACTCTCAGTGGAGTTGTTTGCTATCTCTAGAAATTAGCTAATTCTGGGAGGGATAGTACCAGATATCAAAGCATCAAAATACAGAAAATTTAAAAATATAGTTAAAGATATAAATAGGGATTTGGCAACTCCAGCCTGAGCATGGTAACAGAGTGGAGAGAAAGATTATAAAGGAAACTCTAGAAAATATTTAGGTTTGGGAAGAACACACAAGCAGTTAAAAACTACAAGTACAAAATATCATAATCTTAATGGCTTAGTCATTGCATCAACAATGATTGAAAATAGAAAGCTGGTTTAGAGAGAAATGCAATTAATTTGAACATAAATAGCAAATTTCTTATTATTCCATAGTTTCTCATAAAATCTGTGTGAGGTAGCCACATTCCCTTCAATGTTGTCTCACATTTATAAATGAGGCAACTCCAGTTTAAAGAGATTAAGAGGCATCCCTAATGCCTACATGTAATTTACAGTTGTATGATACAACCATATAATATCGATAGTAATAGTAAAATTTAACATGTATTTAGTACTTACTATGTCCAAGGTAATGTCTACAGGATTAAAAATTATATCTAGCTCCTGTTCAATTTTCTTACTACTCTAAATGTAGTCTTTGGACTAACAGCAGAAGAGTCACTTAGGAAACTCAAATTTCAGGCCTCACCCCAGAACTATGGAGTCAGAATCTGCAGTTTAACAAGATCTTTAGGTGATTTATATGCACATGAAAGTCTGAGAAGTGTTGCTTTACACACCACATCACATCTTCCTTTACATTGAATTTGAGGTTCCAACAGGAACAGAAAGAAATATTGGGCCACTGAAAATGTAGTACTAGAGCCTCCCCCCCACACACACACTGCAAAAAAGAGTGAGACAGGAGATACAGGTTTGTGCCTTAAACTCTCATAATGAATACAAGATGCTGAGGAAAACAATTAAAAACAAAAGAGGGACTGGGACACAATCTCCACTTATTCAAAATTCCCACATATAACCACACCAAGTACTACACCCTGGACCTGATCATCACATTTTAACTACAATATTCTATTTTCTGATACAACTCATAGAGACTGACATTTTCCCCCCTAATGTGAACACATCATGGAGCACATGTCTTCTTCACCAATGCTACCAAAACCCAGTGTTGCTGAACGAGAGCACATAAACTATTCAGATTACTTTCACTATAATTTCTGGGCCCTCAACATTGATCAATAATGCTCTTAATTATCTTTGGCTCCCAATTTAAAACTCTATTAAATCTCCCAACCCAACCCCTAATATTCCAATTCTCATGGCCTTAGGTGACTTGGTAATGTTTTCCATCTGTCAAGAATGGCTTGTATAAAGGAGATCTAGTAACTAAGGTTGTTGAAGAATATTTGGAATAGCCCCAAGAAGTAAGTCAGGGACTGAAATAGATGTATCCAGTTTGACTATCTGCATAGCTCCTCAGCAGAGACTTTTGATAAGAAGAAAAACCAATATATTGACTCTAAAAATATAAACTGAGGAAGGCACCACAATAAAAGAGCCATTTGAGGTAGACCTCAAAGAATGAATAGTTTTTCTATAAGCAGAAAAGGCTCAGCTACTAGAATGAATGAGCAAAGTCTCAAGAATGTAAAAGTGAGACCCTGGTTTTCCTCCGTATTATAAACCCACAGTCAAAGCAAATTTACAACCACTTGCTTCCCTGTATGTGAGAGGAAGAGTCAAGCTATATATCTTTTTTGTGCTGAGACCTTAAAGATCAGCTTTTAACCTAGAGTGGGTTTTTATGGCTGAGTTATAAACATCCAAGAACTAAAACCTGACAGTTCCTTAAGTATTGTCACAGCAGTAGATGATGCTTCAGTAATTTCAGCACATTTCAACTTCCGCTGAATACTGTGCCTTAAGCATGATGAGATTTGATTTTATCTGTCTAAACAACACAAAGGGAAGTACAGAGGTTGCAATTTCATGATGAATTGAGTCTATATAGCCAGCCACACTGGATAATCTATGAAGGATGCTTTCAAAGTGAGACGCACAAAAATGGACCAGACATTCTGCCAGGTAATTGCTCAACTTTCTTTGTACATCCCTTGAATAAGCACAAGCTGTATAATTTTTAAAATATCAACTAACATCTCTGCAGTAATATGCAAGTTGGCAAAGAAAATTGTATGCAGTCACATACATTATGTGACTGAATCCTCACAAAAAGGTCAAATGGTTAGAAAGACAGGTCCTAATGGGGTCAGAGGGAGGATATGATTTGCCCAGTGATTTATGTAAATGGTTGAAACTAAGAGTCAATATCAGCGTGTTAAAAATCAAGTAGTACATTCAAGTGGAATGTCTCTCATAAAAACTCTTAATTCAACCGGGCTTTTAGTAACTCTTGCAGTTCCTCGGCCAGGTGTGGAGTGACCATATTTGTGGTTTTAGATGCAAGATGTAATTGGGGCAGCTACAGCCAATCAGAACTACTTCCGAATCAGCATGGATCAGACCATTTCCTACATGAACACTTACTCCATTCCTAAGAGTGTGCAGAATCGTGTTCGGACTTGGTATGAATATACATGGGACTCTCAAAGAATGCTAGGTAAGCAAGGCAAATTAACAACTAAATCCCTGTATAGCATGTCCATATAATGCAAGTTCTATAAGTTAGAAGCAGAGACTACTTGGATTTGAAAGAAATATTGGAAAACAACTAAATGATCTTTAGAGTATTAGTTTAATACCATGGGATTTTTTTTTTTTTACATATCCAGACATAACTTACCAGTTATGTAAATTCTGGGAAAGCATCCACAGCTATTCCTGAGGACATGTCAAGTGAGGAAGAGCAGCAAAAGGAGCAGTAACAGGTTCCGTCCTTCTCTCTAACTGTAGATACTGCTCCAACTCCTTGGTTTAGGAGGGAACTAAGGACAAACAGTCCTTGGAACCAAGGAATTATGTTTTTATAGAAAGGATTTTCATATTTAGAATCAATATTAGAGTCAAAATAAGGATATATAAATTCTTTTTTTTCCTAAATGGTTGTAAGAAAACATCAAAAACAATCAACTCTCAGAAATTTGTACCATACTATAGACTAAGAATGGGCAGGTTTGTTTATGGAACATTTTATCAGCCTGAAGTCTTGTCATTAAATTCACATACAGAAAAATCTTTAATGTATTCACATTCTTCATTGAGTTAATAAGCAAGTAAATAACAATAATTTGAATTTACTCAACACATTTCTTTTAGATTTTTAGATTTTTTAGATTCCATTCCCAACCGAGCCATCTACCAATTATGCACAATTGAACAAGTCACTTACAACCTCTCTGAGCTTCAGTTCTTTTTTTGTTTCTTCTTTCCACAAGACAAGAATGAGAACACTTGCCCTTAGGGTTGTCACAAGGGTCAAATAAAATAGTGACAGAGCTCAGTAAGCTTTCAAATGCCATGTGGTACTCATTATAACTGGCCATCCCCAGGATGGTAGAGCTGGAATCCGCAGAATCAAAAGACAAGAACTAGATCCTTTTTCCATCAGGTTGTTCACTCACCAGCCATTGTCTCATGATGACTAAACTTTACATCTAAAGTTTCAGTAAACACGACGCCCTGAAGCTATTCGGAGTTATTATTTCATAAATAGTTAAAATACTTCTTTTCTCCATGAAAGTGATAGTGTGATTGTGATACATATGTATGTCCAATAGAAGTAATAAAAATATAGAATTTGAGGCAACTATTTATAAAAAGAGTTGGCACTTTGTTTCCTTAATTTTTAAAAATTTTCTTGTACTTTGGTGATTTTTTAATTAATTATTCTGCTTGTGGGTTCATATATTTGTCTTTGCAAAGATGAGTCCGATCTGCTCTGCACCCTGCCTATCACCATGCAGTTAGCCCTCACCGTGGATGTGAACCTCAGTATCATCAGCAAAGTCGAGTTGTTCAAGGCGAGTGCTTTTACAATGAATGCAAAAACATTGTATCAATTTCTCCTAAAGTCTAAGCTCTTGCTGTATATGGCATTTTTTATTTTTCTTGCCTTATGTTTTAACAAAATCAACCATAGAATTTATGTGGAGTTAGAGTCAAATAAACTGTGGGTCTCTCTTCAGGAGATGACTTATCCTTTAGAAGCCACTCTTTCCTAATTGGTGTCAGATAAGAGTTCTTCAGACTCTTCCTGAATTAATTTAAGTACAATTAAACTGTACAGCTTTATGTCTTTGCTACTATGCATGCCATTTCCCATTTATGAATGTACCTTGGCAATGTGTGACAAACCCCAAATTAGCTCTGGATTGGTCTGACAATCAGAGAATTGTGCCTAACCATGTCTTCTATTACTAACATTTTGGATTTAGGTTTTTAGATGGCCAAATTCAAATTTAGAGCCTTTTTTTTTTTAGAAAAAATGCATAACAGAAATTTTTTACTTTTTGAATGTTTTTAATTTTACTACCCTCACCTCTTCTTAATGCAGTGTACTGCATGTAAGTTTTTCTCATTAACATTTAATTCTGTGTGTAGCATTCACCGATTCATCTATTTAATTATCTGTTCATTCTCTTCATTCAGTAGATATTTATTAAGTTCCTACTATGTTTCAGGTGTCATTTTAGCCACTGGGAATACAACAGTTGAAAAAAATACTCTCACACATAGAGCTTAAATCCAAAAAGAGGGGGATGAAAAATAAATATGAAACATGTTTGGAGGTGATAATGCTATGAACAAAATTAAACAGTCTAAGGAGGATGAGAATGGTACTGGTCAAAAAAGGCTGCTCTAATGAAACACAACTGAGTGTTTAAGCAGAGGACTGCAAGAGGCAAGGAAGTGAGCCATGCAGATATTGGAAAAGGGAAGGGAAAGGTGGACAGAAGGGCAATATTACAGGAGGATAGACAAGATGAAGCCCTGAGTCGGGAACATCCTGAAGAAGCCAGAATAGCTGAAACAAAGGTAGGGTGATGGGAAGCAAAATGGTCAGAGGACAGTAAAATAAAGGGAGGCTGGGGCACCAGTGTGGCTTAGTCGGTTGAGCTTCCAACTCTTGATTTCAGCTCAGGTTTTTATCACAGGTTCGTGGGATTAAGCCTTGTGTCAGGCTCTATACTCAGCACAGGGTCTGCTTGTCCCTCTCCCACCCCCTCTGCCCCTACTCCTGCCCAAGCTCGTGCTCGCTCGCTCTCTTTCTCTCAAATAATTTTTTTTAAAAAAAAGAAAGAAAAAGGGAGGCTGGGACATCCAGGTGGCTCAGTTGGTTAAGTATCTGACTCTTGATATCAGCTCAAGTCTCAATCTCAGGGTTGTGAGTTCAACCACCCTACTGGGCTCCGTGCTGGGTGTGGAAAAGAAAGTGGGGGGGGGAGAAGGAAGAGAAGGAGGGAGGGGAGAGAGTGGAAGGAAGGAAGGATGGGGGAGGGAGGAAGGGAGACAAGCAGGAGGCAAATTAATGGAGGATCTTGGAGGCTGTAGGATAAACCCTGGATTGTACTGTGAGATGCAAAAACCAGTGAATATCTTAAGCAGAAGATGGCTTATTTAAGATCAGTTTGAAGGGATCATCCCTCTTATAATGTGTAGAATAGACCATGGAAGCAAATGTGAACAGCAGAGAGACCAAATAGTGGTTACTGCAACTGTCCATAGAAGAGATGATTGTGACCAGATGCAGAGTAATAGGAACATAGTTGTTAAGAAGTGGCCAAATATTGGATATATTTAAAGGAAGAGGCCAAAGTTTTTGCTGTTGATCGTGTGAAGGGAGAGGGGAAGAGAGAGAGAGAGAGAGAAAGGAATCAAAGCTGATTCCATGGATTTAAGCCTGAGGAACAGGAAGAACAAAGATACCACTTAAAAATAAGAAGTTTTAGAGTAAGTGTAGGGAGAGGTTGAGAGAAACAGACTCTGTTTTGGGATATGTTCATTTGAAGTGGGAGTTAGACCTGCAGATGAAATGTCATGTAGGCAGTTTGATGAATAATCTGAGTTCAGGGGAGATGTCCAAGCTGGAGTAATACATTTGGGCATATTAACACATTGATGTATTTTAAGCCATGGGACTGGATGTGATCCTCTAGGATGAAAGTGAAGACAGAAAAGAAGATGTAATCTAGACAGAAAGATATGCCTTGAAAATACATAAAACCATTGAAGACAAGATGAAGAAGCAGAAGCAGTATGGTAAAATGGTTGGGCAGAGTCACTCCCAGTGTTAGGTTCATCCCTGGCTCCATAGGATACTAGTGTTAAGTCAGTATCCTAGGACTCTTTTCTTGATACATCCTGTTCTAGATTTCCAACCAGATTTTGAGGAAGATATGAACCATGTGATTTTCAAATTGGCAGATGACACAAAGTGAAAAGGAATGGTTTTAAAATGTGTTAGATTACAAAACTTAAAAATAACTGAATATTTTAAACAATAAGCAAAGTCAAGATTAACTTCAACAACATAAAACTAAAGTTCCAAATTTGTGTCTAAAATTGAAATATTACAAATATAAAAAGAACCACAATTAGTTTTATAACAATTTTTTTACACCTGGATGTTTTTGCTGACCTCAAACTCTATATGAATCAACAGAGTAATGTATTATAATGCCCTAAATTTTAACATAATTTGGTTTTCTTGATTATTTCAACTATATCTGGATTAACATATCACATTGCAAATAACCAGTTGTAAGAACTTTTGTAAGGTAGATAAGCCAAGGGAGTAAGAGGTAGGAGTTGAATAGTGGACCAAGGAAATAGTAAAAAGATGATTTTTTTTAAACACTTTATTTATTTAAGAGAGAGAGTGAGCAAGAGAGAGAGCATGAACTGGGGGAGGGACAGAGGGAGAGGGAGAAGCAGGTTCCCCACTGAGCAGGGAGTCTGATGTGGGGCTTGATCCCAGGACCCTGGGATCATGACCTGAGCCAAAGGCAGTTGCTTAGCTTAACTGACTGAGCCACCCAGGTGCCCTAGTAAAAGGATGATCTCATAAATAAAATCATTTTATGATAATACAAATCAAATGAATGATTGCTTCTAGTGGGGAGTGGCAATGAAAATATTGAATAGAAGAGGCATAAAGGGACCTCCCAGGGTGATAGAAATTTTTTTTTTATCTTGCTAAGGTAATTACGGTGTATGCATTTGTCAAAATTGACCCAACTTCTCTTAAAATGTGTATTTTTCACTTCATATAAACTATTTTTCCATTAAAAAAAAAAAGAATGGCCTCAAAAGAAAACGTGTAGATGTTGAGGATATTTAGTTATAGGAAAAAATAAATCAAGAGGAGCAGAAGTTCATGTATTAAAATTGGTTATATGGACAAGGAATGAGACTTACTCTATATATGAAGTAGAAAATAAGTAGGTATGGAATCTTTCTAAATTTATGTCTGTGAAGGCAATCAGTAGTTTATACAAATTTGTTATTTTTCTTAAGGAGAAAATAGGCTGAGTAGTGATCCTACACCCTTACCTCATAAATTATACCCAATTAACTCTTATGTTGCTTCTGAATCAATTACATACATTCACAGAGTGTCACCTATGCACTCAGGCTGAATGCACAATGGAGAGAACATTTGAGGTATGTATGCCCAAAGGATGCTTAGGAGTCTACAGGGTGAGAAGGTGAAGGCTCCTGGGCAGGAACCTTCTTATGACTTATTATTACAAGTGTGGGAAATTATAACCTGTTCATGGGATGAGAGGAGTTTCCTTATGACAAGAGCATGGGGTGATAACCAAAGACGAATCTAGAAAGGTCAGTTGAAGCCAGGCTGTGTAGTGTGGGCCCAATTCTGTAAGCAAAGGAAGCGGGAAAGGAGGAAATTCACAGTGTAGATTTCAGTTTTACAAAGACAAAAAATGGAACTGCACTGAATAGACCAGAATATCCAAGGGTAACAAAGGATGACTGCCAACTGTCAAAAACCTCCTTATCTTGAGTTCTTCCTGAAAATGAATCTTCCATATCTTTAAAAGGCAGGCAGACAGGAAGAGAGAGAGAAAGAGAAAAAACAGAGAGATATGGCACCAAGATTGGAAGCAGGCAGGCATGTTTTGTGTCTTTCCAATCTTCAGGATTAGGGGAAATAAAAGGTACTTGAAAATCATTTAACTTACAAAGATTTATTTTAAGATGCCCTAAAGAATATTTTAGGTTTGTATCTTGGGCCTTCAGTCAAAAATTTCACAAGGACTTTTCTCCATTTTGTAAATTTTAGAATGGATACAGACGTAGTAGAATTTGTTTGCAATGCAGGACCAGAGAATGAGTCTATGCTAAATAACCTTACTTCAGTTTTTTCAAAAGACATATATCTGTTCCTTTAATTTTGTATTACATTCAATTTTTTTTAAAAACTACAACTGCTCTCTCACACTCTAAAAAATAAATGAATAAATCTTTTTAAAAAGGGGGAGAGAGGGTGCCTGGGTGGCTCAGTCAGTTGAGCGTACAGCTTTTTGGTTTCAGCTCAGGTCATGATCTCATGTGTCATGGGGTCAAGCCCCTCATTGGGTGCTGTGCTCAGCAGGAAGTCTGCTTGAGATTCTCTCCCTTCATCTCCATTTGCCCTTCCCCTTACTGGTACACACACACTCTCTCTCTTTCTAAAAAATAAATGAATAAATCTTTATTAAAAATTCAAAAATAAAAATAAATTAAAACTGCAAAAAGCACACTGTGCTTATATTCCTTTCCTTTTAGCCTTGTGAAATTTGTTTATATAATAGTGGAACAATGGCTGTTGTAATGCTTCAGCAAAAGTAATATAATGCTGCAGTATCATAAATTATAATATGAACAATGTCCCATGAAAGTTGTCCATACTATACTTGATTCTTCAATCCTGATACTGCCACCATAAACCTTGCTATACCCAATTCTTAATGGCCTCTACATTAGTCAGGGTAGTCCAGAGAAATAGAACCAATAAGATATACACATATATAAAGAGAAAGAGACATTTGTTTTAAGAAATTGGCTAATGTAATTATCAGGGCTGGCAAGTTCAAAATCTGCAGGGCAGGAGGGAGTTAAGATGGTGGAGAAGTAGGGGACCCCTTTTTCAGCCAGTCCCCTGAGTCGAGTTGGATAAGTACCAGACCATCCTGAACATCCACAGAATCAGCATGAGACGCAGGAAGATACATCTGGATCTCTACAAATGAACATCTCCAGCGCTGAGTATTGAGGTACGAAGCGGGGAGCCATGAAACCGGGCACAGATATCAGAAGATAAATGGAAGGGGGAGGGAGCTGCGATGTTTGGGTGCTGGGAAGCGGTAGCCACCTGCACGGGGAGCGGGTGGACTCGAGGACCGGCACCCGCGAGAGAGCAGACTGAGACCGTGAGCCAGGGAACGAGCGCATCCTGACTGAAATGGAGCTCCAGTGCGCTCACTGGAACCAGACTGAGACCGGGAGCTCCGGAGCGCACGGGGCGGCTGGTGGCTGGCAGCTGGCGGTGTTAGAAACACAAAGGACAGAGATGCCCCAGCCCTGGAATTGAGGGCTGGGACGCTGGGTGTGGGGCACACATCCTGGGATGCTGCAGGGTTGAGCAGCACCAACAGAAACAGAGTTAAAGTGGCCAGAACATCAGTGGAGAATGGTCCGCAAGCCCTCTGTTCTGAGACAGAGGCTGAGATTCGGCTCCTGCTGCTCTGACTCTCAGAAGAGGCACAGCAAACCTCCAGGGAAAGCCCCCAGAGTACAAAAGCCTGGAGATACTGGCTCACAGTGTGCCCATCCCCATCCCCCACGCAGGGGACATGGAGACTCTACCCAAACAGGGTTGCCTGAGTATCAGCACGGCAGGCCCCTCCTCCAGAAGGCAGGCTGAAAAATCAAGAAGCCCACATCCCTAAGATCCCTATAAAACAAGTGCGCACTGCCTGGGTCCTGGTCAATAATTTGGGCTATGGGACAACCCCGCAACCACTCCTCATCAGAATGACGAGAAGGAGAAATCCCCCCGGGCAAAGAAAAGACAATGAGTCTGTGGCCTCTGCCACAGAACTAATGGATATGGATATAACCAAATTATCAGAAATGGAATTCAGAGTAATAATGGTCAAGATGATGTGTAGACTTGAAAAAAGTATTAATGAAAATGTTAATGAGAATATAGACTCTCTAAGGGCAGAAATGAGAGTGAATCTGGCAGAAATTAAAAATTCTATGAGCCAAATGCAGGCAAAACTAGAGGCTCTGACAGCCAGGGTGAATGAGGCAGAAGAACGTATCAGCGAATCGGAGGCTGGGTTAGTAGAAGAGAAAGCTAAAATAGAATCTGGACTCAAAAAAATCCATTCTCAAGAATGTAGGTTACGGGAGATTACTGACTCAATGAAATGTTCCAATGTCAGAATCATCGGCATCCCCGAGGGGGTGGAGAAAAACAGAGGTCTAGAAGATATATTTGAACAAATTGTAGCTGAAAACTTCCCTAATCTAGCAAGGGAAACAAACATTCGTGTCCAAGAGGCAGAGAGGACCCCTCCCAAGCTCAACCATGACAAACCTACGCCATGTTACGTCATACTGCAATTCGCAAATATTAGATCCGAGTGTACAGTATTGAAAGCGGCCAGGGCAAAGAAATTTCTCACGTACCAAGGCAAAGGTATCAGAATTACGTCAGACCTGTCTACACAGAACTGGAATGAGAGAAAGGGTTGGGGGGGCATTTTTAAAGCTCTTTCAGAGAAAAACATGCAGCCAAGTTTCCTTATCCAGCAAGGCTATCATTCAGAATTGATGGAGAAATAAAGACCTTCCAGAATCACCATTCATTGACCAATTTCATAACCATGAAACCAGCCCTACAGGAGATATTAAGGGGGGTTCTATAAAGGTAAAAAGGCCCCAAGAGTGATACAGAACAGAAAGTCACAATCAATAGAAACAAAGACTTTACTGGCAACATGGCATCATTAAAATCATATCTCTCAATATTCTGTCTCAATGTAAATGGCCTAAATGCTCCCATAAAAAGCCACAGGGTTGCATATTGGATAAAAAGACATGACCCATCCATTTGCTGTCTACAAGAGACTCATTTTGAACCTAAAGATATATTCAGACTGAAAGTAAAGGGATGGAATACCATCTTTCACGACAATGGACCTCAAAAGAAAGCTGGGGTAGCAATTCTCATATCAGACAGATTGGATTTTAAACTAAAGACTATAGTTAGAGACACAGAAGAGCACTATATTATTCTTAAAGGATGTATCCAGCAAGCGGATATGACAATTATAAATATATATGCCCCCAACAGGGGAGCAGCAAGATACACAAGCCAACTCTTAACCAGAATAAAGAGACATATAGATAAAAATATGTTAATAGTAGGGGACCTCAACACTCCACTATCAGAAATAGACAGAGCAGAAAATTGCAAAGAAACATGGGCTTTCAATGCCATACTCGATGAGTTGGACCTCATAAATATATATAGAACACTACACCCCAGAACCAAAGAATACTCATTCTATTCTAATGCCCATGGAACATTCTCAAGAATAGACCATGTTCTGGGACACAAAACAGGTCTCAACTGATACCAAAAGATTGAAATTATCCCCTGCATATTCTCAGACCACAACGCCTTGAAATTGGAACTCAACCACAAGGAAAAATTTGGAAGAAACTCAAAACTTGGAGACTAAGAACCATCCTGCTCAGGAATGATTCAACAAACCAGGAAATCAAAAATCAATTTAAACAATTTATGTAGACCAACGAGAATGAAAACACAACGGTCCAAAACCTATGGGATACTGCAAAGGCAGTCCTAAGGGGGAAATACATAGCCATCCAAGCCTCACTCAAAAGAATAGAAAAATCTAAAATGCAGTTTTTATATTCTCACCTCAAGAAGCTGGAACGGCAACAGAGGGACAGGCCTAATCCACGCACAAGGAAGCAGTTGACCAAGATTAGAGCAGAAATCAATGAATTAGAAACCAGGAGTACAGTAGAGCAGATCAACAGAACTAGAAGCTGGTTCTTTGAGAGAATCAATAAAATTGACAGACCACTGGCAAGACTTATCCAAAAGAATAGAGAAAGGACCCAAATTAATAGAATTATGAATGAAAAAGGAGAGGTCACAACCAACACCAATGAAATTGGACGGATTATTAGAAACTTTTATCAACAGCTTTATGCCAATAAATTAAGCAATCTGGAAGAGATGGAGGCCTTCCTGGAAACCTATAAACTACCAAGACTGAAACAGGAAGAAATTGATTTCTTAAACAGGCCAATTAATTATGAAGAGATTGAGTCAGTGATAAACAACCTTCCAAATAACAAAACTCCAGGCCCAGATGGTTTTCCTGGGGAATTCTACCAAACATTCAAAGAAGAAATAATACCTATTCTCCTAAAGCTATTTCAAAAAATAGAAACAGAAGGAAAGCTACCAAACTCATTCTATGAGGCCAATATTACCTTGATCCCCAAACCAGGCAAAGACCCCATCAAAAAGGAGAATTACAGACCGATTTCCCTAATGAATATGGACGCCAAAATCCTCAACAAGATCCTGGCTAATAGAATCCAACAGTACATTAAAAGGATTATCCATCATGACCAAGTGGGATTCATCCCTGGGATGCAAGGGTGGTTCAACATTCGCAAATGAATCAGTGTCTTAGATTATATCCAAAAAGAAAAATTCAAAAATCATATGATTCTCTCAATAGATGCAGAAAAAGCATTTGACAAAACACAGCATCCTTTCCTGATTAAAACCCTTCAGAGTGTAGGGATAGAGGGTACATTCCTCAATCTCATAAAAACCATCTATGAAAATCCTACAGCAAATATCATTCTCAATGGGGAAAAGCTGAAAGCCTTTCCCTTAAGATCAGAACACGACAAGGATGTCCACTCTCGCCACTATTATTCAACATAGTACTAGAAGTCCTTGCAACAGCAATCAGACAACAAAAAGGGATAAAACGTATCCAAATTGGCAGAGAAGAAGTCAAACTGTCTCTCTTTGCAGATGACATGATACTCTATATGGAAAATCCAAAAGAATCCACTCCCAAACTATTAGAAGTTATAGAGCAATTCAGTAATGTGGCGGGATACAAAATCAATGCTCAGAAATCAGTTGCATTTCTATACACGAATAATGAGACTGAAGAAAGAGAAATTAGGGAATCCATCCCATTTACAATAGCACCAAAAACCATACATTACCTTGGAATTAACTTAACCAGAGATGTAAAGGATCTATATTCTAGAAACTATAAATCACTCTAGAAAGACATTGAAGAAGACACAAAAAGATGGAAAAATATTCCATGCTCATGGATCGGAAGAACTAACATAGTTAAAATGTCCATGCTACCCAAGTAAGGAGGGCACATATTGCATGGTGCACTGGGAGTTATACACAACTAATGAATCATCGAGCCTTACATCGAAAACCGGTGATGTACTGTATGGTGACTAACATAATATAATAAAAAATCATTATAAAAAAAAAATGTCCATGCTACCCAGAGCAATCTACACTTTCAGTGCTATCCTGATCAAAATACTGATGACATTTTTCAAAGAACTGGAACAAATAGTCCTTAAATTTGTATGGAAGCAGAAAAGGCCCCGAATCGCCAAGGAACTGTTGAAAAGGAAAAACAAAGATGGGGGCATCACAATGCCGGATTTTGAGCTGTACTACAAAGCTGTGATCACAAAGACAGCATGGTACTGGCACAAAAACAGACACATAGACCAATGGAACAGAATAGAGAACCCAGAAATGGACCCTCGACTCTTTGGGCAACTCATCTTTGATAAAGCAGGAAAAAACATCTGGTGGAAAAAAGACAGTCTCTTCAATAAATTGTGCTGGGAAAATTGGACAGCTACATGCAAAAGAATGAAACTTGACCACTCTCTCACACCATACACAAAAATAAACTCCAAATGGATGAAAGACCTCGATGTGAGACAGGAATCCATCAAAATCCTAGAGGAGAACATAGGCAGCAACCTCTACGACATCGGCCAAAGCAACCTTTTTCATGACACATCTCCAAAGGCAAGAGAAACAAAAGATAAAATGAACTTGTGGGACTTCATCAAGATAAAAAGCTTCTGCACAGTCAAGGAAACAGTCAAAAAAACTAAGAGGCATCCCACGGAATGGGAGAATATATTTGCAAATGATACTACAGATAAAAGACTGCTATCCAAGATCTACAAAGAACTTCTCAAACTCAATACACAAGAAACAAATAAACAAAACAAAAAATGGGCAGAAGATATGAACAGACACTTTTCCAATGATGACATACAAATGGCTAACAGACACATGAGAAAATGTTCAAAATCATTAGCCATCAGGGAAATTCAAATCAAAACCACACTAAGATACCACCTTACACCAGTTAGAATGGCAAAAATTGACAAGGCAAGAAACAACAATTGCTGGAGAGGATGTGGAGAAAGGGGATCCCTCCTACATTGTTGGTGGGAATGCAAGTTGGTACAGCCACTCTAGAAAACAGTGTGGAGGTCCCTTAAATGTTAAAAATTGAGCTACCCTATGACCCAGCCATTGCACTACTGGGTATTTACCCCAAAGATACAGACGTAGTGAAGAGAAGGGCCATATGCACCCCAATGTTCATAGCAACATTGTCCACGATAGCTAAATCATGGAAGGAGCCGAGATGCCCTTCCACGGATGACTGGATTAAGAAATTGTGGTCCATATATACAATGGAATATTACTCAGCTATCAGAAAGAACGAATTCTCAACATTTGCTGCAACATGGATGGCACTGGAGGAGATAATGCTAAGTGAAATAAGTCAAGCAGAGAAAGACAATTATATGATTTCTCTCATCTATGGAACATAAGAACTAGGAAGATCGGTAGGGGAAGAAAGGGATAAAGAAAGGGGGGTAATCAGAAGGGGGAATGAAGCATGAGAGACTATGGACTCTGAGAAACAAACTGAGGGCTTCAGAGGGGAGGGGGGTGGGGGAATGGGATAGGCTGGTGATGGGTAGTAAGGAGGGCACGTATTGCATGGTGCACTGGGTGTTATAGGCAACTAATGAATCATCGAACTTTACATCAAAAACCAGGGATGTACTGTATGGTGACTAACATAATATAATAAAAAAAATTTTTTTTAAATCTACAGGGCAAGCCAACAGGCTAGAGACCCTGAGAAGAGTGAATGTTGCATCTCAAACCCAAAGGCAGTTTGGAAACATAATTCTCTCTTGTCAGAGTACTTCAGGGTTTGTTTGTTTGTTTGTTTGTTTGTTTCCTCTTAAGGCCTTCAACTGATTGAATAAGGCCCACCCACATAATGGAGTGTTTCCTTGCTTTACTCAAAGTCTAATAACTTAAATATTAACCTCATCTAAAAAATACCTTCACAGTAACATTTAGACTTATGTTTAACTAAATACCTAAGAAGGCTGTAGCCTAGCCAAGTTAACCCAAAATTGACCATCACAGACCCCAAGCACTGCTGGATTTATACAGAATATAATTAAGTCAAAAGTAAGAAACCAAGCTATTGCTAATGCCAAATTTGAAAATTGATAAATGCATCCTCTCAAAAATAATAACTGTTGTTTATTATTATTCTCACTATGTACTACACTGTATTATCTGCTTCAATACCTTCTCTCGATTCTCACAGCAAACCTCTAACAAAAGTTTTATTAGTATCCCCATTTTATAGAAAGTGCAAACTACTTACCTGATTGAGGCCATAGATCTCAAAGCAGTGGAACAGGGTATGAGCACAGGTTTTTCTTACTACACAGTCTATGAACTTAACCACTCTACGATGCTATTTTTCAATTCCCCACCAGCCCTATCTGGACGAATGATAAGATGTTGAGCAACCGGAGAAGTTTTCCTAGGATCAAAAAACAATGCTAGCTCAAGGCCATTCCTTACCAGTTTTCACAGAATTAGTATTAGCACATCAGTTTCACACCCAGAAAGCTAAATTCACACACAATTTGCTATTCTCCTACTAAGACAACACCCTAAATCTCATGTGGTTCTTTTCTTTCTCAGTCAAAAGCAGAATTAGAGTCGCAGGATTTTACTAAAATTTTTCTTCAATCAATTGTGGTTAATTAGTAAGATTTGCTGCTTCTACATGGGGTTTCAAGAGCTTCTAAAGAGCTTAAGGATGAATAATCATATTATAATATTTTTTAAGTTTTTCCACAAAAAAATGGCTCTCTTCCTTGTAGATTGCATGATGTTACAGCCCAAGCTCAAGTATTAAGCTAATAAGGAACAATTCATTTCTATAAAACTGAGCAGTTTTCTCTACTTTCTGATGATCGATTATTTTGATTTCAATTTTTAAATATCATTTATGAAATCAAATGCTAGGGAAATCACATTTTGCCTCTACCACTAAATTACCAGAGACGGGAGAGAATTTAGTAAAAGTTCTATTTTGCCACCTAGTGGTCAGAATTTAAATCTCGTCCCTTAGAAACTGAAAAAGAGCTTAACAGGTAACCAGGGATCCAGATACCAAAATGAGAATGTAGGCATGACCAGTCTATCAAGGAAAGCACAGTGTTTCTCACTATTTGCTGCTCCAGGAAAAATGCAGAACAGATCCCAAACAGGACACCTCACTGGGACCTGTGACTCATTGTGATTATGTGGCAAGTGAAGCCTGGAGAGGTTTTGACTTCAGTGGTAGGAAAGATGAAGGGTGGGGGTGACAAACTATGTGAGTGACAGACTGAGTCAGGAATGGAATGGAAATGACATAATTATTTCTACTACTCACACATGATCCCCCACTAGTAACACCCTAATCAGATATGCCATCACATTTTCTCTGAAAGTTTTCAAATCAGAGCATTACAGTGAGACTTACTACATTTCATTTTAATTACCTTTATTTTTACCTGGTGGTATCAGTAATAAGGTACTGTTGCTAGATTTTTTAAAGTATTTTGAACAATGAGCTTATGACCCAGATGAACTCCATTCAGCTACACACCCTGAACAGTTACTCTGACTAAAGTGTGAGGCACTCCAGATGCTGCACCCATATAGTCCCTGCTCTCCAGTGCTTCCCAATAAGGCAGGGAAATTCTAAATAATAATATCCTTGGTTGTGTGATGATTATGTGACTCAAAACATGTAAAGTGTTTATATCAACACCTGCCACATAGTAAATTCTGTTGTTATTATCACCATATTACTAACTAGAAAATAAAACTAATTCAATCACACAGGAGTTTCTACACTGGTAAAATCAGGTTCTTCGTGTAGCCCTGCTTGAACCTATTTTCAAGATGGATTAGATTCATCCACAGGGTTGTGACTTCCCACTTTATGTGATACTGAAGCTCCCAGAAAAATAGAATTATTGTCAGTTCTCAAGGAAAGCTTGATGGACATAACTTTTACGAATGTTTGCAAATATTGAGCATAGGGTTGTGTCCAACATCACTTAGAACTCAATAAATTATGACATAATAACTTGCAAATTATTTATCACATTTGACTTCGCTGCTCCTGATAGCTACCAATCAGTAGCACGACTGGCATAGTCAATAGCATGGGCAACTGAATTCAGAATTCTCTGCTCTACACACACCCCCCATCACTTGTTAATAGAAGTGGAGTTTAAGATGGGATAAAGCATTTCCTTTTATAATAAATAAGGCTGAGTTGGGAAAATCCCTGAAGACTATTGTTTATACTTTAGGGACACCTAAAAGTCACAGTGAATTATAAATTACTGATAATATCTTAAGTTCTGTTTCAAAGAAGTTAAGCAGGAATAAACCTAGAAATGGAGAAATCCTGCAGGACTGAGAAGGTAATCATTACAAAAATAAATTTTACCAGGTTTTCAGTTGTGTTCAGAGCTTGGCATTATTAAAAGAACTTTCTAGGTACAGGAACCACCATCTAATCTATATGTTAGGTTTTGATTTAAATAAAAATAGAGGGGTACCTGGGTGGCTCAGGTGGTTGAGCGTCTGCCTCTTGGTTTCAGCTCAAGTCATGATCTCATGGATTGTGGAATGAAGCCCCCCCAACTCCCCCATCAGGGGTCTGTGCGTGGGGAAGAGTCTCCTTGACATTCTCTCTCCCTGCCGTTCCCCCAGCTCTCACGCATTCTCTTTCTCTCTAAAATAAATAAGTGTATCTCTAAAAATAGTAATAATAATAAAATAAAAATAGAATTTCTCTATTTCTGTTAAAATCTCTAGAATCTGTATTCACATCTGTAATATAGCACTGAATTTCCCATTGCTGAAAATGGAACAATATCTGACAACTTCATTTTATACATTACCCCATATTTACTTAGTGCCTAGCATGCCCCAAACATTGGTGAGACATTGAGGGCACAGAAGTGAAGAATACACAGATCTTGCCCTCAGTTGTTCAGAATGCAGATTTAAAAGACAACAATACACACACTCTGGTGATTCCCTTTCTGTGACATCTATTGCATGTGTGACCTTAGGGAAGTAGTCAAAAGACTTCCTGAGTTTCCATTCCCTCATCTAAAAACCAGGAGTGATAATACATTAATTAATGCCAGGCATCACAGGAAGGTTGAAAGAATAAAACAGGTAAAGATAAGAAAATAGTAAAATTTGGGGTGCCTGGGTGGCACAGCGGTTAAGCGTCTGCCTTCAGCTCATGGCGTGATCCCGGCATTATGGGATCGAGCCCCACATCAGGCTCCTCCGCTATGAGCCTGCTTCTTTCTCTCCCACTCCCCCTGCTTGTGTTCCCTCTCTCGCTGGCTGTCTCTATCTCTGTCAAATAAATAAATAAAATCTTTTTAAAAAAAAGAAAAGAAAATAGTAAAATTTAATACAAATGTTATTAATATAATGTTAATGTTGATACTTATACAGGTACTCTCACTTTATTTTTAAAAAGGACATTTATGAAACAATGACTGTGCTCTGACCTTCTGAAAATCAAAAACTTTCCTGATGCCCTCTATAAAAGAAATGGAGCTGCATTACGAAGAAAAAACACTAGCCCTGGGATGTAATTCTTTTTAATCACACAATAGTGGAACAAAGTGTATCTCAAGAAAAGAATTATTTTCGAGGGGTGGAGGGTGGAGATAATTGTTATCAGACTCATAAACTATAGCAACTTCGTAATGCGAACTTCATTCACAAAGCCTAAGTACAGATGAGAAGAACCTAGTTCTAGATCACAGTTGCCCCAAGGCCAGTGGCTCCTGTCCATAAAACAATTAGGGTACAGAAACACTTAATTGATAAAACTTAAACTGTAAGTTTTTATTACATACAGCTACTATGTTGTATTTACATAAATTGATACATATTCTATGCAAATGTGTTCATAAAAATTCATATTTATAACAGTTCAGATTTTTTCTCTGAGGAAATCCAAGCTCTAAGCTAAAAGTTATTCATGTAGGCACTTGCACATTTCTACTGAGGAAAGCAATAATTGTTTGCTTATCTATTTTAGAGCTCATCTCCTAGTTTGGTCTAACACTTTCACATATTGGGTTTCCTTTATTAGTGCTTTCTGCCAGTAAGCTAACCTAAAGGTAGAAGAGAAAAGATGAAATGTGTTCTTCCTCAAAGGGCATTCTGTTCCTACAAACGATCTTGAGGTGTGTGTTTTACTTCATTTTCATTGAAATTAATAAAAGTCAAACTGACATCTTGTCAGTTCTTCTTCCCAGTTTCATTCTCTCACCCTGCCCAGAGGGGGCCACTAAGATGATTTCAAAGGTACCCTTCCAGTCCTCATTTTTGTAATTTCAGTTTATATCTATACAGGCATCAATGACTATTTTGTGTAGTGTTTTCATAGCTGGAGCCATATTGATTATATTCTACATCTTGTTTTTGTGTGCAGCCCAATTTTTTTGTCAAGTTCAATCATATCTATATGCAGAGAAAGATCTGATTTATTTATTTTAACCACTCTATGGTATTACAACCTACAAATATTCAACATTTTTATCTGTCCACAGATTGACATGTTGTTTCCATTTTTTTTGGTACTGAAAACAATACTGCCACACACATCTCTGTGTATTTATAGAACAAGAATTACAGTCATAGGAAAACATTAAAATCATTAATAACTCCTATGAATACAATTTAATACACTTGGGAATTTTCATCAAAGTTCATTTCAATAGGAATTGTTCAAGGAATGAAAACTTTATTTTGGCCCACAATTATAATTAGGATTGTAAAAATTAATGCCAAAAAAATCAAATTGCATAAATGTAAATGGGTTTTTTTTTTACTCTTCTGTTTCAGATCATTTACAGTGTTATTCTTCTCTATGGATATGAATGATTGAGAGTTAGCTTCATCACAATACTATTCCAAACATGTTTATGCTTAAGAACTTCCAAGTGTATTTCTAATGAATTTTCTCTAAAACATCAAGAACATGAACTTTCTTTAGTGAGGGAGATCCTAAGATTGATCCGAAGTTTATTTGTGTTTTTTAAGAGTTCTGAGTGATCAGAACACAAATTTCCAAAATGAAATTACTCTGACCCAATTACAGCTTTAAGAGAAATCAGGCACTGTAATATTAGCCATCAGAAAGAAGGAATACTTACCGTTTACATCAATGTGGATGGAAATGGAGGGTATTATGTTAAGCAAAATTAGTCAATCAAAGAAAGACAATTATCATAGGGTTTCACTCATATGTGGAATATAAGAAACAGGGCAGAGGACCATAGGGGAAGGGAGGGAAAACTGAATGGGAAGTCATCAGAGAGGGAGAAAAACCATGAGAGACTCTTAACTATAGGAAACAAACTGAGAGTTGCTGGAGGTGAGGTGGGTGGGAGATGGGGTAGTCAAGTGATGGGCATTAAAAAGGGCATGTGATGTGGTAAGCAATGGATGTTATACGCAACTAATAAATTATTGAACACTACATTCTGAAGGTAATCATGTACTATAAGTTGGCAAATTGAATTTAAATTTAAAAAAAGAAATCAGTCACATAATGGGGCGCCTGGGTGGCTCAGTCAGTTAAGCATCCCACTCTTGATTTCAGCTAGGGTCGTGATCTCAAGGTCATGAGACTGAGCCCCGAGTTGGGCTCTGCACTCAGCACAGGAGTCTGCTTGCTCATGCCCACATTCTCTCTCTCTCTCTCTCCCCTCCAAAATAAATAAATAAAATCTAAAAAAAAAAAAAAGAAAAGAAAAGAAAAAGAAATCAGGCACATGAGCCATATATTTAGAGAATTTTTACTAAAAACAAAATAACCACAATTTTTAGAAAGAAATTGTTTGTCATTTGCTTTAGCAAGTATGATAACCTATGAGACACAGTAGGAATAAAACAAATATAAATAAAAATTATATACCTTGCACAAAACAAATATATAGCAAGAAAAGAAAAAGTAAATTTTCCTTTACCTAAAAGGATCTTTCCGTGTTTTTGCAAATACAAATCATATTCATCTTCAACGGACTCCAATTGTGTTATCTACATGAGCAACTTCTTGGTGCTTCCCCCTCTCCTGTTCCCATTCCCAGGAAGTAGTAACTCCATCTCCTCTTCAAAGTTTTATGGATATTTAACTGGAATGTCTTATGACATGATTCACTTCTACCATCAATTACAGCTTTTCTGTTTACTTGAAACATCATCCCAACTAATTTACTCTCTTTCATCTTTCATAGCTCCAAGGGCATGTACAAAGGCTTGCTCATAGCAGCTTTTCATCAATATTTGTTGGGCTATATTAAGAAGGTATTCCTGTCAGCCTTGGCCTTTTTTTTCTATGCTGGATAACCAAAAGCTATACTTTCTCACATAAATTTTTAAAATTCTGACTTCAAGTTCATTTGAATGTTCCTTACCAATGGCTACATGAAGATACTTCAATCATAAATCATTAACTTTCCTTATCAGTCAAGCATCCCTGAAGTCTAAATTTCAGATGGATCTAGGTCAAGTGTTTGCTATGGAAATCATTACAGAAAACTGGTGATTGCTGAATGATTATCCAATCCACAAATTGGGAGCATGCCCTTTGTGTCTCCTCCGCCTTCCTCTGCTCCTGACTATGATTAGTTCTCCACAAAACAGTAATTCCCCTAAGGGATGGGAAGGACCAACCACAAAAGGAAGGCAGCTACATGTTAGCAGCTCTGAGAGAAAAATAAAATATTTGGTGAAAGCAAAAAATTCCAAATCACTATGTAAAGTAACATTTTTGAAGCATTTGTCAATTTTTCTTTAGCCTATTATATAGATAAATTATTATTCTTTGGGCACAACACAAATATACACACATATTCTAACAAATCAGATGTGTCTCTTACACTATTAAAGCGGATATGAACATCATTCATTCAACAGATATTACTTTTATATCTATTATGTATAGTTACTCTGCTTTTAAGAAGATAATAAATAAGCTGGTAAAGAAAGACATACGAGCTTGGAAAGTTAAATAATAATATCAAACAGCAGTATGAAAGGTGTTATAAAAAAGCAAAATATTCAGATTTTTATTTTGGTCTAGGTCAGTCTTAATACTAATAATTATTATCACTATTCTGTTACCATAATCATTTAATAGCTATCATTAATTAAACACTATGTTGAGTTTTACATGAGTAAAATTTTACCATTATGAAATCTACCCTTTTAACTCCCACTTAACCGATTAGGAAACCTTCCATGGGGCGCCTGGGTGGCACAGGCCTTAAGCGTCTGCCTTTGGCTCAGGGCGTGATCCCAGCGTTCTGGGATCGAGCCCCACATCAGGCTCCTCCGCTAGGAGCCTGCTTCTTCCTCTCCCACTCCCCCTGCTTGTGTTCCCGCTCTTGCTGGCTGTCTCACTCTGTCAAATAAATAAATAAAATCTTTAAAAAAAGAAAAAAAAGAAAAAAGATAACCTTCTATAATAATGGTAGTGGAGACAGGATTAAAACCCAAATCTGTCTGACCAGGATCCAAAGTCTTGTATTCACATTATAGGTTTGTGGGGTTTTTTCCTAAATTTTGGGACAAAACAAGTCCATATTGGCAATTAATATTTTAGTGTTAACACAAACAACTTTTATTACTATTTATTTTCATGTCATTTTAAATTATTTGGAATGTTGTCTTTGTAGCTGTGCCTATAAGAATTATTTTTCTCTTTGTTATTTTTTTCTTTAGGGTTGTGATACACAGATGATTTATGACATGTTGCTAAGATTGAAATCCACTGTTTATTTACCTGGTGACTTTGTCTGCAAAAAGGTGAGTGCGTGCTATCTTTTGAATACACAATAAATAAGTACATTTAAGAAGTTCAGATATAGGTCAAGAGCATAGTTTAAATAGAATTTCCAGGGTGAATTCCATAGAATAGAAATAATTATGACACATAGTTTTGTAAAAGAATAATCAACTCAGTTCAAAATGGAACAAGACAATATAGATTTCATTATCTATAGGATATAAGTGTGGGAAGTCTGAAAAGTTTTTTTGTATAAATGTAAATCATCACTCGTCACACCCCATTAATGCCAAATATTTAAAGTGGAGAAAAAAGTTATAGAAGTGAAAGGTGGTTCTGCCCTTTTTATGTCTTCAGCAAGCTATCAGTTACCTCCATTTAGCTCACCCAATTAATGGATAATTAATGCCACATTCTTTCCAATTTAACTGCAATTTTTATGATTATAAAAGTAATACATGCTCATTATTTTTAAAATGGAAAACACATAAAAGCATAAAGATGAAAATTCCACTACCCAGAATAACCACTACTCATATATTGCAACTTATTTTTTATACTGATTGGTGGATAGATAAAGCTTGTTTTATAAAATTGACATACTGTATTTATGTTTTGTCATGTAACTATATATCATATGAACATTTTATTTACTATTCAGTAATCTTCTACAACCTCATTTTTAAAGATGTATAATATTATGGTCTATGAATATACGATAATTTTCTTTTTTTATAGTGTATCTCTTTATTTAGATCTTTTCTTTTTGAATATATGATAATTTTCAAATGTTTGCTATTATAAATAACTTTACAATGAACATTTTTGCACATCTCTGATTTCTAACTTAAGGTAGGAGAGAAGGAATGCTAACCTTGGGTTTTATATCTTGAGAGACTAAATCAGTAGTGAAGTCAATAATCAGAATAAAAAGTAGAGGAAGATGAGCAGTTTAAAGAAATGAGAAATGATCCCAAACCTTGGGGAGTTCACAAGCAAGTAAGGGTGAGAAGCACTTATTATCATTCCAAAATAATGTGTTAGGTGCTATGGTAAATGTAAGCACAAACTGTTATAGGACATGGAGTAAGGACACTTGTCCCCCTGGGGTGCTGGCAAGACTTCCTGAAGAAGATGCTATTCAAACCAAGTCTTAAAAAGTGAATTTACAGGGGCATCTGGGTGGCTCAGTCAGTTAAGTGCCTTTTTTTTTTTTTTTTTGACAGAGAGAGAGAGCATGCATGCACAAGCAGGAGGAGTGCTAGAGGGAGAGGGAGAAGCAGACTCTCGGCTGAGCAGGGAGCCAGAAGTGGGAGTTGATCCCAGGACCCTAGGATCATGACCTGAGCCAAAGGCAGCCTCTTAAATGACTGAGCCAGCCAGGCACCCCAAATGTCTAACTCTTGATCTCAGCTCAGGTCTTGATCTCAGGTTCATGGTTTCAAGCCCCACATTAGGCTGGGCATGGAGGCTACTTTAAAAAAAAGAGAGAGAGCCAAAAAAATGAATCTACATGAACCAAGAAAAAGAAGAAACAGGCATTCCAGATAAAGGAAAGAATTAGCATGCTCTAAGGCAGAAAGAAACTCTCTGCAGAGGAAGTTCAGAAGACTACAATAAGTCAAAAGTTAGAACATTTTAGCATCACTTATTCAAAAAAAGTCAATATTTTTTAGTTCTATGGCCAGGCACTGTGCTGAGTACTGGGTGTAACCGACCAACAGTGAGCAAAAAAAGATGGTTCTCGTCCTCCAAGGGCTTACAATCTAGTGCAAGGTATTCAATTCACAGTGTACATCAGAATCACCTAAAATTAGGAGTCTGGGATCCATCCCCAGCAATTCAATGGGTTAGGGTCAGCTCACATACCAATATTTTTTAAAAGCTCCCAGATAACTCTAAAATGCAGCCAAAGTTGAGAATCACTGGCCTGGTGGAAGAGAAAAACAATAAACAAATGAAATTAAATAAATACATAACTCCAAAATGTGCTAACTTCTACAAAGGAAAAATAGAATTCACTAGGGAAACGTGTTCTGGCAATGGCACTTATTTAGATTTGGGGCTTGAGAAGGGGGGAGGTTGTCAGGTTGTCAGCCATGACCTTTATAAAATATAAAGAGAACTATTTCTTTAGTAATAAGTTGGAGAGGACAGCATTTTAGATGAAGACTTGGAGCCATGAGCTAGGATAGAGCTTGGCATATTTACAGAATGGAAGCAAGTGATCAACTGGGATAATGGTGTAAAACAAGGTCAAGAGTATAAAGTATTTCAACATCTGGGTGGAGACAACTGGTGCACAGGTAGAAATCAGTCTAGTTTGTGAGAGAAGATAGAACTAGAGGTAAAACAAACATATGGAAACCAGCTTCATTAGAAGTTCAAGAAAGGTAAAAAGAAGAGGGCCAAGGCCTGTAACTTTGGAAAATACCATTATTTATGGAGGAGGTCAAGGAAGAAGAATCAGAGAAGGAGCTATCAGAGGTAAAGGAGGAAAAACGGAGGAGAGATTGTGACATAATAGAAACCAAGAATATGCAATCCCACACAAATTAGTCTAAGTTAAAAGTAGAAAGGTTGGTGATATGAAGTCATTTTCATTGAAATGGGAAATACAAACCACAGGTCAGTTTAAGGACCCCTTTAGGGCAGTGGTACATTTGGAATGACATGGCCTTAATGCACCAAAATGGCCTTTCAATTTGTTCCAATAACAGCAGGGACTGGAAATTGAGATAACTCATAGAAACTTTAACACCCATGCCCCTAAGCAGTTCAAATTTGCTTAACAAAGTGTGAAATCCAGAGTAGATACAGCCTTCTCATTTCTAATTCCTTCCTCTAATATATCCAGCACTCCATAATAAAAACACATCAGTGAACACAGGTGAAGGAAGGAAAGGAATAAGTAGGGGAAATAGCAGAAATGAGAAGGCATGAGACTACCTGCCACATTTCTTTGCTTTTGTTTGTAAGAAAGGTGGATTTAATTCATAGTAGATATTGACAGAGATGAAAAGTTGTTAAATTCAGCTTTGTTTTTGCTTATCATTTCCACAAATCACTGTAGGAAACAGGAAAGAAAAAACTCATATTCTATTGGCAGTTACCTTAATAATTGAAGACATGTCAGGGCTCGGGATGAAGTTTGCTGACATGCCTAATCTTCAAGATGACTCCCAAATATACTGAGTGGGTAGCTTGAACCATTTCAAAGAATACTTGGGAATTTTCCCGGAATTAATTGCAAGAATTAATTTGAGTGTCAGAATGCCCCTTCTGAAGAATATATCCTTCTACACAGGAACCCTGAAAATTTGAAGTGCTCTCTCACTAAGTGTTACCTCACTCTACAGGAAGCTCTTGCATTTCTACACTTTCTCCAAATTAGTACATAAACCAACCACAAAAGCTTAGTTTGATCTTATTTTGCACATGCTGTCAGACCTTGTTCTCTAAGGAATGTCTACTTTATCTGAATTCTAATTAAACTTGCAGGAAAGGCTTAAATTAGCCTAGAAATATGCAAGAAATCGTGGAAGTTTTGGTTCGTTGATTATGCCAGATCTCCTTGGAAAATTATTGAAATGATCATTAAAAAATAATTAAACGTGCTGAACTATATTTTAGTGCCCATTACATACTTCTACCTCCAGTCAGTTGTAATAACTGCCTTTGAAAAATCATTCCAGTTCCTTGAGAATTACTTCATGCAAAGAATAAGGAGTATAGCCCTGTCGTAATCATTACTTCCTGGAGTATCTCTTGGAAAACTAATATTCAGACACCTTTCCTTTTTTTTTTTTAAATAATTCATAGCTATTTTATTGGTTTTTAAGAAATTGGTGTTGATACTGGATTTATCATTAGATATGATCTATCTGTATATATTCTATAGAGTCAGGTGACATAGGTGCTGCTAGTTTTAATGCTATCATCTGCCAACCTTGTAAATTTGCTCAAGACACTTAACTTTTCAAGCCTCTACTACCAATTTTTAAATATCTTTGACCTCACTGGGATTTTTGCAAGAATTAAATGAGTTAAGATCCCTGAAAATGCTTTACAATTATAAGGTAGCATGTTCTGATGGAACAAATGCAGGTATTAAAATAAGGAGCAATGTAAATATCAGATATTATTATGATTTTTAAAAGTACTATGCAAATGTAAGATGTTATTAACATTGATATTATGGAAACAACTGTAATAAGATCCATCTGTCTTGGAATTTCTACTTTGATCCATGTTTGAGAATAAATGCATGCTTAATATTCTGTACAATGCAAAATTTAAATATACTCGCATTGCATAGTTAGGAGATTCTAGGCTTCCTTTTGCTTCTAGTTACTGTAATGGAGCTTTGACTAGTCAGCTGTGCTGATCTGTGCCTTTATTTTTCTTTCTGTAAAATGGAAATAATAGTGCTTACTTTATCTTCTTCATAAAAGTAATGGGAAGATAAAATGAGGAATTCAGTGTCACAGATGTTAACTAAGAGGTAGAACCTGAAAACTTTAAATTCAACCTAACAATTATAATATGATAAGAATTAATGGTCAGGAAGGGCAAACAACCGGGGTGCCTTGGAGGCTCAGTTGGCTGAGTGTCTCGCTCTTGGTTTCGGCTCAGGTCATGATCTCAGGGGTCACGAGATCAAGCGCCATATGGGCTTCTGCACTCAGCAGGGTGTCTGCTTGAGATTCTCTCCCTCTGCCCCTCCCTCAATTATACTCAAACTCTCTATCTCTCTAAAATAAATAAATCTTTTTAAAAAGGGAAGTGGAAGGAAAACAAACCTTGGTATTAAAGGACTTCAAAACTTCCCAGAAAATGGTTTAACTGTATTTCCCTCATTCATAAATGAGTGCCTATATCATAAGCCTATGCTCAGCACTGGAACAAAATAAACATTGTCTCAGCCATCATAGAGCATAAACTAAAATCAACATTGTTTAATCCCGAGTTAATGTTAATGTATTCTAATCTTTTGAAAATATGGCTAACAGGAATATTTAATGAATTTAAATAAGCCAGTCCCCTCCTGAACCAAGTAAGTAAATTTATTGTGTTCATGCTATTATTTTATACCTCAGGGTGATCGAGACACAATTTACTAAGACTTATAGGTGTTATTATCCAAATAGTTTGCCTAGTGTTATGCAAACCAGCTTATTTAGAATTTAACAGCTTTTCTTGACCCAATTGCAATTTAGGTCCATTGTAAAACATATTTATTCTTTTTGGATCTTGGAGTGAGAAGAGATGTCCAAAGGGTCCCACAACCACCCATTAGTTTGGTGATTTACATGATTCAACATAAAGTTATATTCATGGCTTAAGTTTTATTATAGCAAGGCAAACAGTGTAGGAACAGGAAGAAAAAGTTACACATAGGCAAAGAATAGAAAAATCAGGTGCAGGCTTCCTAAGTCCTACTTCTGGGAGGGTCATAAGGATACATTTTTCTCTCTGGCTGTAGACCTAAAGACAAAGACAAAATGTCTCCACCTAGGGAAGCCCATCAGAGTATCGAGGTCAAATTTGTTAAATGGTGCTGGTCACATAGCTACATGACTAGCCGTGATTCAGACTCCAAACCAGATACCAAATACGCATCATAAATCTTTGTGTTTACATTAAACAATGTTGACAGCCTGGTATATCTTGCTATACTGCCCCAGGCATACAGAATAACACTATTAACCAGTTACTATGTGAATATTCCAGGAGTTCAGTTCTCTTGGCTTGAACAAGCATCATTGCCCTGGCTCCAAGAGTCCCCAGAGATAAGCAAGACTGAGTAAAACAACCTGATGCATTAACACTTTCCTTTCAATATGGAACAAGAATAATAGCTTAAAGGTCTCCTGTACTCCAATTACTAAACTCAGACCTCAGTGTTATAGGCAGAAGAGTGGAGTTGGCCTTCAAATGGCTGTAGCCTATGCTCTTTTGATACACCAAGCAGCTTCTTCAAAGCATATCAGTGACCACCAAAGCCAGGGTGACTATGCTTACAACCAATTATTTCCTCTACCCATACCTGTCCCTGAAACAATGTGCTGACTGAAACATTTTCACCTGTCCAGTGGTGGCATACAGTGCTTACATGTTGGGAAGTATCACTTTCCTAGTAATTTCCTTTCATATAATACATCCATAACTACCTTAAGTCTTAAGATAATTACTTTTACATTGATATTGCGTTCTTTATTTATATTTATTCTTCTGGAACGGTTTATATTTCTTAATTTGGGGCATAATTGTCAAGAGTAAAGTGACTACCATTTTCTCTTTATATTTGGTACACAGGGAGAAATCGGCAAGGAAATGTATATCATCAAGCAAGGAGAAGTCCAAGTTCTTGGAGGTTCTGATGGTGCTCAAGTTCTGGTTACTCTGAAAGCTGGAGCAGTGTTTGGAGAAATCAGGTATCTTAAAGATACATCATAAGTATTAAAGTCTATTATTTGTCATAAAAGAAAAATCTTAGCTCAAAAATAAATAAGCTTCCTGCTCAAATTTGGCAAAGGTTTGATTGTTCTGAGAGCACTGGTAAAAAAAAAGGATTTTCACATTTCTATTTATCCCTTCTTCCCCCAAAGACCTAACTCATTCAGCTCCTTAGACCCAGGGCCTAGTCAGTCCCTGGCATAAGGTAGATACTCAGTATATGTTGAATATGTATATATGTGAATGAATGAATGATGAAAGAAGAGTTGGGAGAATTAGTTGTCAGATTGTTGGAAAACTTAAATGTCAGGCTAAGAGAGCAATTTTGAGTAAGCCAAGGAGTGAGCAACAACCAGATTTTACAAGTCTTTTAGGCCATGGTACAGAATTTGTATTTTATTCTAAAGACAAATGGATGCCAGTGAAGGATTTTAGGCAAAAGTGATACAATTTGAATTATGATTTTAAATGACCTCTCCAACAGCTATGTGGAGAAAAGACAGTAGAAGAGCAAGCATAAAATAGAGGAAACCAATTAAGAGTCAGTTGTAGCAGTTCAAGTGAAAGATGATGGAGTCTTGAACTAGGATGCTGGCTCTGAAAGGGAAGAGAAGGGTGTGCTGTCAGGCAGTTATTGATATATCAATTTCAGAATTGAGAAAATTGAAACTTTAAGGCACCAATTATCTTGTCCAGGATAACATAGCTAATAAGTGGAAGGGACAACATTTAAACCTGAGTTTTGTGGATCAGGGTCCAGTGATCTTTCCACCATACTACAGAAGAATGATGTTCATCCAATCTTTGACTTCATAGCTGCTAAGAAATTATCTTCAGGGTTTGAGAGATATGGATAATTTCAGATGACTTCATATTAGTATAACAAAGATTTCCATAGAATGTTGAAGCATGTTATTTCTCTATTGATAATGTGGCCTCACTTTTTAAATTTTTTTGTCCTTGCTTAAAACAGAGTGGACACTCTTGTGAGGGTCCTGTTTTGGGGAAATGATGGAAACACTTCTCAGAATGTCCAAGACTTTAATTCTTCACCTATTTTCTATTGCTTCCTTACTGGGAGTCCTTGCAAAAGTGATTTAATATTTTTTTAAAGATTTTATTTATTCATTTGAGAGCGAGAGCGAGAGAGAACACGAGTGGGGGAGGGGGAGGGGGCAGAGGGAGAAGCAGACTCCCCGCTGAGCAAGGATCCCAATGTGGGGCTCTATCCCAGGAACCCAGGATCATGACCCGAGTCAAAGACAGTTGCTCAACTGACTGAGCCACCCAGGTGCCCCATGATTTAATATTTTAGTAACTTAATAACCACTGTAATCTTCAAGGTCATAAAACATGCAACAGTCAGAAATTAATTAGCTGACCTCTCCCAAGGGTTGAGTACTCCCTGAAGAATAAAGCTTTATAAATATAAGTATGTTAATTGCTGATACTATCATCACAGGAGGAAATACTCTAGGAATAGAATCCAGGTGCTGCTGAGCTGCAATTGAAAAGAATCTTAGATTCTTAACAGTAACTTCTCAAATAAATCTCCTATTACCCATTTGGTTTCTAAGGCCAAATTGAAACCAGTAGACCCAGCAAGCTCTATGCTTGCCCAAAAGTCTGGTTGATTCAAGCAAAAGGGAGATTTTTGCCTTGATTCTCTTCTTGGCTATGGTTGAGGAGAAACAGGATGTGTCTGGCTCTTCCCAGATATCCACAGGCTTCATATGTCCACAGCTGTCGTATGCCCCTGGAGCTCTAGTTATTTATTCCAGTGATGAGGCATGACTGCCAAACATCTAGATACTGGAAAGATCTGGTGATCATGTTTACTACTCAAAAATGCTTTGACCTTTGTTAAAATGAGCTACATCCAGCACTATCATATAGCTTTTTAAAGAAGGTTCTTTTTTCTGAGGAAATAAATAAGAAAGAAAAGAATGAGGGCTTGCAAAGACATTATATATTAATCTGAAAGAGCAAAGCCCTGACTAAAATATAAATTTACAACCTGTCATGGAGAAAACCCAGACCACACTTCTAACTAATATCTGAAGAGTGTAGAAACCCCATTTTTAATAGAGAAGCCTAGGGTCTGCCAAAGGATGGTCTTATAGTAGTTCTGACTCCATTGTTTTCCTTACACATATACTAAGTGCCAAGTCTTATTCACCATATGTATTTAACCACTTCCTATCTCCCTTCTGCATCTCACCATTCTTTGAACACATCTGAACTTCTACCATTGATATTGCTGTTGTGATTTCAATAGAATTCCCTACTGGTTTCATATCTCTTTGGAATGTTCTCCCTCTGGAAAATATCTACTCACTGTTCAAGGCTCAATTCATGGGTCAGTTTTCTGAAGCCATCTCTAACCACCCCCAAAATAACAGTTACTCCCTGTTCTATGCTTCCATACTATTTTATTTACGACTTTACTACAGTAGTTACCACTGATTTATATTTAATTTGTTCAGATGGATCTTTCCAACAGATGAAGTTATTAAAATATAAGAACTAGAATTTTCCATCTTTTTTTTTTAAAGGTTTTTGTATTTTATTTATTTGACAGAGACAGAGACAGCCAGCGAGAGAGGGAACACAAGCAGGGGGAGTGGGAGAGGAAGAAGCAGGCTCATAGCAGAGGAGCCTGATGTGGGCCTCGATCCCGGAACGCCAGGATCACGCCCTGAGCCGAAGGCAGGTGCTTAACCGCTGTGCCACCCAGGCGCCCATAGAATTTTCCATCTTTGTGTCATCTGCAGCTACATAAAAATAATACAATAGGCCAATGACATCACCAAGGTGGCAACATAAGTTCTTCCCCACTTTGCTCCTTCTCACAAGCACAATTAACAACTATTAGAAAACAAGACACTACTGAGAGAATCCTAGAACACGTGGGTGTGGCTGAGGTGCCCCCTGCACCACAGAGACCAAAAGACTGCATTAGAAGGGTAGAAGAAGTGACTACACAGTGACCATATTGCCCCTCCCCAAGACCAGCATAGCACCACACAGAGAGGTCTCCCCTGAGCCTCCAGTTTCTCCAGTATGAAAAGAGAACCCAAGAGGGACAACCATCCCCCTCAAGCATTGTGGGAGCCCATACTCTGATCTTTCACCACAGGGGTGACAGGAGAATCTATGTCTCAACCACTGGGAATCTCACTGTGATGGAAAAGAGAGGAGAGGCTTGCAATGGCCGGCAAGTGGATCTTAACAGACTAAGTTCATACCTGGCATGCCCAGGTAGTAATCCCAACCAACAACTTTGCAGAACCAAATCAGGAATGCACTCTGACCAGGGAACTCAGCAAAGTGTGGATCTGTCTGATTCTGATCTTCAAACAAGGTGGTTTGCAGACCTTAGAGTCCCGTTTGCCCTCATCCAGACAAGGAGCTAAATCAGCCCCACCCACTGTGGAGAGTTTTCTGGCCCCATCTGACCAGAAGGGCTAGCAACAACTCCTGGAAACAGTGCAAGCCAGTGGCACTCAAGCCAAGAAGCAGGCAGGCAGAGCTGAACGCCCCCAGAAAACCCAGTACTGGACATGGAGCATTCCCATGATGTGCACAGGCAGGGGGATTCATTCATAGTCAAGGCTAAGAGTAGCTCTTGTCAACCACAGAACCTGTTTAGGAAATTTAGAAGAGTCTAGAACAGTCCCTTTCTCTCTCACTCAGGCAAGGGAGCTAAGACATAGCCCCACCTGCTGTGGAGACTGCCTTCTGGACCCATCTGACCAGTAAGGGGTGGTGACAACTCCTAGAAACTATGCTGGCCCAGTGGCACTGAAGCTGCTTAATCAAGGTAGGCAGGCAGAGCTGATAGTTTGCAAAGCAAAGCCAGTGGCCCTGTTCAGTCAGGAAACTTGGGGTGCAGGTTGGCTTGAGTTAGCAAACAATGAGCTTTACCTGCTTTAGAGCTGCTTTTCCCACTGTGCGCAGGTAAGGAATCTAATTTACACCCCTCCTCATTGCTGACTACAACCTTTAGCCTATCCAGCTAAGGAACCTAACCAAAGCACACAGGAAGCTACATAGCCCATTCAACTGCCCTCTGTATAGTGACACTTGAACAGGGAGTACAGCCCACAGCTTCCCCCATCTAATGAGAAAAATCAGTGGCCTCACCTAACCAAGGAATTCAGTACACACTCTGGCCTGATTTAGGTCCCCAAACAACAAGCTGAGTCCCATCCTGCTACATCAGGGAAGCTCATGTATAGCCCCATCTACTACTGAATAGTGTACCCAGTCTAGACCATCTAGTAAGCCTGACCAGAAAATCCAGGCAACCAGTAAGCCTGTCCTCCAGCCTCACTTCAATAGTAAACTAAGCCAGCAGTCCTATCCGGCTGTTCTCAGCCAATGGCAAGATAACCCATCTCCACCCTTAGAATTTGAACAGTTGCATCACATAAAAATTGACTGTAATAGCAGGCCATACCTGCTACTGCCACACCAAGGACATACCAACAGAGACCCAGAAACCCAAACTGAACTGACTGGTGAAGAACTGTCCCTGCCCAAGCAAACCTGTGAAGTCAGGAATTGGAGCCCAATTATTCAGATGTGCAGATAATAATGTAAAAAATCAAGGATCATGAAAAATAAGGCAAATATGAGAACACCAAAGAAAATTAATAAAGCTCCATAACTGACTCTAAGGAAATAGAGATCTATGAACTGTCAGACAAAGAATTCAAAATACTCCTCTTAGGGAAGTTCAAGGAAATACAAGGAAACACGGACGGACAATTGAACAAAATTAGGAAAACAATTTATAAACAAAATAAGAAGTTCAACCAAAGATGTGTGGGGATGTGTCATCAGGAGTTCTTGAGATCCCTGGACATTCTGTCTCTCCCTGGTCTCACTGCACTAAATCTATGCCCCTTTCTCGACTTGACCTCACTTGGTTACATCAAGTAAGGAGAAGTAATAGTCATCTCTGCATATAAAAAACTAGAACCTTTTGGGACACCTGAGGGGCTCAGTCAGTTAAGCATCTGCCTTCAGCTCAGGTCATGATCCCAGGGTCCTGGGATGGAGTCCCGCATTGGCCTCCTTGCTCAGCTGCCTTTCCCTCTAGTTGTGCTCTCTATATATATATCTCTCTCTATCTGACAAGTAAATAAATAAAAATCTTAAAAAAAACCCTAGAACCTTTCTAAATGCCCACCAAGAGGACATTAAATACCCTAAATTGTGTTGCAGCTTTTAATGGAAAATATGGAACCCTCAAAAATAATGCTATGGTCGGGGCACCTGGTTGGCTCAGTTGGTGGAGTGTGTGACTCTGGGTCTCAAGGTTGTGAGTTCGAGTCCCACATTAGGTGCAGAGATTACTTAAAAATAAAATCTTAAAAAAAAAAGTTCAACCAAAGAAATATAATGATCAAAATATGTATATATATAATGCAAGAGTTGAAAAGCACAATAATTGAACTGAAGAATTCAATAGATAGTTTCAAAAATAGACTCAACCACACAGAAGAATCAGTGATCTGTAGCATAAGACTCTGGAAATTACCCAGAGGAGGAAAAAGAAAAAAGAATGAAAAAAGTGAAAAAGGCCTACAGGAATTATGGGATACAATGATGTCTTGATACATTAACCCTTCATCATTATATAATGACTTTCTTTGTCTCTTTTTACCATTTTTAACTTAAAGTCTATTTTGTTTAATATAAATATAGCTAAAAAGTTATATTCATATATATATGGATATCTGTATATATATTAATATTATTCAGCCATAAGAAATCCCGCTATTTGCAACATATGGATGGACCCTGAAGGCATTATGCTAGGCGAAATAGGTCAGACAGAGAAAGAAAAATACCATATGATCTCAGTTATATGTAGAATCTTAAAAAGAAAGAAGAAAGAAAGAGAGAGAGAAGAAAGAAAGAAAGAAAGAAAGAAAGAAAGAAAGAAAGAAAGAAAGAAAGAAAGAAAGAAAGAAAGAAGCATTCATAAAAAAAGCTTGTGGTTACCAAAAGCAGAGGATAGGGGGTAGGGGGAATTGGAGGAAGGTGGTCAAAAGGTACAAACTTCCAGTTATAAGATGAATAGGTACTAGGGTTGTAATGTACAACATGATGACTATAGCTAACACTGCTGTATGATAGATAGGAAAGTTAAGAGTAAATTCTAAGAGCTCCCATCACAAGACAAATTTTTTCCTTTTTTCCTTTTTTCTTTCTTTTCTTTTTATTGTACTTGTATGAACAGATGAATGTTAGTTAAACTTACTGTAGTACCACCTTATGATATATATAAATCAAATCATCATGCAGTGATTAAATTTATACAGTGATACATGTCAATTGTTTCTCAATAAAACTGGAATAAAAAACTATACAATAAATATTGATTTTCATTGATATCCCACCTCCTTTCAAAAATAATTTGTAGGTGTATTCAGTAATTTTTAGTTGATTAGTTCATTGTGATTTATAAAAAACAACTGAAATTTATATCCAGGACCCCTTACAACATAATGTGAAGTGCCTCAAAGAAGGCCACACATGACATGGTAAACGAGAATGGCCAAAAAGAAACAATTGCCTCCCTAAAGAGCCTTACAAACACATGAGACAAGGAAACGAAAGATTCCAATACCAGGTGATGAAATGTATGGATTACATCCAACGATGGAGTATACACAGGATGTTATGGAGTACAAGGCTTCAAAATGACCAGTGTATCCCTTGGATTTGGCAACTTGAGCTTATTTGGGAACTGAAGGAAGACATTTCAGTGCTTCAAATGGCACATGCAGACAATAATGTGTGCACAAAGATCATTCCTGGTAGTCCCTACTGTAGGATATGTAAAGGATTATTCACATAATGCCTATAGTGGTTGCATGGTGGCCCCCACAAAGATATATCCATGCCCTAACCTCTGGAACCTATGAATGTAACCTTACTTGGGGGAAAAAAAAAAGGCTCTTTACAGATATAATTAAGTTAAGGATCTCAAGACAAGATTATTCTTAATTATCTGGATGAGCCCTATATCTAATGACAAGTATCCTCACATGAAACAGAAGAGGAAAAGACACACAGACACAGGGGGAAGAGGAAAAGGCCATCTGAAGACTGAGGCAGAAATTGGAATTATGTAGTCACAGCCAAGAATTCCTAGAGCCACCAGAAGTTGAAAGAGGCAAGAAAAAATTCTTCCCCAGATTCTTTGGAGGGAGCCCAGCCTTGCCAACACCTTGATTTTAGACTTTGGCCTCCAGAATTATGAGAGAATGCATTTCTATTGTTGTAAGTCACTGGTTATGTGGCAGTTTGTTAAAGCAGCCCTAGGAAATTTAACTTTAAATTGATAACTTTAAAATTTTCACTGGGGAAAAAAAAAAGGTATGCTTAACATCTCCCTCTACTCACCCTACATGGCCAGTGCACTTCTGAGACCTATCAATCTTACCTCCTTGATATGTCTCCAATCATTTGCATCTTACCATCTCCATTGCTCCTTCTTTGGTCCAAACCACCTCCACCATTCACTGGACAACTGCAATGGCCTACTCCTCATTTCCCACTTCTATATCTATATCTTTTGCAGTCCAGTCTCCACTCTGCAGCCAGAGGGATCTTTTGGAAACACAGATATGATCGTGTCCCTGCCCTTCTTCTTAAAACAATTTAATGCTTTTATGCTGTTTTTAGGAATTAAGAACAAAGTTCTTATCCTGGCCTACAAGGTCCTATAGAAGTTAGCCACTGCCCACCTCTTTATTTCACATTGCACCCCACTCCCATGCTCTCTTTAATTCAAACTTCAGTTCCCTGAATATGCCACATGCCATATGGCCATAGGGAGTTTTTCACACATGCTGTTACCTCTGTCTGGACACTTTCCCATCTCCTTTACTTAATCTCAGCTTCTTCCAGAACTTCCTATATTCTCCACTTAAGGGACCTCCCAGTTCTCCTTGCTATATGCTCTGGTCAGACTATATTCCTTTCTTTCTGAGAACTTATTTTTGTAATTATGCCCTCTTTGGTGCTTTTATTTCTTTGATATCTTTCTTCCTCACTAAATTGTGGGCACCAGGACTACTGTGTATGGCTGTTCCAGTTGTGCTTTGCATCAAGATAACTAGTGAAGGGCCATATTCCACTCCTGAGTCATGATCCCTCCCTGCTATTGTGCTCTTCTTCACACACAGGTACTCTTTACTTTGCAAATGGGAGCATTTTTCTGGCCAAGCTTTGCACCCACAGGACTGCATGTGCCAGAGAAGCTACATTTTTCTATTTTGCACAAAGACATCGGTTTCCAGGGACGGTAGCAGACACATTTGGTTTGTTCTGCACACAATTCCCAACCCTTAGGGCAGTGCCTGGCCTTCATAGTGGCTAATAGTTATTCAGTAAATAAGTGAATGTAATTATCTATCTTTGCAAATGTACTAATAGACATTCATTTTTGTCATGAATATGCATATTCAGCTTTGTGCCCTTTCAGTCAGTTTTTATTATTAAGAATAGCACTGCTGTGTTTATCTTTATAAAATTACTTTGTTTTTATTTCTTTGAGGTTTATTCCCAAAAGTGAAATAACTAGGTCAAGAGGTAGAAACATTTCTATAACTCTTGTAATATATGGGCAGATTAATTTCCAAAAAAATTGAATCAATTTATAATACAACACGCAATGTATAGCTATTTTTCCTTAACATCACTGGCTTTACTTTATTATTCTCATTGGTTTTGCATTCTAATAGGTTGCTTTAATTTGCATTTCTCTAAATAGTGCCTGGAAAATAATAGGCCTGCAATAAATATTTTCTAAATGAATTAATTTTCTATGGACCTATTTATTTTCATAAATATGATCATTTATTTACCTTCTGTATTTCTTTTTTCATCATCCTTTTTTCATCATAGATAGCAGGTTATTGAGTAGAATTTAGGCATTGATGTATTCTTATATATTTTAGATAGTGTGGTTTTCATTTAAAATATTTAAATTCTGACATTTCATTAGTTTTATTGGTCAGATCCCCCATTCTGAGAATGCTTTTTTGATATTTACCTTGTATCATAGTGAAAAGCCCAAAATTTTTGAAAAATAACTTTAAACCTCTATTTTCCCTCCACACCATGTTTGCCTATTTCTCCTGAACACTCAGTTTTTAAAATAGGAGTACCAGACCATTTTAGACCATTTTAATTCCATATTCTTACCCTTCATCAGAATAATTCGGTTATCCCTTACCGCCCCCTCAACCCGGTGCCCCCGCACCCTCGTGTCCCTGAGCTGCACTCAACCACTTTTCCTAAAGACAGAAAGAGTAGTTCCATTAGAAACATGAGCAGGGGTAAGATATTTTGATTAATATTGAGAAAGAAAATTCTTCATTTTTATTTTTTATCTCAAACCTGTAAACACTACCTGTATTAAAAATATGTATTTGTATTTTCACTATGTCCTTTTGTAAACCATCTCTTGATTGTGTAGCACCTTTTTGTTTAGAGCAAAAAGCATACCTCTTCTAAGTTTCACAGTATTCCTGTAAACAACTATATTATCCGTACCATTGTTAAAACATGTATCCAAATATCCTAAGGACAGCTCCTAAGGTAACTTTGTCCAATGTCTCTAATTCTATGAAAATCAAGGTTCCTCACCACCATTTGGAACAGCAGGGAGGGAGTCAAGATTCTAACAGTCAGACTTTGGCATAGCTTATATGCCAGCCTAACTGGCTTCCTCCCTTATTTTTTCTAATGTCCACAGGCAAGTAAATATGTATCATTAAAATAATGCCAGTGACTTCATTGGCAGCACTAGAGTTCAAGTGGAAAGCAAAGTTCTCTTGATTAGTCAGCTCTAGTCTTACATTTGAATTTAAACAATGAAACTCATAGTATTTGTTTTTGAATAAGTCGCTTCACTGATTCTGGACCTCAGTTATTATGTCAGTAGGTGTAGGTAAGAACCTACATCACCAGATTGACATGGTCATTAATACATGTCATAGTTAGCTGTTTTGACTCCAAAGAAACCCTTAATAAGCTAGTATATAGGTTGTTTGATATGGTATTTTCTAACCAGAGTATCAATAACAAAGTATTCTCCTGAGCATTTGAAAGTATATAGGTAAACAGGGCATGGAATAAAATGTACATGTTATTCTTTTTTCCTCTCCACATCCTTAGAATTTTTACCTGGATTCTTCACTGTTCATTCACTTCCTCTGAGGCTAGTTCAACTCTATTATCAAGACCTGCTAGGGGAAAAAGGGCTTTGTGTTTTGTATCTATGAAATCTGAACTCTCTAACTCTGATGAAAGTCCACATATACAGATTTTTCTCAAACTATTAAAAAAGAAACCCATGAAATTCTAGGTTAACATGTGTTTGCCTTGCAGTAGTTTTATGAATATCAAAGTATCTGCAAAGAGCAAGCATTTTGGGCAGTGGTGTCGCTAGAACATCCTCTGATATTTGCTCACCTACAAAAGTTTTGTTAGAATTTATTTTTAGTGAAATGGTAAAAATTTTCAAGCAATGAAGTGTTTTCCAATAACACTGAAAAGGATAAAAGACTATCTCAGAAAAAGGCTACACGGGTGATCTAACCTCCTGCCCTCTAAATATAATCCACTTGGAAATTTGCTTAATGAGAACAGACATTTGAAGTTTTAATGTCTCACTCAGCATTGGATGTGATACTCTTTCGATCGACAGTATTCAGAGACAGTTTTATTTCTATTCTAGGAAATGTTTTTTCTACGTGGAAAAAAATGCTTTTAAACTAGAAATATCTTTATTTTAGGAAACATTCTCATTTTTTACATTTAAAGCATTTGCCATTTGGGTTTTTTAAAAAAAGATTTATTAATTTATTTTAGAGAGAAAGAGTGCGAGCCAGGGGAGAGGCAGAGAGAATCTCAAGCAGACTCCCCGCTAGCACAGAGCCTGATCTCCTTATGATCCTGAGATTACGACCTGCGCCAAAATGTAAGAGTCAGATGCTTAACAGACGGAGTCAACCAGGCACCCTGTATCTACCATTTTGAACTGCATTTACCTGTTTAAGAAATCTGTATGGGTTTGCATCCCAATTTCACAACTTAGGAGCTGTGTGACTCTGAGGAAGTTACTCAGCTGAGACTTCATTTCTTCAACAGTCAAAATGGATTAATAATAATATATAACTATCCCATAGGATTGGAAAACGTTATATGTATAAATACATTAAAAAAGGACTTAGAGGGTGTTTGGGCAGCTCAGTTGGGAAAGCGTCAGACTTTGGGTTCAGCTCAGGTCATGATCTCAGGGTTGTGAAATTGAGCCCCACCTCAGACTCTGCACTCAGCACGGAGTCTGCTTGAGATTCTCTCTCTCTACCTCTCCCTCTGCTCTTCCCCCACTCACACTCTCTCATTCACTCTCTCTTTCTCCAAAATAAATAAAATCTTAAAAAATAAAACTTAGAAAAATACCTGACTCATAGTAAGCACTCAAAAATATTAGCTAGTAATATTACTATATTTGCTAGTCTGACAATCCTCACCCACACACATCCCACTCCTAGAATATAAGCAGTTTATGGGCAGATGTTAATCATCTTTATAGCCTGAACTTGGCATCATGTCTAGCTCATTATGGAGTAAGGTATTTCTACACACTCCTAATTTATCTCTAATTTCTTTTTTTTCTTCTTTTCAGTTTATACAGTGAATTCCTTATATTCTCCCACATGACAGGCTTCTAAGGCATAATGTTTTGTACAATATCAAACTCATATAGAAACACTATTTATTAAAAGTCCAGCTGAGAAAGGCAATGTTTAAGGGGGATTATTTTTTCTCTGAATATTCTAGGTACAACAAAGAGAGGGCAAGTTACCTGGAATGCATCATACTGATTCCCCTCCTCACCTACAGAATTATTCTTACTGAACTGGACATTGGAGTGACACACAGCCTTTAATGAGGACCATATCACAGTTTTAGAAAATTTATTTTTGTATCTATCATAAAAATATGAAGATGGTATTCACCATTTACACATGGTCTCTCGACTAAGCCCTTCAGGAGACATGTTTATCGTCCTTAAAGCTAAGAATTCATCCATTTTTGAGGTATAAAAGACTAAGAGTCAAATTTGAAGCCCTTATAGCAAAGTTCGCATTTTTGCAAATCTCATTTATGTCTCCATTCTTGTTTTTCTTTTGCCCTTCCATTCAATTTATGCCCAATTTATACCCCTCTGTCTTCTAGTTATCTGTGTGAATGCTTTCTGGATACACTAGCTCTGCTAAAAAGGGCTGTGAGGCTGTGTACTGCACAAGCCTAGGGAGCTCCAGTCACATAGTCTATGTATGCAGTGCACAATTTATGATGCCATATGTGGCAACTCTGGAAAAAAGCTCAGAATGAATGACTGACAGGGACCATATAAATATTTTAGCTCTCTGTGATTTATACATATCACATACTTCTATATTACATATATGTATATTATATATGCATAATGTGTGTATATATGTATATGTTTATATACACACATATATGATCTTCATCTCACCACTTATTCCTCATAACTGATTTCACTCATTTATCCACACGCTAGTGCTATGTATAGTACCACTAGTACTATGATGGTTAATTTTTTTTTTAAGATTTTATTTATTTATTCGACAGAGATAGAGACAGCCAGCGAGAGAGGGAACACAAGCAGAGGGAGTGGGAGAGGAAGAAGCAGGCTCATAGCAGAGGAGCCTGATGTGGGGCTCGATCCCATAACGCTGGGATCACGCCCTGAGCCGAAGGCAGACGCTTAACCGCTGTGCCACCCAGGCGCCCCTATGATGGTTAATTTTATGTGTCAACTTGACTGGGCTAAGAGATGCCCAGATAGCTGATACAACATTATTTCTGGGTGTGTCTGTGAGGGTGTTTAGGGAAGAGATTAGCATTTGAATAGACCAAGTGAAGAAGATCACCCTCACCAACGCAGGTAGGATCATCCAATCCATTGAGGTACTGAAAAGGTGAAGGAAAGGCTAATTTGCTCTCTCTGCTTGAGCTGACACATCCTTCTTCTCTGGCCATCAGACATCAACACTCTTGGTTCTTGGGCTTTGAGACCCAGACCTGGATTTACACTATTAGCTTCCCCCTAATCCCCCCCTCAGTCCAGTGACACCCATCAGCATTCCTGGGTCTCCAGCTTGCAGATGGCAGATTGTAGGACTTAAGAGTCTCCATAACAATTCCCATAATAAATCTCCTCTTATGTATATATCTGTATATATCCTATTTGTTCTGTTTTTCTGGAGAACCCCAGGTAATACAGTTATATTTATTATTACTTGTTACATTTACATACCACAAATCAGGGTTTAAAATTTCTCAGCCAAGAATTGTACCTAATAGCGCCTTCTTCATAATTAAATATCAGGAGTCTATAAACACCTATTTCTCCCTAAAGATAATCACATACTTATAGTAGGTAGTAAAAGATGGTCTTGTTTCCTAAAAGAGTGATTAAGTAACCTGCTTAGAAATGCACATAATAAATGGTAGAGGTATCTGGTTCCAAAATCTGTATTCTTTCCACAAAACCATACCAGGCTTCAATAATTCTTCTTTTGCCCTACTTTAACTCACTGCACTGAATACATGGTAGGTGCTTAATAAATACTTACATGATTGATGTGAAAATCAAAAATGTCTTTAAGTTATTGTCTAAGGTCACAGCACACAGAGGTGGATCTAGAATTAGAATCCATCCATTCCTTTCTTTCCTGGGCCATTGCTCTGTTCACTGTTTCTTGACCTGCAGACACTTATCATTAACCTTAACTATTTATCCTCTAGTACGTGCTTTCAGAAACTGTATGGGGTCGGGAATATTTAGGGATCTTCTTACTAAGCTGTTTAATGCATGAAACTTTCCATTGGTGGAATGCTGGAGAAGCATTTTGTGGACAGAAGAAAAAAAAAAAGAGGCTATTTTAAACGTTGCTGAGAGAGTTTGGGCAAAATCCATCTGGCAAACAGACTATTTCTTCCGTTCAAAAACTCATCAAGCACTCTAAACGTGTAACCTGTAGGCAAGTTTAATTAAAGCTTGAGAAATCTCAAAATAACCTGACATTTAAATATGTTATTTCCATTCTGCTCTCATTGTCTGACACACACAGAGACATTCTTAGGCCCAAATTAAGCTCCCCAGTGCCATCTAGCCCTGCCTAACTACTGGATTACCCTGTGCACAAGGCAACAGAAATGTAAAGGAAATAGGCTCATTCTATCATTGTCCTTCAAATACCAACATCCATTTCATAGAAAGACAAGTAAGAACATAGATAGGAAGTAAATGGATGGATAGATAGATAGGCAGGTAAATGAGGTAAAATTCATTTCTCTTCCTTAAAAAAAAAAAAAGAAGAAGAAGGTGAAAGCAAAGCTTGTCTTGTGAAGAACCTCAGGAAAGGACTAAAGAATAAGTTTTTGGGGGGTGCCTGGGTGGCTCAGCAGTTAAACGTCTGACTCTTGATTTCGGCTCAGGTCATGATCTCAGCGTCATGAGATTGAGCCCTGTGATGGGCTCTGAGCTGGACGTGGAGCCTGCTTAAGATTCTCCCTCTCCTTCTGTCTCTCTGCCCCTTTCTCTGGAAGGAAAGGAAGGAAGGAAGGAAGGAAGGAAGGAAGGAAGGAAGGAAGGAAGGAAGGAAGGAAGGAAGGGAAAGGAAGAAAGAGAGAGAAAGAAAGAAAGGGAAAGAAAGAGAAACAAAAAGTGTTTTTGTCATGGAACAAGAAATTTAAAATGTGAAATCACCAAACAAAGTAAGTAGGCATTAACATGGTCAACATTTATGGATTCCAAATACCTGCTTTCTGTCTTGAGGGAGTAATTCCATTTTTAAGCAGCCTGGATAGTCCTGGACCTAAGTTTAATGAGAAGTGCAGGTAAGGGGCCCTGTTTGGTTCCTTAAGGTGGCCTAACATTAGGATTTTTTCATCTTTTTTTCCTGCCTTCTCTGGTTTCAACTGAGCATTTAACTCTCCTCTCTTAGCATGTCAATTATACTTCTTTTAAAGATCTTTTAGTGGTACCCCTAGAGTTTGTGACATACATTTTTTTTTTATTTTATTTATTTATTCGACAGAGATAGAGACAGCCAGCGAGAGAGGGAACACAAGCAGGGGGAGTGGGAGAGGAAGAAGCAGTCTCACAGCAGAAGAGCCTGATGTGGGGCTCGATCCCATAACGCCGGGATCACGCCCTGAGCCGAAGGCAGACGCTTAACCGCTGTGCCACCCAGGCGCCCCTGTGACATACATTTTAAACTAATCCAAGACTACCTTCACTGAACACAACCTTCAGAGCAGGAGCCTTACCCAGAATTCCCAGTTCTTCCCTAGCAGCCCTTAAGACATTGATGTCATTCATTTCATTTATCCATTTGCTATAATCACCCAAAGCACTGGCTACTTTATTATTTAAAGTTATTTTTTATATCAATTAAGAATAAGAAAAACAAAGATTTTAGTTTTAGTTTACCTCTATTTATTCCTTCTCCAATGTCCTTCCCCTTTTTATGTAGACCTGAGTTTCTAACCTACATTATTTTCTTTCTTCCTGCAGAACTTTTTTCAACATTTTTGCAGAGTAGGTGGACTAATGTTGAATTCCCTCTGCTTTTATTTCTCTAAGAAAATCTTTGTCCTTTTTCACCTTGGAAGGGTAATTTCACTGTACATAGAATTCTAGCTTGCTGATTTTGTTTCTTTTTTTTTTTACTATTTTTATTTTTATTGAAATACATAATTGGCATATAATATTGTGTATGTTTTAGGTGTACAACATATTGGTTTTAGAAATTCATATATATTGCAATACGATTACTACCACTGCATTAGCTAACTTCTATCATGTCACATAATTATAATTTCTTCTTTGTAGTGAGAACAATTATGATCTAATCTGTTAGGAACTTCAACACTATGTTTCGCTCACCTCTCTTCTTACTTGCATGAACTTCTTACTTCTCATGAAAAGTCTACTGATTATTATCCTTGTTCCTCTTATAGGTGTTATGTCCCAATCTAAACCTATCAATAATCAATGTTGTGGTTGGACTGGCCCTTGTGGTTTTTATTAAGATTGTGATACCAGGGTGACTGGGTGGCTCGGTTGGTTAAGTGTCTGCCTTCAGCTCAGGTCATGATCTCAGGCCTACTTCTCCCTTTCCCTCTACCACTCCCCCTGCTTGTATTCTCTCACTCTCTCTCTCTCTGTCAAATAAATAAAATCTTAAAAAAAAAAAAAAAAAACAAAGATTGTAAGATGCCCTTTAGCAACAACCATCAGGAAACCTTGAAAAAATACAGATTTATTACTTACAAGACCTCAAAAATTACACAGCACACCTGGGGCCACACAGTAAGGTCACAGAGAGAGAAAGAGTGCACAGGCCTGGGGTTCTGCTTTTATTGGGGTTGAGAATGGGGCATAGGATTTTGTGGGCTCACTCTTTATTGGTGAATTTAAAACATAAGAGCATGAATTTAAAGTATGGGAAGTGAAAAAAACAAGCAGCCCAATGGTCAGTTATCAACCAAGATCTCTAAAACAAAGGAGCCTCAGTGGGGGAAGGCAACCTTGGCTCTTTATATAATTGGGTGGCTGGCAATGTGTTTAGTTAAGATAGGCATCTTTGAAATGGATGCCTCTTTGAAATGGCAATCAAGCTTAGGTCAGGCACTTGGATTTCAAACAAAGGAATAAAACACAACTGTCAGGGGCATTTGTTGTGTGTGGTAGTCTCTGAGCTTCCTGGATCTGTGGTTTAGCATCTGTCATTAATTTTGTAAACTTCTTGGCCATGATTACTTCAAGTATTTTTTCTAGTATTAGAAAATGGTGTATGCTATGTATATATTTTATGTATATGTACACACAAAAGATATATACCTATTTATACTTTTTGAAATTGTCCTAAAGTTTTTGATGTTTGTGAACAGGTTATTGGGGTTTTTTCATTCTTTTTTTTCTCTTCGCATTTTAGTTTGGAAACTTTCTACTGACCTGTCTTCAAGCTCATCTATTTTCTTGGCCATGTGCAATCCACTGATGAGCCCAGCAAAGTCATTCTTCATTTCTGTTACAGTGTTTTTGATTTCTAATCTTTCCTTTTGAATTTGTCTTAGAAATTCTCTCTCTCGCCTCTTACATTTCCCATCCAAATATTCCTTTATGATGTCTACTTTTTCCATTAGATCCCTTAACACATTAATCATAGTCATTTCACATTCTCTGAGAGTTCCAATGTCTGTGTCATATCTCAGTCTGGTTCTAATGCTTTCTTTGTCTTGTTAGGCTGTGTTTTTCTTATTTTTTTTAGTGTGCTTTATAATTTTTTGTTGGAAGCTGTACATAATGTAATCAGTAATAGGAACTGAGGTTGATAGGTCTTTATTTAGCGTGAGGTTTTATGTTAATCTGGCTAGGAGTTGAACTGTGTTTAATGTTTGCTGCAGCTCTAGGTGCCAGAACTTCCAAATTTCTCTAAAATGCCCTTGTTTCTATCTCCCCTTTTGACTTTGGCCTTCCATAAGCACAATTCCTCAGAGAAAGTCTGCAACCTGCAGCTATAATCCACTGTTATTATACAAGAACCCCATTGGTACAATGGTAAGATATGAGGGAGATCTATAATCTTATAATTAAATCTCAGTCTTTTAGTGGATCTCTGCCCTGGGATGTGACATTTACAAGTGTTTCTTAGCTCCCCATTCTCCCTTGGGTAAGACAGGAAAGCAAAAGGGGTCTGAGGTGGGAGAAACCCTTTTCCTTCATGTGGAATAGGGTTCTGGTAGTCTTTTTTCCTAGATAGCAGCCCTTTGTTATGGAGAACAAATAAGCTCTGGGTGTATTTTATGACGATTAATCATCCCCTTCCACTGCCAGAACCACAAGCAGATCTTTCTTGGCTGTTAACCTTGAGAAAGTGGTAGAGTTCCTCAAGGATAAACCCATACAGGTATCAGTTTCCCCATAATTGTGACCCCCAAGAGTTTCTCAATAATCCACTCTCAACCTAATAGTTTGTCAAAATTACCATTTAAATGTTTGTACCACTTATATCTCCAGGGCTTCTGTTCCAAGTAAGTAGGTCTGGCTGTGGCTTTCTGGATTCCCCTATCTCTCCACATTTGGGTGGGAGTTTACCCTGCAACCTCTGTTCTCTGATAGAGCCAAGAAGAGTTATTGGTTTCCAGTTTGTTCAGCTTTTTTTGGAAGTAAGAACAAAAATGATAACTTCTAAGCTCTTCACATGTGAGAGCTGAAACCCTATATTAGTTTCTTATGAATTAACAGCCGGTCATAATGTTCCCTTTTCTGCAACAGTCAGAGAAGAACATATTGTCTAATACAAATCTTCAGGCATAGGACCCATGCAACTTCTCACACATCATTGCCCCTAAAGGCAAGGCTGTGAAAGTATGAACATTCCTATTGCCAAGTTGCTTTCTCTGTCCTTTCTACCCCTAGAGATAGTGTTTTTATTAATGTGAGCCTTCTCTTTCTCTTTCTCTCTCTCTCTCTCTCACGCACACACACACACACAAAGGAAAAAAAACACAACTATTTTTTCCTAACTGGTTGACTCCAAGAGATTAAATCTATTGTGTTATCTTTATAAGGCAGGGCCTGTAGTGTTGTTGTTTTTTTAAACATTTACATTTGTTTTTTCTTGTCTTGGTTTTAAATACCAATCTTTATTTTCCAGATTATTGGTGAATGATATAATTTTTAACCATTTTTTTACTCATTTGTGTGTTCATTTATTTACCAACTACATTTGGTCACTTCCCAAATACAAATATGCCTAGTTATGTGTCTGAGACATATATATATATGTCTCAGACATATATAAAGCCCAGAATTCACTGACATTTCAAATAGGAAGTTGTATGTGAATGACTATACTACAGAGCAGTTTACAATATTGAGAAACCAGATGATTTGGGAGTTAAGTAGGAGAAGAGATTGGATTCACCAGATATAACCAGGACATCATTAAGATTTGATGTCAGAGCTGTATCAGACAGGGCCCAGGCAGAAAACAGAAGGTACACTCAAACAAGGTAATGAAGAAGACTTTACTAAATGAATTATTGACTGAAGTCAATAGAAGGAAATTGGAAGAAAAATCTAAGTATATCCAACAAGGAACGGTGATGCATCCTGAAGCTAGCAACAGCAAGGGGGTTTTTCTACAGCTAGGCCTAAACAGGACAAGGGGAGGGCATGCTACCAGAACCAAGAAAGAGTTGTGGGAGTCATACTTCTAAAAAGATGACCACCTGTCAAGAACTATGGATTTGGGTAGAGAACTGTAGCTACTGCTAACCTAAGGCCTAGCAAGGAATGAACAGGGGAATAAATGCTCCAACACCAAACTCCTCCTGCTTTCCAGCTTCTTACTGGTAGTTCCCATTGGCTGCACTCAAATGAAGGTCAGAGGACAAGCCTACAGAGGTCAGTTTTCTGGGGAGCAAAGAGGATGGGGAAGATGAACAGTGAATCTAGAGGAGCAAATAGAGGCTACCCAGTCCAAGGAGACTGTGAGCTTCTGGAATCTGGGATGGAGAATCTCATGGGGCATTGATGACTACAAGTCCTTCATTTGACAAAACGTGTTGAAAACTGTTGCTACTTCCATCACCACCACATGTAACTTCCTCTACACAATCACCTGAAATCTCACCTTCACCTCTCCAGAGCAGTATACATGGTTAAAATATTTGATATCTATTTTTTTTTAAAAATCTTGGTGGAAAAAGAGTGAAACTGGTGGCAAAGATTCACTTTTCTCCTCTTACAGCCTTCTAGCAGCAAGAGGAGGAAATCGTCGAACTGCCAATGTGGTAGCCCATGGGTTTGCCAATCTTTTAACGCTGGACAAAAAGACTCTCCAACAAATTCTAGTGCATTATCCAGATTCTGAAAAGCTCCTCATGAAGAAAGCCAGGTATGACCTTTAAAACCCTATCAGAGTCTTGGCAGTGATCAACTTTCTCCATGAGATGCTTTTAACAAACAACTGTTTATGCAAGTATCCATTGAAAACTTCACAGATTTGGAGAAATGTTAGTGTCTCTGGTAGGTTTTTCCAGAATTCTTATGGTACTATCTAAATTAGCCTTTCTCTTCTATCCACAGTGTGCTTCTGAAGAAGAAGGCTCCAGCCACAGAGGCAACTCCTCCAAGAAAAGGACTTGCCTTTCTCTTCCCACCAAAACAAGAGACACCTAAAATGTTTAAAGCCCTCCTGGGAGGCACAGGAAAAGCCGGACTTACAAGACTACTCAAATTGAAGAGAGAACAAGCCATTCAGGTAATAAGACAGAGTGGATGGAGGGCTGTAACAAACCACTGGACTAAGTATACCCAGACAAGCTCCTACTTTAATTCCATTTCAGACACTGGGATAGATTGAATTCATCTAATGTGAATAATTACTACTTTATGTATAGCATTTATTGTTATCTAAACTGTTTCCTCATATTGCATTACATTTAATCCTCATGGTTTATTATAGATGCTTTTAATACATGTGTATATACAAATACATTCAACTCTCATTATTTGTATATTCTGTATATTTGCATATCTACCTACTCACAGAAATTTCTTTATGAACCCAAAATCAGTGCTCAACGTGGTCATTCACAAACATACATATGTGCAGAACAATGACAAATTTAAGTTGCCCAATGCACATGTTCCCAGCTGAAGTTGAACAAGAAGACACTCTACCTTCTTATTTCAGTTCTCACACTGTAAACAAGTGACTTTTCATGGTCTATTTAAGTGCTATGTTTTTCTCATTTTTGTACTGCATAGAGCTGAAGTGCTGTCTAGTGTTCTTAAGCACAAAAATGCTCTGATGTGCCTTACAGAGAAAAGACATGTGTTAGATAAGCTTCATTCAAGCATGAGTTAGTGTTATTGGCCATGAGTTCAATATAATGAATCAACAATATATATTAAATAAATGTCTTTAAACAGAAATACACATAAAACAAGATTATGTATTGATTTGTTGACAAAAATTTGGCCAGAGGCTCATAGGAACCAAATCCTGCATTATCCCTAGGAGCAATGGTTCAGTATTTGCTAATGCTGTGTTTGTGGCAGCTTTATATAACGAAACTACCAGAATAATGAGAATCAATTGCATATGTATAAGCATACATATACACCTGTAAATATATAACACATTTTACCAATGAGCAAATAAACATTTTCACAAATATTCAATCACTTATATATCACAAATGTTAATAGCCAAAAATAACTTCGTAGATTTCATCCAAGCCCTTCTTGTTATAGATGAAGAAACTGAGCTCCAGATCAACTTATTTGGATAAGATCACAAAAAGTGACAGAGCAAAAACTATTACCCAGGTACTCAGACTGCTAGGCCTCACTGAGCTGCCTCCCAATTCCTAGAAATTTCAAGATACTCAAATGTTATGGTTTTTCTCTCTTGATTTTCATATTTCTTTGATTCTTATCATAAGCCTATGAGTGCAGATATTAAAAACAGAGCGGGGATTCAGGTTTTCTGAATCTATTCATGTTATCTCCAAAACTGTAAGAAATGGGTGGCTGTGGATCTCTCAGAAGATTGTTAAGCAAATGTTATAAATCAGTCACACTCAAGAGACTAAAACTTGCCTCTTCCTTTTCACACACAAATACTACGGTGAAAATTAAGAATACAGTATAAACCAAATGCCTCATTTAATCAGCAGAGAAATAATAATTTATGTAAAAGACTAATGGGGCAAAGAAATATAGGTCATTGTGTTAAATAAGTTTCTCAGCTTTACATGTGCACATTCATACCTTGTACAAACCTCTCTTAAACTGACCTGAAGCATCATCAGTAAAGAGCATAGTATGTTTTTTGCTATGAAATTTCTACAGATGATACTAAACATAGTAGTTTCTAAAACCATATAGTTCAAGCACCCGTGGGACAAATGGAAAAGATTATATGAGGAAAGAGAGTTGAGTTTTTCTCAGAGGTTCTCCAGGAGCTTATGCACCAGGAAAACCATACTTTCTGTAGTATTTTTATGGCATTTGGTTAACACTTTTTTTATTAGAAAATAAATATTTAAAATTTCATCTTCATAAAATAAATAAGTACATATTTTTAAAGCAAAAGCAAGGAATCCTGAGCACTAAGTCTAATAATTCAGAGAGTATGAGGACCAATGGGAAAAGAATTCCTTGTCAGGGACAAAAATGCAATCCAGAATTATGCTAAGTCAAATGTGACCACTCAGCCTCATTCTTCAGTACATTAGAAAGCTGTCAAATGATAGTAAAATGCAAGACAGACATGATTCCCACATTGACTTAATTCAGACAGTCTTTGTCTTAGGTAGTGATCCTTAGCCATTGTATATTAATCAAAAGGCTCCAATGTCCTTTATTATTATCTCAAAACCAATTCTTTGTTAACTGCTTCTTCCAGAAAACAAGTGAAAATTCCGAAGAAGGAGAGGGTAAAGGAAGAGAATATGAAAATAAAGGAAGAGAGCCATCAGAGAAAACACAGGACAGCTCTGAATGTAGAGCAAATTCTATTACAGCAGAGGAAATGCCCCAGTCAATTAGAAGGGCAGCTTTACCCAGAGGAACTACTCGTCAATCCCTCATCATCAGCATGGCTCCTTCTGCAGAGACCGGGGAAGAGGTTCTGATGATTGAAGTCAAACAAAAGGCTAAGCAATAAATGTTTGATTATCTTTAGATGTAATCTAGCTAATTCCCAAAGAGATTGTACCCAGGATTATAGCTTAAATTAATGAGGGGAAAGACCTTGCCGGGACCCTTGAGAAACCACAGACAAATCCCTAGCTTAGTTTCTAGGACTTATCTGAGAGTATGATCTTATACAGTAGTAAGAAGATTATTTCAAAACCATCCCTATTCTCTGTTGTCATTAGCTTTGTGCAATTGGTATTTCTCCTAATTTTATATAGTAGGGTTTTTTCTTCCATTCTTCCTTGATGTTTCTTCCATCCATTTTTATTAGTTTGGTCTTGGCCCTGAAGTGATTCACTTACCTTTTCAGTTTGTGTGTGTGTGTTAAAGTCTTGCACGGCACTGCTAGTCTTGGTTAAACGTCCTTTGTGTATGAATATTACTTCTCACGTGTAGGGAATTATGAGATTTTAATAAAATGTCGAAAGTAAAATATCAGGTGATTTCCATTCAAACAAGGGTGCTGAGTCACTCAACTATCAAATCAACCCAGCAGCTGGGACTGAAGGGAAGCAGAGATAATGGAGTCTATGGATGTGAAATCTGACTTGCAGAAAACTCCCCTAAAGAGGAATATTGGTCAATGGTCCCAACAAACACATGGGGGAAAAACATATTGTAGCAACATGTTGGAAAAAATCATTCCCTTTGCTAAAGAAACAAACTTATATTTTCGCTCTACCAACTTGAAAGGCAGCAATCTACCTAACTCATCTGGCTCCACAGACTCAGACTGGAGGAATCCAATGGTACCCATCTTTTTATAGGCTAAAGTGACATTTCTCAGGGTCTTCCTCAAGCATTTGCTTCAAACGGTGCCAGACCTGAGCTTCTTATTGTTTGCAGCTTTAGTAAAAAGTGATGAGGTTAGGAAGGCAGACTATACACATGTCAGATTGACATATCCCTACTATTTGCAGAACCTACATGTACAGCTGTTTACAAAATCTCCAAGTTAATTAAGTGCACTTTAGGAAGTTGTCCTCATGAATCAGCTAACATTAGCATAATTACTAAAGTCTCATGCTGTGAGGAGACTAAAAAAGCCAGGCTGATGTCGGAAGTAATAATACATATAGAATTCCATTCTAATAAATGCCATTAGTGTATAACATTAAGTTCTGTATAATAAGGCTATTCCCAAGTCCCAGAAGATGGTCATTGTAACAACACTTTGCTGAGAGGGTTTTAACAATTCATATTAGCCAAAAAGACTACAATATAGATGCATTCAGCAAACCATGCATAAATCGATCGCTATAATAAAATGTATCATTTGGTTGAGTCACCGTTTTTGAGTATAGTGTTTGAGTATCATAAAAACATGGCAAGTTTTACAAAAGGTTAGTGTTTTTCAGGAGTTGAGGGAATGGAGAGGATTTGTTAACTGGTGTTTGCTAGATTAATGGGAGTTTGTGTGTGGAAAGAATGATTAGAAAAGACAGAAAATGTAGAAAAAAGGCTAATAATAGGGAAAAAGTAACGGAAAAAATCTTGAATATGTGAATAATATGTTCTCGCCCTACATCCTATAAAGAAATTAAAATATCACACCTTTGCAATTTATGTTCTTCCCCTGTTGCTTATATTCCCTCCCAGACTATTCCTATTTTAGATAATATCATCTCCATTTTCCCAGTAACCGGAATGCCTTTCCATTGCTTATTTAGTACCACCAAATCCTTTTTTCTTTCTTAAATATTTCTAATTGTCCTTTCTTTTTCAGTTCCAACACTACACCTTGGTACATATTTTCTGTTCAATTCAAATAAACATTCACTTTTTACTTACAATCTCTACTAATCACTGAATACCTTCTCAATCCTTTTGTCAAGAGAAAAATCAGATCTTTCTAAACTACCGCTGTCAGTCCATTCAGGCTGTCACAACAAAATACCACAGACTGGGTAGCTTATAAACAACAGAAATTTGTTTCTCACAGTTCTGGAGGCTGGGAAGTCCAGGATCATGGCCCAATATGATAAAGTTAGGGCCTTCCTACTGGTTCATAGCAGACTCCTTCTCACTGTGTTCTCACATGGTGGAAAGGGCAAGGAATGCCCCTGAAGCCTCTTTTACCAAGGCACTAATCTCATTCGTGAGGACAGAGCACCTGCCAGAGGTCCCACCTCCTAAGACTTTCATCTTTGGAGTTAGAATTTCTATATGTCAGTTGGGGCAGGGGAGGGGAACACCACATTCAAATCATAGCAACCCCTTTTGACCATGTTACTCTACTCAGGGACCTACTAGTCCCTCCTACCAATTAAATCTTATTTATCCAAATTTAATTACCACTACCCGAAACATACCCTCCATTGACTCTGGTCTTCCTGCTTTTTCTGGACTACCACTTACCTTTCTTCCTCTGGCATTTGTCCCTGCTGCCTGCCACAGTATGGAATGTTGTCTCTCCTCCATCACTTACCTCTTCTCTATACTTCCAAATCTCTCCCAGTTGCCTCTAAAAACAACCCATAATGGTGCTAGTCTCAAGGGATTATCTTTTACACTTTCAGAAAGTACCACATAGTATAGCACTCTATTGTTCTCGAATTTCTGCTTAATTATAAATTATTTCTGCTTAAATTATAACAAGGCAAAGACTAGCTGTTATGCTTTATTTGTATAAAGACAGAAAAGCCCAGTTTTTTAAAGGGAGAGAGAATGTTGATAGGAAAATCATGGAAATAAAATAAATACATGATCGACATAGACAAGATTCTTGGCTTCACTTGTGCTCAGAGAAATACATATCGGAGCAAAAATGGACTATAACTTTATACCTATCAAATTGGATAATATTTGAAAACAGATAATAATACCTAGTGCTGGCAAGTATATAAATTGGAGCTACTATTCCGGTAGTACTTAGCAAAATTCTGGCAGTACACCTTGGAACTCAGCAGTGCTACTTCAGAAAATGTATCCCAGAAAATTCTCAAGCAGTTCCATAAGAGGAAATTCAAGAAGAAATGCATTGTTTGTAGTACAAAGAGATTGGAGGCAACTATGATGTTTATACTGGGAAATATATAAAATAAATATGGTGTGGGCATGTGGGTGTGTTTTTAAGATGAAACTCTATCGAGCCATTAGAAGCAATGAATTAGACTTACACATAACAACATGGATAGATCTTTAAAAAAACAAAACAAAACAAAAACCACTTGTGTTTTTTTTTTAAAGAAAAAAGAATGAGATCTTCAGTAATATCATGCATGTGTATTTTTATAAAGCCTATCTGATAAAAACTGTCAGGGACAAATCCATAGTTCAACAAAGCCAAGTTTACGAACTTGCTGCAACAAGGGAGACTGTTCGTCAGAGGAAACGTGGGTGTTCAACCAAACACAGGGTAGGACAGGATTATTATAGAATGTTGGGGGAAAGTAGACATTCGGTAGAGTTTAAATGAAGTAATGTTTTGAGGGTCTCAACTAAAGCAAAACTGTATGTAAAGTTGTTAACATCAGGCCTCGGCCAACAACCAGACTAGAGGTCCTATTTCCTTGGAAACTACTCAGTTAAAATAAATACAGACTATTGTTTTCAGAAAACTCTTACCTGAAGTTGCATACCTGGCTGCTTCTCTGCATTGGAATTACTCAGATCCTTCAGGGAAAAGTAGAATGTTTCAGTCTTATTGATAAAATTTCAGACGAGATTGGGTGTGTTCAGGGTGGTATGGCCGTAGACTCAGTCTTATTGATAAAATTTCAAACACTAAAGGTTCTGACAGTCTTTGATTTTAGAGAACGAACTTTCTCAACACCATGTCCTTTTGTTGATTAATAAAAGCGGTGTTTACAGGATCCCATTTAAAACATACACAAAACACTATGTCTTTCAAAGTATATACATTTCTAAGGAGCCATGTTAAGTGCATTAGAGATACTAACTATTGAGGAGGAGAGAATGAAAGTAGAAATAGGAATAAATGATGTAAGAAAAAATAAAAAACCAAGAGTGTCAACTAATGAAGGTAGTGTACAGTAAATCAAGAAGCATGATTAAGTCAATTCTATGCACTTAAGTTTCAGTGTTGTGTCTAGTAACAAACTAGTAGAGAAGTGAGAACCCCATCAACACCAGGATCTTTCCTTTAGCCTTGGTTACTCCTGAGTCATACAGGTAGCCACTGTAGACAGAGCCACTACTTCATCTGCTTAACTAGTGCCTTGACTACCAATGAGACTTTTCTCCTGCATGCAAGCAGGTCTCCACTGACCACTGCAGAGACTACTTATAAGAAGAGGGAGAGATACCAGAGATGCTCATGCACAGAGAAAAGGCCATGTGAGGACACAGTGAGAAGACAGCCATCTACAAGCCAAGAGAGAAACCAACCCATCAGGCACCTTGATCTTGGACTTCCAGGTTCCAGAACTGTGAGAAAACACATTTCTGTTGCTAAATACCCATTCTATGGCATTCTGTTATGGCAGCCCTAGCAGACTAAGATAGTACACATAGTTTCATGAACTATGGTGGGAAAAGCTGTTTGAGAAGTAGAAAAGGACAGTGAGGGCTAGTTGGCTGGCTCAGTTAGTAGAGCATGTGACTCTTGATCTCAGGGTCGTGAGTTCGAGCATCTTATGGTAGTTAAATTTATTATTGTTTGGGCTAGCTTTAGTTCAAAGTGGTCCTTTTATATGAAATCTTCATCCCACGTTGGGTGTAAAGATTACTTAAAAATAAAATCTTTGGGGCACCTTGGTTAAGCATTCAACTCTTGATGTCAGCTCCACTTAGGGCTCTGAGTTAGGCATGGAGCCTGCTTAAGATTCTCTCTCTCTCTGTGCCCCTCCCCCCAGCACTCATGCTCTTTTTCTCTTTAAAATAATAATAATAAAGTAAAAAATAAAATATTTTTTAAGAAAGAAGAGGACAGTGAAACAAAGATGAAGAGTAGTACATTGTGGGGATTCAGGAGGCAGAGATAAAACAGGTCAGTGGAGGTATAAAATAACCGGTACATTGGGAACAACTGTGAGGGAAAATATTGAGTTCTAGTCTTCAATTTTATCAACGAATGTTTTAGGTAATCATAAACAAGGAGTTT